>NW_027526225.1:2935554-3403054 GCF_048455015.1 Haemaphysalis longicornis | reverse complement strand
AGTTATTTATGTTGACGCGGCCTGTGAACGCGTGGCGGCTTCATTGCGCTTGCTCCCTTCCAATTGTTTTAGGGGAGAGGCGGTGGAGGCTGCTAACAACGCACGAACTAGGCGTACTGAAGTCTCTTTTTTTCGGTCTTCAGAAGTTTCCGTAGACGCATGTCACGCTGTGTAGTTGTTTCGTGAGCCGAACCGCTCATTTCAACAGTCGCAGTTAATTTACGTAACTCGCGTCAAACCGACTGTGTGGTTTGTAACGTTAGCTGTGCGTATTCAAGCGACAGTTTGGCTGATGTACCTGCGCCCATATGGTTTTATTAGATTCCCGTTTTGAAACATTTTGCTCAGGTTCGCTAGTAATATGGTCTCGTGTAGTGCCATTTACAAGTGAGCATATAGCCCCACCGTGCACTACGTCGTGCAGGCGCGGCGGTGGAATTTGCCCCAGCAATGGAAATAAAATATCCGAGTACACCTAAGCACGTTTGTGAGTTGTGAATCGGACATCATAATATCCAGTTCAACGCGTGCGGCGCCTTGTTTAGCCTCGCATATTTTGTCGAAGAGCTCTGTCATCTTGCCGCTGGAGGAGCGTTTTGCTTTCGAATGGCTTTACTTTCGAGTGGAAAGCCGATTCGCCGCTTCTCGTTTATGCCACCGTGTAATGAGGGCGCTGACGATGATGGTGAATTTTGGTGGTTGTTATTCCCCTACCTTCACTACTGTTTACAGGCGGGGCGACCACCCGTCGCTAGCAACTATACCGCGGAGTTTAAGCTCGCACTGTGAGTGGCCTCGTGAAGGAATTGTTTTGAATTGATGAACGCCAACGCCAGACGCCGGGATTGTCGCTTAAAGGGGCACTGACACAAAAATTTAGCATCTTGTTTTTTTCGTTGCGACAAGTAGCTAGTGACCTACTTATAACCTGTAGAAACCTCATTTGCTTCAGCGTGCGACGGTTGTTTAATTAGAGGGATTTTAAATGCGGCCAGTCGCAGTTTCGGTTTCAGCGAGTGCCGCGAAACGATGGATTTTGTGGATTTTGTGTGAACAAAGCTGACCACGTGACCGCCGGAGGGATATCACAGAGCAGAGCCGCCGTAGCACTGTCGAATACGCATCGACGGCAGTTTCTGCGAATGCCCCCACGTACTGATCTCGTGAGGCGCTTAATTAAAAAGCGACCGTGGATGTGACGCAGGCGCTGCGAGTGCAAATGCTACCGCGGCTAAAGAACGACGCGCGACGCTCGAGGCGGTGGGTGGCAAGACGCGCGCTTGGAGAAGCCGGCCGGTCTGCCTACAGGTCCGCCTACAGATGTGTTCGGCTCAGCACTGCGGCGGATATTCGAGTGCCGCTCTCGTAAGCGGTGCAGATGACAATTTTTAATGCAACCCGCCATCGCATCATTAACTCCTTTCTCATTTAAGCCACTATGGTCGGGACTTGGGGACAATTTCGTGCAGCGGTAACAAGCTATCACTCGAGCTACCTGCGCCGGCCTGGGCCACTTCGCGGCCGTGGCCGCCGCCGGCACAGCGACCGTGCGGCTAGCTCAGTGGGCTTTTCGTGCCTCCGGCGCGTTTTCGCATCCAATGGTAATAAACAGTAATAGAAACAGAGTGCCTGGAATCGCTGTAGAACTTTGGTCGCGGCCAGCTGCCCGATTAGCTGACGAAATCACGGCGCCTCCGCCGCCAACGATCGGGTCGTTCGTTCTCGAGAGCAGAAGCTCCGCCCTCCGGCCGTCCGATTGGAGCGGCGAGCCGGGCGAGCCCGCGTAAAACGCCGGTAGTGCGGAAGCGGCAAACACAAACTCGTGACGTGTTTGGATGTTGTTTATTTACAATTGCGTGTGGTCCTCTGCTGGCTGCTCGGTTGCGTTTCGCACACTTCAAAATTGATTTTAAATATGTTCTAGGCTGTATTCGCCGCTGATATTTTGCAGATGATGTATATGTGTTCCCACCAATCTATCTCCGACGTTATCCCGCCTTCAAAATTTTGTGTCAGTGCCCCTTTAAGCTCCTATCTTGGAACGTCTCGTAAAACATTTGGATTGCACATAACGACGTCACCGCACTTTTTGATCGATCGCTGTCAGCTTCATCCGCGTTGCTTGAGATAAGAGCTGCAGATTTCCACTGTGCAACCAACCCACCAACACGGCAATACAGTGACGTCAGTGCAAGCTATCACGCCTCCGAAAAACGCGTCTACAAACTTTGTTCTCGAGTACACAAAGCACGGCAGAGCAGTTCTACGCTGCTGTAACGGCTGCCATGTACCGGCAGCAACTGGGTGCACTGGGGCCCTCGACTGCGACCGATACCCTCTCCACCTCCCCCCCCCCCCCCCCCCCGAACACACACACACACACTGTTGGGACTGGGCCATTCTAGCTCAGTCACCACTTTTCGATTCACTTCACTTTATTTCCTTAAAGACCCCACAGGGGGTGTTACATAAGGGGCGTGTTGTACAACATAGATACTAAAGCCACAGGTTAACAATACAGATGCATAGATGTTGCGACGTTGCCCTGCTCAGTCCGCCATCGACGCGGCGCAGAGGAGAGCGATGAAGTTGTCGAGCCGACGGTGATTTTAAGCTGCATTCATATACAATATATACAAAGGTAGCAAGAGCGTTACATGGCTCGCACAAAGGCACTTCTCAACTCAGTGCCTCCGATGAAATGCCGCCGCACAGCCGCTGCTTCAGGGCTGGTTTTATACCCTCGGGGTTCCGCCGCAGCCGCGTGCAGTTCGAATCTTTCCAATCAGGACTATCACTGGCCGCAGTTTGAATCCGGCGAATGCAGGCGAAGTGATTGCGTCAGCCGATCCACGAATGGGAAAGGGGAGGCGACTCAGCGGCGCCGTCTCCGGAGTTTACTCGTCGCTGCGTGTCTTTTACGGGCCGGTCGTCCCAAGCATAATTTGGTGCGGCCGTCTCGATGGGAAAAGGAGAGTAAACTCAGCGGCGCCGTGTGCCGCCAGTTGCGGCACGTCTGCCGCGGGCTGGCTGACCGAGGCGCGAATCGGGCCCACCGTCGGCGCGTCGCCAGGTGCAGCAAATTTGTGTCGGGCGCTCTGGTTAACCGCACACACATGCATAGAAAAATTAGTAAGATCAGACCCGTGTGGGTTTTGGCCTAGCTGTTAACGGAAATAGACACAACGACGCGTAGTGCCCGTCCTGTCCCTTTTTCGCGGCGGGACCCCCCTCTTTGGCTTTTCGCGCGCTAGCCGGTTTTCGTCTTTCTGTTTATCTCTTACTTTGCGGGCTGGCGGCGGTTGCGAGGGGTACGGTTGCGCAATGTTCGCAGAATTCGGAACAGCGGCGGCAGCGTCTCTTTCCAGATGGTTTTAAAGACGATAGTCTTTCTTTGGCCAACTTGAGCGCGACAATGTTGGCCTGTCAGTCTGTCTGTCTGTGTCCATCATAAAGATAATTCATTATCGCAACTTAATATCACGCCCCCCTGTACACATGGGAGCTACTGGGGTCGCCGTTAAGTAGCTTCACGTACATTATGCGCCCTCTCTACAACTGGCCAACTGCCCCGCGATTCAGCCGCGATTCAGCCCGCGATTCAGCCCGCGATTCAAAACGCGAGTGCGTACGTCCCGTTTCGCTCTCTCCCGTGTACGTGCCTTCGCGCAGTGGGAAGCCCTACGACAATGCACCGTGTAAGACGTTTTCTTCTCGGGCTCCTCTGTCCTGATGTATATGTAATCTCAGTATTTCTAATTAGTTAAACATTTTATTTTTTTTCTGTTTAGCCTTTCATTCGAGCCACGACCTAGCTAAGATGTTGCAGTCGACAGGATCATGATTTAAGGCCACGGGAGGACGAACGGACGAACAACCTGGACGGACCGCACCACGACTACGAGAGTGCAGCACGCAGACATAGGGCACCGATGCACTCCACGCCAGCGGTGGTCGACACAGTGCTGACTTCAACGGAACGCTACGTCCTATGCTCTACGAAGAAACAGCAGTTCGTGAACGCACTGCGATTACGAGGGCTACCCTGCTCTGGCCGTAAGGACGACATCATCTTGCGTCTTCTAGAGGACAACGAAGAACGTCGCCATCTCTCCAAACGAACGAATGTGCCAACGCTACTTCACGCTGCCTCCGACAACAAACGGCAGATGACCCTGCAAGCGGCGCTGTTTGAGAGCAGAAGGCTGCGTGATGAACGAGAAAGTTTTCTGAGACAACTGGCGAGAGTCGGCCGCACGTTTTCCCCGGTACCTGGACTGCACGAGATCCGAGCACAGGCAGAATGCACGACGGCACGCACATGAACGAGACGACGCATGCAAAATTGTGATTGCGTGCTCACCGGACCTTTCTCAGGTAATCGCCACGATTACGGAGACGCATCGAAGGTTAGTGCATTTCTGGCGAGATCACGAACACACGTTGCTCTGCTACATCGTCCACGAGCTACATCGCCCACGCGCAGATCATTCCAGCAACGAGCAACGAGACGCGCAACGTACGCAGCGCGCACGAGCCAGAAGGCACCACGTTCCTGGCACCCGCTCTTCCGCTACAGACGTACACGAACGGAACGCTGAGAGCACGGAACGCAACGGAGCCGGTACGTACATTTTCCGCACGTGCTGTCCCGGCGCGGGTCCACGCAACCAACGACATCGCATCCGGATTGGTGGATATGGCCACGACAAGCGAGCAAGACGCACGGCGCCCGAAATGCACCATACGTGGCGAACGACCGCACCCCAATTATAGGGGAGTTTCATAGATAAAACGAGACGCACAGCGCACGAAACACACCAGAAGTGACGAACGACATCCAACTTGAACCAGTGGAGCTGACCACGGAGAACGAAATGCACAACGCACGGAACGCCACGAAGCCGCAGCACACACGGAGGAAACTGCTGTTCGCGACATCCTCCGCCCCCACTGCAGATGCTATCCGGACTTGGCCAGCGAATGTTACAACCGCAGAAATCACCTGGCCACAAGCAACAAAAGACCCAGCGCACGCGGTTCAACCCTACCGGAAAGTACGAGCGCTCCGACACCCGCTGCTCCCGCCCGAGTCCAGCGGACGAACGACATGACACTCGTGCAAGTAGGTCCGTCAACGAGCAAAGACACGGCCAGCGCACGCGGCATGTCCGAGCCAGAATTAACAAGATCACCGGCACCCGCGCTCCGATCGAGACTCACACGACAAACACCATTTCGTACAAGAGGACGCAACCGCGAGCAAGCGGACTCGCGATAAACGGATCCTGCTTGTATGGGAGAGATAGCGATTATAGCATTCTCGAAACAACGGGCAAAATACGAGGTCTTGAGCGACGACACGGACACGGCAAGAACGGCAACGAATGAACCCGATCCAGACGAAGCATCGAATGCCCTGACGATGAAGTCACGCTTGCGACGCCGAGGAATGTGGGACCGAACGGACGGCACGAACTACGCCCGCTTCTCCACCACAACGGTTTCACTTCCGAAACAACCACGGCGACTGCGAGCACGGAGCCGCAACGACTTTGACCGATCAGCCATGCCACCCCACGAAAACGCCCCGCTACCGCACACTAAACGAAAAGCCAAACGGCTCCCGCACCATACGCAACGCACGCGTCAATTCAAGCAACGTCCTCAACGCGCCGAACTATGCCATCCCTACACAGTGCAGCTCGCCACCGGACAAACCAGACTACGCCCCCACATGCATCAAGCACGCGACGAGCTACACGAACACAATCGCCGACGGAAGCGGCGCAACCAACGCAACGCCGTAAACACTGTCAAGTTCAGGTGTGACGAAGCGAATCCCACGGCACACACACAATAAAATCAAGCAGATTTGAAATTCACCGAAACTCAGCGAGACGAACACCCTCTTAACGAAGTTTCTAGTATCTGGAACAACAAAAAACAAACGCCAGCATCGAGCATCTGTGAACAAGCGGACAGTGATCTGGATACGAACGGACGTCAATCTACGCGAACGCTTCATTGTGCCTGGGGGCAGGCGCATTTCGGATTCAGAGCACGATTAGGATACGTATCAGCGCAACCGGGAACGAAAACGGACGACAAAATCTGCCACCCGAAGACACGCACAAAAACGCAGTTTACGGCCACGGCCGCACCGACAAGCCCCGAGCTCCCCTGAGCCCGACCCGGCCTGAGAACAAGACGAGACGCCAGGCGCAACGCGAGTGCTTACGTTCCGTTTCGCTTTCTCACATGTACAGTGTACTTGCCTTCGGACAGTAAGTCGCCCGACGACAGTGCACCGCGTCAGACGTTTTCTTCCTCTGTCCTGATTTATATGTAACCTGTGTTTTTCTAATCAATTAAACAATTTTTTTTCTACTTAGTCTTTCATTCGAGCTACGACCTAGCTAATAGTGCAGATAAGTTGATTATTCGTGAGTAATACAAATTGAGTACTCATGAGTACTGATTGAGTACTCATGAGTGCAGAATGAGTAGTACTCGTGAGTGCAGAATGAGTAGTACTCGCGAGTGCAGAATGAGTAGTACTCATGAGTAGTACTCATGAGCAGTAGTACTCATTGACTACTCATGAGTACAGATTGAGTACTCATGAGTACAGACTGAGTACTCATGAGTACAGAGTGAGTACTCATGAGTACATATTCAGTACTCATGAGTACAGATTGAGTACGAATACTCGTGAGGACAAATGAGTTTGAGTACAAGTGAGTACGATTACAAATGAGTATTTGATGAGTGAGTACAAGTGATTTTGTGAACAGACGAACTTTTTGAGTCTGAGTTTGATTGAGTACAGCGTAAATTAAAAAAAAAATGTGATTGAGTTTGAGTGAGTTCTTTCTGTTTTGCCGACCTATGACCAAAACAATCCAATCTTATTCTTTGTTGATTTTAACTACCCGTCCATTGCCAGGTCTGATCTAGCTTCCACTCTAGGCCATAATAACACATCATCTGAATTTGTAAACACGAGTTAAACTTCCGGACTATAGCAAATTGTAACCCACCCCACCCGCTCTACAAACCATTCTTCGAAGATCCTTGATCTTATCCTAACAACACACCCCGAACAATTCCCCTACAAAGCCTCACCGATCATGACGCCATACATACTACTTTTTCTTGCTGTCTATAACAGGGTAAAAAACAAGAACAACCTTAAAGGAGTTCTGACACAAACTTTTTACGCCTAAAAAATAATATAATTAGCTTCAGTAGTTTGTACAGATGCCTCACAAATTTTTGCAGCGATCCGACGCCAGAATCACATCTAAAATAGATTTTGATTGTCCCGGCCGTGAGCTTCCACAAATCGGCATCACTAGCGAAATCTTTTTCGGCGTGACGAAACATTGGCCGGTGTGTCTGGCCGGTTCAGGGTGACGTCACGTCATATAGTCGTTTTCGGAACCGGAAACGATATCCTGCGCTGCTGTTGTCGGTGGTGTTCGTTTGGGCAGGAGATGTGGGTGTACCTATGTTGACAATGCTTGTACATTTTGCGCACGTTGCGTGTTCGACGTCTTTGCTCTTCAGTTCGTGGCTGGCGCATGGTGTTGCCTTGCTCTGGTGCCGCAAACCGCCCGGTGCTGGCACAACGCGGGGCGCGGTGTCGACGCGCACCGCGGCGACGCGGATCGCCCAATTTGTGCTATGGCAAGCTCGCGGAATGCGAAGTACTGCGTCCGAGCCTGTCCGAGCAAGTCGGAGACGACGCCAAGATGCATTATTTTCCACGCGACGACATGCAGCGCTAAACGTGGACTGAGTTCGTGCGCGGTAGCGGCCGCAAGAACTGTTGCCCAAGCCAGCGGGCTCGGCGTTGTTCGGGTCCGCACTGGTGTTGGGAACATTAAACTTAGTATCGTGGCGAATAGTTGATCGCCGCTATCTGTACAACTGCAAATTACCATCCCTTACACAACTTTTCACCACACTGTCATTCCTCTTTCGCATGTGGAGCTTTATTTTGGCGTTACTTGCCGTTTCACCGATCGGTGACCAAGACATCTGCCGTGGCCGGTTTTGATTCTAGCGCGCAGGGGGCGGCATCTTTCGGCCACTCGCCGCACCGCGGTGCCGGCAGTGCTGGGTCACAGCACCGAACCTCCGCTGCCGATCACCGTAGGCTTACCATCGTGGGAAATATCTGAACGCCGCTTTTAAATTCAGCGCTGATAACCCCTAGCACAATTTTTCACCACACTAACATCTACTTTCTCGCATGTGGAACTTCTCTTTCGCGATCAGATGGATTAGAAGAGTGGCGACAAGCTGTTCCTATCACGGTCTGCGCCAGTTCGAGCCGCAGTGATATTAAAAAACGGACGACGGCGAGGACGTCGCCGGCCTAATCGCCTGGCCAAATAAAGTTGTTCTGTCTGTCTGTCTTTCGGGTGGCAGCGACTCATCCGAGTCTGATGATTCCGACGACATGTCGACTGCGCGGGCGAGTGCGGACCACGTGCAATCGTACCAGACGATGCGGCAAACGTCCCTGACGTAACGGAAACCGTCACGTAAGATTCGCCGTCCTGCATTTGAACGGCCGTTTGGCGCGTGACGACCGAATTTGAAACTGATTGGAATAAATGCGTTATAATTGTACGCTGGTGGCTGACCACTTTTGGTTCGAGTTTTGTAATTACTGGACCACTAGGTATCCCTTACAGCATAAAAACCGAAAGCGAGAAATTTAGTGTCAGTACTCCTTTAACCCTCTATAATAAAGGCGATTACGAAAGCATCACTCGAACTTTTGCCGACAGCTTCATCCCAAGCTTTCTTGAGCGCTGTCGAATCGAACTGGCAAATGTTCGAGTCCGAGATGCTGCGACTAATGAAACTCTACATCCCCACTAATACCGTTACCGAGAGGCCTCAGTCACCGTGGTTTAACAACACATTAAGGCGACTTATTAACAAAAAGAAGCGCTTGTTTCGATCAGCAAAAAAGGCCGGATCTGAAATCGCATAGGGTAAATACTACAAAGCTGCAAAAGAGTATAATACACTGTTTACGAATGGCAAAGAAAAATTATTTTCCACTACCTTGCCTGCCATGCTATAAGCCTTGCTCGACAACTCTGGCAACAGCGCCTCAGAAATGAATTGTGCTGACGTCCTGAACAATCCTTTCTGTGCCGTTTTTAACCACTAGCTCGCTGATAATCTTCCGGACGCACCGTACCTTTCACATACCCCAATGCAACGTGTTATATTCGATCCTCATGGCATCGCTGAAGTGATTAACTCATTATTGAACTCGTCTTCAATAGGAATCGATTGCATCAATGCGAAAATCTAAAGAACACTAGCCACATAAGCAGCATCCTCTTAACACTCTTGTTTCAACAGTCACTTGATACAGGCTCTCTCCCAGAAGACCGGCGTACCGGGAAAATTACTCCGGTTTTAAGAAAGGCGACCGGTCGTCAGCTAACTATTATCGCCCCATTTCCATTACCAGCGTATCTTCTGAAATCGTGGAACAGGTACTGTACTCCCATATAGTTTCCTTTCTATGATCTGTGAACTTCTTCCATCCAAATCAGTACCGTTTTCGTAAAAATTTCTCTTGTCAGACCAAGCTTCCCCTTTTTCTTCACAATTTGCATATTTATCTGGACAAAAATATTCCCATTGATGCACTGTTCGACTTTCGATAAGGTACCTCACGCCCGGCACCTACTCGAACTTTCCCGTTTACACCTACACCGGGATGTTCTTAATTGTATTCAAAATTTGTAAACCCATCGCAAGCCGTTTGTTCATGTAAATTCGCACTCTTCCTGCTTATCTCCTGTACTATCTAACGTTCCCCAGGAAACAGTGCTCAGACCATGACTATTTCTAATTTACATTAAAGATCTGCCGCTTACTGTCTCATCTAATATCCGTCTTTCCGCAGATGACTGCGTTATTTACTGTCCCATACTAACCTCAGACGACACCGCTATCCTTCAACAGGACTTGTTTAATATCCAGGAATTGTGCCAGAAATGGCTGATGAGAATTAACGTTAGCAAGTCCTCTTTAGTTTCCTTCAACCAACGTCGCAATTGTATAAATTCCACGTATGTCTGTAATAACGCCGAAATTGGACCAATCACATCAACTTTATTACAAATTCTGCTAACCGTGCCCTCGGCTTCTCGCGTAGAAATCTGTCCTCCGCTCCCACTGCAAATAAATTATTAGCGTACAAAACATTTGTCCTGCCTAAATTAGAGTATGCCAGTGCTATCTTTGACCCACATCAAGCTAACCTTACGCACTCCATCCAATCGTTTCAGGATCGTGCTGAGAGCTTCATGCTTTCAGTATGCTCTTTCCGTTCCAACATCTCAGCATTGAAACACCAGTTCCACCTGCCGTCATTCGAATCCCGCCGCAACATATCTCGTCTCTGCATTTATCCCCGGCTCTTTTACTCCCTCCCCCGCAATAACCAGATCATAGTTCCAGCGCATAATATATCTCGCCATTCTGACCCCCATGCCGTGGATGTCCCACGTACCCTGATCAAAACTTTTCAACGTTCATTTTTTACCTTCACTGCGCATGAATGGAACAACCGTTCCACCAACATTGCCACTATTACCAGTAACGTCAACTTCAAGAGTGCCATTGAAAATGCTTATCTTGACTAATCATCTTGTTTCTATTTGTTGCCATGCTGGTCATGTCCTTGCCCACCCCTCATGTAATAACCCCTCCGGGGGCTTTGAGGTATAAATAAATAAATTGTAGGATGGGTTTATTGCGGAAGGAATTGCGGCAAGATGCTCAGAGAAGGCAGTCCAAAGCAAGCGGGGCACACGGCTGGCTCTCACGCGCTCTTCTCGCGGTCCACGCTGAAGATGATGCCTGTCCAGTTCACCGGTGCTTCATCTTCCTTGCCGTTATTGCACGACGGCCAATCTCCTTGCAAGGGTAGGAGATAGCATAGAGCTTTTGACCACTGTCACCTCTTCACACTACAAAATAAATAAACACAGGGGCACCAGTTTCGATTTTGGTTTCACAGCCCTGGGTAGTCTCGGCCAACGCTTCTGAGACTTTATTGGTTGCGGTAGTTCACTCATTTCGCCACCAGAGGGCGAGAAATCGCACATTCAAAACGGCGCTCCAGCCGGCGCGATCACACTAGCCGCCTTCAAGGTGGAAACTGATGTTTATGCTTGCTAATCTCGTATTTTCTGAACAACATTCGTAAGACACGACTTGCAGGACTTGGAAAAACACGATCGGCAAAAAGATACACCTGTTCCCTTCGTGTGCGTTCCGTCGTAACGCTTGAAAAATTCACCCACTCGTCGTCACGATAATTTTGCTGGCCGATACAAAGTGGCGGGCGGGTGCACTGCAGCGTTAGCGACAAATAATTATTTCTTGCATTCTTGGTGTCTCATTTATTGCGGTTTTGGACTGGCTCGTTGGTAATGTTTTCTTGCATCTTGAGTTCCGTAACTTATTGTCACCAAATACCCATTTTAATTTAAGTACTCCTGAAAACATTATAAAACTCCTAATACGTAAAAATGCAGTTTTTCTGCGCCTGATGCCGTTTTTATGGTATTCTTACTACCCGCAGATTATATGAATAGAAGACCAGCCCACACATATGTCTGGGTGAGTTTTCTGTGTGGAATACACTGAGCTTTTCATGTTCACTTGTCGAAGCATCATTCGGAAGGGGTAATTACACAAAATGCAATTACTTGTGGGCATTTCTTCTAAAATCTTTTTGTTGGGCAGGAAAGTGTTAACCAAAAGGCAGACGGCAGATTAGCACCCGGAGCTTACAGTATAACTACAAATGAGGCGGTACAAGGTGATATGGGTTCGGCTTCATTTGAGGCGGGGGAAGCGCAAAGTAAAACACGCTTTTAGGTGCGGCTTAGACATTTAGATGAAAAGAACGGGGCAGCGAGATTGCACAGGTACCTGTACCTTAAATATGCCGGCACCCAGTGGCGGAAGAGGACGCGAAAGCTAACGACTAAATATAGTCAAGAAAACAGAGGCGCTCATGTGGCCACAGATGATGGAAAAGAAGGGATCACTGGAAATCTATAAAGCAAGCAAACAAGAGTTCCGGAAAGAGAACTTTTACGACAACTATAAAGGCAGTACATTGCTCTGAGGCGCGGGCTGGCTGCTTGAGAACTCGAACTTGCACGAGCAAATATTCGTACCACGATGTGGCAGGTATAAAGAAGCAATCGAAAACATAGTAATAGAATGCCAAACGAGCAGCAGCACAGCCACACAAATTCAGGCAGCACAGCCACACACACAGGCATTTTTTCTAAAATCTTATTGTTGTGCAGGAAGTGTTCCCCGAAGTGTACAGCGTTCGGCCACGCATTCCAAGCGAGAGCGTGGCAACGTATAAAAGGCAAGGTGTCATTCACATGGGTTATTTGACTCCTTTAGTATATTTTGCGGAGTCTGAAAGTTGATGTTATTTTTTAAGCAGAGGAGGGGCAGCAAGAGGGAATACTTTTAAGGAGAATTCTAAACGGCCTGAACAAATTGTATCACAATTACCGCTAAGTCAAGTGTAACATTACTCACAAGAATTAAAACGAAACTAAAGGGAATCTTCCTAAAGAGAACCCGCTGGTATCAGTAGATTTCACACTGAGTGGAACTGTTTTCTTTGTGATCAGCTAAATATGTTTAGAACGCGTTGGTAATCAGTTGCAACACCAACCGAGCTGAAGAAGGGCCACAGGACAAGTAACTAGGTAGTGTGGTTACGCGAACAGAGAACACAAACACGCCCCTGCTGTGGAGCGCCGTTGTGTACGCCGGAGCAACTTTACTATGCCGTGATATCCGAAAAGCCTGGTACTGACCTGGACATAAGCGCTGTAGATAAGCTTTTCTTGCTGAGAATGGCACTTCGCAACTATGTCTGAATCGTCAATTTCTTTCATGGCGTACATATGTGCCCGGCGAAGTACAATCTGTCACTCCTTGAACACGCGAGGCCCAAAGTAGTAGTCGAGCCCTTAATTGTGCGGAAACCGCACAGAAGCACTTGAGACATGGGGAAACTATTCTCCAGAACAGTTTACGAGCAGGAGACAGTTTTCAAAAACAGTCGCGGAATCGCAAAAACAAACAACCAAGAGGTGTCGAACTTGATCGCTCCTCCTTTGACACATGTAATCAACTTAATCCTACCCACGGGATCATTTCTGATCAATATGCAAATAGCAAAAGTAATTCTAATTTTTAAAGGAGGTGATAAAAACATGTTCAAAAACTACACGCCCAAATCAATCTTGCCCCTATTTTCAAAGGTTGCCGACAAATTGATGCTCTCCCGGTTCACTACATTCTTCACTAAACCGTCAATTCTAAACAGCTTTCAACATGGCTTTAGAAAAAATTGCTGAACTGAAACTGCACTACTAAAACAAAAGGAAATAATTGCTCATAGCTTCAGATGCCACAGTTTGACTCTAGGGATTTATATAGACTTTTCAAAAGCATTCGACTCAATCAGCCATAGTATCTTGATTAAGAAGTGCACTTCTACGAAGTGCATTGAATGGCCCTTAATTGGATTGCGTCTTGCTTAAAAAACCGCAAACAAGATGTGTCGTTAAACGAGTTTAATCCAGAATTAAAAACCATAAGCACAGGTGCCCCTCATGGCTGTATTTTAGGGCCACTGCTTTTCAGTGTGTACATAAACGATCTTCATACACTATTCCTAAAGCCTGAACATGCGTTCATTTGTTACTCAGATGACACCAGTCTCTTAGTCACAGGAAGGAGTACTAGAAAAATCGAAACAATCTCCATCCGCAGCCTATATCAGCTCTTAAACTGCACAAAATGAAATGCCCTAACAATTACCCTAGCAAAAACAAAAGCAATTCTTTTTCTTCCAAAAAATAAAATTGCCACTTCGCCTAAAATCACACGGTACTGAGCACATTCAGGGTAGTGGAATCTTTTAAAGTCCTAGGGGTTCAACTTTCCAGTAATCTTAGTTTCAATACGCATGTCGAAGCAATAACTAAAAAGGTTTACCAAACTCTAGGCATAATAAACAAACATAGGTTTGTCTTACCTGAGCTTATAAAACTTTTTCTGTGTAATTCTTTAATTCCACCCCGTATCATCATCATCATTATCATAATCAGCCTATCTACGCCCACTGCAGGGCAAAGGCCTCTCCCATTATTCTCCAATTGCCTCGGTCCTGTGCCAACTGTGACCAATTTATCCCCGCAAACTTCTTGATCTCATCTGCCCATCTAACTTTCTGCCGCCCCCTGCAACGCTTGCCTTCTCTAGGGATCCACTCTGTTACCCTTAATGACCAGAGGTTATCCTGCCTTCGCATTACATGCCCTGCCCACGTCCATTTCTTTTTCTTAATCTCTACTAATATGTCCTTAACACGTGTTTGTTCCCTCACCCACTCCGCTCTCTTCTTGTCCCTTAATGTTACACCTATCATTTTCCGCTCCATTGCAAGCTGAGTCGTTCAATTTAATTTGAACCCCTTTAGTGAGCCTCGAGGTTTCTGCCCCGTAGGTGAGTACCGGTAACATGCAGCTGTCATGCACTTTCTTCTTCAGCGACAATCGTAGGCTGCTCTTCATTATCTCAGAATGTCTACGATATGCACCCACCCCATTCTTATCCTAATTATCTCTGCCTCATGGTTGGGATCTGGGGTCACAACTTGGCCTAAGTAGATATATTCGCTTACCACTTCCACTGCCTCGCCACCTATCTCAAACCGATGTGCTGTCCCGAGGTTATTATTATTATTTTAGTTTTCTGCATATTAATTTTCAGGCCCACGGTTCAACTCTGTTCGTCCAATGCGGAAAGCATGCTTTGCAATTCGTCCCCCGAGTTACTTAGCAAGGCAACGTCACCAGCAAATCTGCGGTTACTGAGGTATTCTCCATTAACCCTTACTCCCACCTGTTCCCAATCCTACGTTCTGAATACTTCTAAACATGATGTGAATAACCCCATATCAGATACGCTCATTTAGTCTGGGGAACGACTACTATGAAGAATTTGAACACGCTTTATCTGTCACAGAGAAAAGTTGTGCGAAGCATTGCAAACGTGCCGTTTTTGCATCCTACAGCGAAATTATTTCGCCAGTACCGTATAATCAAAGCAAATATTTTATGATTACCATTTATCGCGTTCATTTTGCCTACGAATTCAGAATAATGATCCATATTTTGGCTGGCCTACGCGCTTTACCAAAACATGGCTTGTACCGATACCACGCAATAATTATGACATGCATTCATTGTCTTTTTTTCCACAACTACTCAACAAATTTGAAGCGCAAAACATTCATATTGTTAAAAAATGTAAGAAATAGCGCAAAGGCCAGGATGTAGAGTAGACGACAAAGACGCGGCGCTGACTAACAACTAAGTTTTATTGCTTGCAGGCGGCTTATATACACATCTACACAGCAATGGAAAGGGAAAAAAGGAAAATACAGATAGCAAGGGAGGAGGAAAATGGTCATCGATGGTCACATGGTCATCGATAAGTAAGGCCCAGTTATACATTTGAAAGATACGCGATTTCATTTTCATACAGAAGCACGGAAGTTTTGCTTACACATTTATCGCCCCTCTGACTAATGAGATGCGATGCGATGAGGGTTTTCGGGAGGGGGCAAGAGGGAGTGAAAAGGGCCCAACACTGTCTGGCGTGGGGTGCCGACACCATATCAGGCCCCCTCTGACTAATGCTAAAGGCTTCAAAAATTTCACGTGTACCTTTGTTCGCATATCTTCGAATAATATGACACTCATCAAATATTGGTTGGCACTTACACTGGCAACAGTGCGCAGCTAGGTGACCGCCGACACCTGGAGCCGTAGATTAATACATCTTCCCGTCTGACCCACCTAGCTTCGTTTGCAATCCAGGGGGATTTCATAAACGACATTCTGACGGCAGCCTACGTACTTCGTTTTGTGGTTAATCTTACATGGGTTGTGCTTTCTGCCTACCTTATTTACCATCGCACAGAGCTTGCTTAGTTTGTTGGGCGCGGACTTTACTTTTGCGCCCCCTCTTTCGGCAATCTTCTTAACTTTGTGCGATACCTGATGCACGTAAGGAATGACGGTTGTACGGCGTTTTGCGTGCTCATTTTCTTCGTCAAGTAACGGCTTGTTCTGTTTTTGTTTCCGGAGATCCCGTAGATGTATTATTCTACGGCTCCAGGAGCATGCAAACTCACTAAAATCGATTGTAAACCTTCCGTGCTTCTGTATGAAAATGAAATCGCGTATCTTTGAAATGTATAACTGGGCCTTACTTATCGATGACCATGTGACAATAACTTGTGTATTTTCCTCCTCCCTTGCTATCGGTATTTTCCTTTTTCCCCTTTCCATTGCTGTGTAGATGTGTATATAAGCCGCATGCAAGCAATAAAACTTCGTTGTTAGTCAGCGCCGCGTGTTTGTCGTCTACTCTACGTCCTGTCCTTTGCGCTGTTTCTCACATTTTTAAACATGCACCAACAAGCCCACTTGCTCCCCGTTCTAAGATTCATATTGCTTTTTTGTCAAGAAAACGTTTTCACGATTTGTTTTTTTGATGCGCTCTCATATTTAGTTTTTTTGTTCAACTGATGTTCTTGGCTGGAAAAAAACAAAGTTGCAGAGAGGGGATCCTTCGGTTTTTTTTTTTGCTATTACGAATAGTCAAATAGAGATTATCATTTTATTTTCATGTGTGCGAGTTCAATTGTGTTCCTAGTTGCGTTTTTATGTGTATGCTGTATTAGGTTACAGGAATGAAAATGTATACTGTGTGTGAGTATGTATCACTTTACTTTTCTGTTCACATCTGCGCCAAACATTGCTGCCAGTACTGGGCCAGCCACCTCGGCAAGCTGCTTGAAACAGCAGCTTTTTGTGATTGGTTCAAGCTCTGTTACAAAAGGCAAATAAATAAAGACATGATGATGATATCAACGCACGCCCGCCGTCTGGCTCTCACTCTCACCGAACCAATGTTTGGTGAAGCTTCCGCGGGGCGGCAACTGCGCAGTACGCAGTCGACCTGCGCGGACGTGTTCTTTTCCGGTGCTCCGACAACAGCGTGTTTCTACAGCGGAGGACAGCCGAAGCTGGGTATTTACCTGCACGGTTCTTTCGCGTTGTGTCGGGTTTTTCAGGCGAGAAGACGCGTAGAAAGCTGATACAGTGCAGTAGCTGTACGCGGCAGGTAGATGGAGAGGAGCTTCAGCGGGATGGCGACGAGGCAGCCGAAGAGACAGGTCGGTGTCATTTATGCTTAGTGGTGTCGCGGCTAGAACGCGTAGAAGCGGATAACTCGGGGTTAGCTAAGCGGGTTCCACAACTGCAGGCAGCGCAAAGTAACGAACGCGACGAACGGAAGTTAGAAGCAGATGAGAGGAAGCTAGAAAGGGGCATCATTTCGCCAACAAATGAACACATCGGCCCATGCAGCGGAAGGGAGGCATGAACCAAGGTGACACACTGGGTGGAAGCAACGAAAGGCAACAGCTACTCCCATGTGCTGCAAGATAGGTAAAAAAACCAGTCGATAAGCCGGGTACCAGTAAAGAGAAGCACGTGGCAGTTGATAGCGTGGTAATCACTGCGGGAGATTCTAACATGAAGAGGAGCAGCGCTTCCATAGTGGAAAGGGTAAAGGGGGATACGCGTGTGAAGGTGGGGTGCTTCCCCGGTCAAACGATGAAGACGGTGATGACTCGAGCAAAGGGGCAGCTGGCCTTGTCCAGTAAAACTAGAAGCCTTGTAGTGATTGCCGCGGGAATGATGTTCTCAAGGGAGAGGAGGGAAAACTTGGCCAGAAGATAGCGGAGGGGGTAAGTGACCTGCGGGCGACGGCCCCAAATGTGCTCATTGCCGTCTGCACCGCGCCGGAGGTGACAAAGCAGGGCGTGCACACCGAAAGGGCAGTACTCGCTGCTAACAGAGAGATCATAAGGCGCGGCAGGGAACTTGGGCTTGAAGTGATAGACGTGAACAGGGTAGTGGGCAAGTTTTTCAGTGGGACGGGATTCACATCAGCCGCGGTAGCTTGTTTACGGGGCCCCGCGCAGCTCAGGAAGGCAAACTATGCGATAAAGGGTAAGCGAGGGCCACATGCGCACTCCACGCAGGCAGGCAGCCAGGCCTAGAGCTAACCGTAGAACCTACAGACATAACTGAGAACGTTGACAGAAGCGATTTAGGTGGAAACAATAAAGCGAACAATTTTGTAAAAGACAAAAATCCAACCTCCCCTCGCGGGAACCCCTGTGTAGATGCGACGCATAGGGGGTTAAGGTTGCAGCGTTGGACAGCAGAGGAACGGCGCTGGAACGTTGGAGCGGAGCGGCGCAGGCACCGCGTTTTATAGCGCGCATAACGGTGAGGGGACGCGCCGGCGCCAGTGCGTCTGCCGCGCCTATGACGCAAAACAATCCAACACAATCCACTTTAATCCAATGCAATCCAAATCCAATCCAAGCCAATTCAATCGAATCCAATTCAATGCCCCACGCGAGAGAGTGTTCGCTATCGGAGAGGAGAGGGGGTGAGCGGCGGAGAGCGAAGCTGGCGCGACGAGGAGAATTCAGGAGGGGTGGACGCCAACAACGACGCCGACGCCGGATGCATGGACAAGGCGGGTGAATGAGATGCGTGGCATCTAAAATAGACTCCGTAAGCGGAAAGGGAAAATAAATGCAATAAATATTTCATCAGCTACATACTTATGCACGGAGGCAGAAAGCGTGATAAGTGGGTAGAAATTCATTACCAATTTGAACGGGAAGGATTAAACGCGTACGTTTTAGCCGAGACTCACCTCCGAGACATAGATGCCCCCCCGTCATAGACAACTATGTCTGAGAAAATTGCAACAGGACCACAGGAATGAAGAGAGGTACAGGTGTTGGCATGCTCATTAAACAAGGAACCGACTGGCAGAGTGCATGAGAGCTGTAAAGAGCATCTATGGGTTAGGGGCAGCATAGAGGGGGAAAATACATGGTTAGGATTCGTGTATCTGTGGACCGGAAGTAGTGCTAGGGAGGAAAATGAGGAAATGGTAAACTTTTTGAGAAGAGATATAAAAGAGCTGAGAGATTCAGGTGAAATAATCTTAGTTGGAGATATGAAAGCCCACTAGAAGGTTTGGGTGGATACACAGACCACAACGGTTCTGTAGTGATAGACCTATGTCAGGAAAACCGGTTTGTAATAGTAAACACGGAAAGCAAGTGTGACGGACAAATAACGTGGGAAAGTGGTAACAGACAGTCCAGCATAGACTATAGTTTAGTATCCGAGGCAGAATACGAAAGGTTGCGGGAAATGATGATAGATGAAAATAGAACATACAGCTTAGGAAGCGACCACAAGCGGCTTACCTCCCACTGGAGGCTAAACCCAGACAAATTTAGAAATAGGTACAATCGGAGGAACTAACTTGAACAATGAGCATTTAAAGATCCTCAAAAGATAGAATGTAACCTGAAATCAATAAATACCCAGACAAAAATTGGGATTACGACGAATTAGTTGCGTTCGTAAAGAGAAAGATAACTGAAGCAAAGCAGCGAAGCCGACGGAAAGGCAAAAGAAAGCCGTGATACTGGTGGAATAGGGAAATAAAAGAGGCTATTGACTAGTGTAGGAAGGCGTCGAGAGAACATAGAGAAGCAAATAGAACTGATATGGAACCGGAGGTAGTGAAGGAAAAATGGGATATCTACCGGGGAAAAAACAAGAAGAGCAGAAAATGGTGCAAGCAAAGATCAAGCATAAAAGCGAACGATGGATGGCAGATATAAGGAAGAAGGACAAAAGCGCATCCAAGTTTTGGAACCATGTAAAATTACTAAGCTCAAAAAACGATATCCGCCAAAAATTCTTGGGTGATGAGGAGGGGAAACATTTAGAAGGAGAGCACACGTTGGCGCATATTCATCGAGTGATTAGTGAGAAGTTTAGGACAATATTTGTAGGTAAGCCTGCACAGATAACATCGCGCCACCGAAGACGGAACAGAGCAAAATGTTTCCCCCCGGACAGCACTGGGCCCAGACGGAATACCAATGCAATTGACAAACCTTCTTGGACCTAAAAGTAAGGAATCGTTTATGAGGGCAATAGATAAGGTGATACAAACCAAACAAATACCAGAGGACTGGCTAGAAGTAGTTTCATATGTAAAGGGAGAGGCAACAAAGCCAGTATTGATTCATACAGACCACTCAAAGTAACGTCAGTGGTGTATAGATTTGTAATGCAGGCGATAAAATCAAGAATTCAAGCATGGATGCAAGAAAATGAAATACTTGGGGAACTGCAGAAGGGATTTAGACAAGATTCTCTTGGACATTAAAAGGGCATATGACAACGTAAACAAAATTACTGTGGAAAATGCTGCAACTCCAGGGATTAGATGACGAGTTTAATACAGTTCCTTATAGCAATCTATAAAGACAATAAAGTGCACCTTACATGGCAAGGACAGAAATGCAGCCAGCAGGTAGACACCCATCGGAGGCTGAAACAGGGATGCCCTTTGAGCCCAATGCTGTTTATGCTTCACATGGCAGGGTTAGAAAAGAAACTCGAAGAAAGTCAAGTAGGGTTGAGCCTAATCCATAAGCTGAGGCGAAGTGGTACAACAGCGTATTCCGGGAATGTTATACGCAGGCGACATTGTTCTTTTAGCTGATAACCAGACTGCTATGCAACGGCTAATAAATATTAGCGGCCAGGAAGCCACCGACCTCGGGTTAAATTTTACCGCAGAAAAATCGGGAATAATGGTTTCAACGACGCTAGCACAGATGCAGTGTCTACCCAGAAAGGCGAATTACCCACAGTGAAGAATATAAATATTTCGGAATGTGGATAAACGAAGGGGATCACTACTTAAGAACTCATGAGGAGCAACTTAAGGGTAGGGGAAAGCGAAACGCAGCTATAATGAAGCATAGAGCTCTGTGGGGGTATAACAAATATGAAGTGGTGAGAGGAATATGGAAAGTAATGGTTCCGGGTCTCACTTTTGCGAAGGCTGTACTCTGCCTAAAATCAGACGTTCTATCAGGCTTTGAAGTGAACCAGAGAACGGTAGGCTGTTTGGCCTTAGGCGCGCATGGAAAAACAACTAACGAAGCAGTACAGGGAGATATGGGCTGGGCGTCGTTTGGAGCTCGAGAAGCACAGAGTAAATGATGTTTTGAGATGAGGTTGAGAGCAATGGATCAACGAAGGTGGGCAGCTAAGGTTTTTAGGTACCTATACTTGAAAAGCATGAACACGCAGTGGTTAAGGAAGATTAGAAGGCTAACGATAAAATACCGAAAGAACAGTGGACAATTCAAGACAGCCAAGGTAACCAAAAAGAGGCACGGCAGATTGAAACGAATAAATGCAGAGAAAACGTGGAAGCTAAAACGTCGTTAGAGATGCGCAGGGACGGAAAATTGAACATCAGAAAGGAAAATTTCTACCACAATTTTCTGGGCAGTGCTTTGCTTTTCGAGGCTAGGGCAGGTTACTTAGGAAGAGCTTTGTGGGGAAGTATTCACAATATGATGGGGGTATGCGTGTCTTGCGGGGGAAAAAAACAGGACCTATGCGGCACATAGTGTTGGAATGTGAGGGTATTCATCCAAATCTACATGATGGAAATATTCGGCTACCGAGGCTTTAAGTGTAGCACAAAGGAAGTTAACTTCAAGGCTGTCGAGGCGACGAATTATAAGATTAGAGTGCTTATGGACGAAAAGCAGAGAGGGCATTATTGCCTAGGACAGTTACCACTTGTAACAGGAAAAAAAAGTATTTTGTGCCTGCCCTAAGCAGCGCTTGTGTTAAACCAAGAGTATAAAACATAGGTATATTACTCCTTTTTTGAAAGATGACATGATATACATGTCATCACCCCGCTACAAAGAGGAAACCGATAGCAATCATCATCATCATTGTCGTCGTGACCTCTGAGCAATGACCGGTCCCTTTTTCCCCGGTTCCGCTCTTCTGTGTACAGCAATTTGCGACAGATATCTGTTGCTCCCTTACGTAGCGCTATCTGCCCGAATGAAAAGCTTCACCCAGCCGCCAGCTGAGGCTGTCGGTGCGTTCCAATTTCCCATTTAAACGGCTTCGTTGCAGTCTTTGCGGACCACCCGCTATGTTAAGCCCCGTTCCAATTCGAACGAAGACTGCTTCGACACGGCATTGAAGACAGCAACGATACAGGCTACCTTCCTATCTAAACTAATAAGCGAGGCCTGCGCCACCTTCTAACGCTTGATCTTTTACTGAAATATTTAGTATAATTTACTAGGGGCGAATATGACCTTGTTTAATTTTTAGATGACGTAATGTTTGTAATAGACGTAATAGTTACGAGACCTGCAGCTTGCGTTTCTCAACCTGTCTGCTACGATTCTGACGTCTGACTGCTTCGTAAACTGTCTACCAACCTGTCCGCGAATTTGAACGCAGCCACAGTGCGTGTGTTTTGGTCACGTTCACTTCGCGATGAAATTCGACGGCGTGCTCGTGAGAAAGGAACTGTGCTTACCATGTTGAATTATCAATAGCGACAATTCAACCCCGTACCGGGTGTACAGAGTGTGCGCAATTTTTTCAAAAACCTTCTTTGCTTGCGCCGGAGAGAAGTGACTATTCGCCCCCATAAATCGCAAGAAGTGAGTGGTACCTTTAAGACGACAAGGAGCCAATCGATCGCCTGGTAATTTCCCACTTCAGCCTCAAAGTGCATGCCGTGGTGACGTGTTTGTTCAAAACCATTTCTTGATTGTCTTGAAGTTTTGAAACTTGTGCGCCAAAGCTGGTCTTTCGATTCATGGTGTTGTGTGCTGCTATTATGCTTCCACTACTGTACGTACTTAGGCAAAATATTTGTATTATGTTATGCACGTGTTTCATTCAATACTGGCGCCAAGAGGTTTGTTAGTGGTGGATTGGGCGCTCTTAAAACCTCTAGGGACACTACTGGGAAATGGTCTGATGGTCTGGGAAATGGTCTGTGAAATGGTCCGCAAAGCAGATACGCGACCAATTTTTCGTGCTACGTTCGACAATATAACTTGTCATTCTATGATTAGCGCGCTTGTAAGCACCTATTGCCACCAGGAAAAAACGTAACAGAAATTTCGTGTCAGCACTCCTTTAAAAAAGTCTTTCGCTGCTGGAATGGAGAGGAGTGAGTCAATGCTGCGCGAGGCATGCTCGGTGGTGTCGACGGGCTGCGAAATTGCGTCAAAGTATAGTGCGCGCTGTAGTGCGTTTGCTGACGACGCTGTCACTTCCGGAGACACAGCAGCTACGCGACGACATGCCAAACACTGCAGTTCGCGATCGCTCAGATTTCACACTACCGAGTGTCGTAATCGTCAACCATTTTTGATAACCCGAAAAGCCCTTGCAGGCATTACATATGGGGGGTGGAGTACATTTTACCCAATGCACACCGAAAAGCAGGGCTAAGTTAATTAGCTTTCAGCGCGTGCCGCAGGGTGTAATAAGATGTAACACTTTTCTCCACCATTTACCTGGCCGTAACACCATGGGGCAACGTCATTTTTCAAGGCGGGGAAAAACAACATCGCTCGTTTTTACCAAATCTGCAGCAGTTTTCTTAGCATAGCAGCTGGGGAGTGCCCGAAGGTTACCTCATTTCAATGAGCAGGAACATGACCAAACTTACTTTGCGAAAAATGCCTTTAGCCCGTCATAAATGTTTTTATTCTCGAAATGTATGGCCACGGTGTCTTTAAGGCCGTAGACTTCTGTTAAAATTGCGTGGACCTGCAGGAGAAGAAATATTTTAATGCCATTTCCTTTTGGTGTGCAATGTTATGTATTCGTAATTGGCTCGTCAGGTCTCGTGACCTTTTGTCTTTCGCTTCATCCTCTTTTGCTTCGGAAAAGAACAAAGTTTGATTAATTCTAGGGTTTAACGCGCCGACGCAACGCTCTGAATGAGGCGCGCCATAGTGGAGGGTTCCAGAATAATTTTGACCACCTGGGGTAATTTAACATGCGCCGAAATCTAGGCTCATGGGCATTTTTCAAAAACAGAGAAACTTCGAAATATGAAAAGCCCATGCATTCCTCCCTCCCTGCACACGCTTCATTAGTCATTTGGCTGATTTGAACAGCACGACGCTTATGCATATCATCGCTCGCAGTGGATAGAGTGCATGCTATTCCGATTTTACCCCCGTTTCAGCCACATTCAGCGGTTCCTTCTTTTCAAAAACACTCGATATGCTTAAAACATTCTCTTAACGAGCAACGGTGATGCTCATTCTTGGCCTGTCTCGTCAACCGTGAGGTTTAAGTGTTCTAGTCTTCTATACCATGTCACGGCTTTAAATCCAACTAATTTGGGGAACCCCGCTTTTGTTTTACTTACATAGAAATCTTAAAAGTAGCGCGTCTCATTCTCCTGCTTCCCCTTGTACTTCTCAAGGGGTTACCAAATTTTTAACGATGGAGCTATTGTGGGTCCACCATTTTGGTCTATCACGCTGGGGTAAGAGCAGGTTTGTAGAACCGCCGGTGGCCTAGCTGTTTTGTGGGTCTGGGAACAGCGGATACAGGCCAGTTGCCGATACAGAGGGCGCAGCGGACTCGCGAAGGGCGTCTTCCTCTCCTCCCTCACCCTTTCCCCAGGGAGGGAGCCTGACGCCGGTGACGTTTAGGTGCGGATTCCTTTGCGCGAACCGCAGAATTGGCGTGGCAGCAGCGCTGCCCTTCTCGTGCTATTGTCCGTTCAAGTTCGAGTGGACAGAGCACAGAACCACAGCTCCACTCTTTCACAAGATTGCACACTGGGTACAATGAGTGTGTTTTAGTGCGCAGCACTGAAGCGTCCGATACTATGGCTTGGCGTCCCCTCTAGCCTCGTAACCGAGCGAGCGAAGGGAGAACCGAAGAAAAAAACGGAAGAGGGAATGTGGCAAAAGTGTGAGGGGGAGGCAGTGAGACATGCTGGGGGTGGCGGCGAGCTGCGAGATGGCGCCGTAGCAGCGCGAGCGCGTGCAATCACGCACTCGACAATGTACGCATTAACTTTCTGTGACGCAGTTCGCGGTCCCGTCCTGAGACACAGATGGCGACATAGAGTTTCGTAGCAAGTATAGTGGAGCGGAAACTGCGCCTGGGAATCCATGTCGTGCGGAGGGCTATGAGAAGATCATTGCTGCTGGCTTGGCATGTCTACCGGATTCTTGAAGGGGCCAGGCACGCAGACAAAACATGTTCGGTTCATTCGAAATAGTGCCTCGTTAGAACCATATTGACACGACTTCTAACGAAAAATTCGCTTAAATAAGCTACACAATTAGGAAAAAGGAAATGCACATGCGACTCACTAGCCCGTTTCCCGCACTAGAACACGTTATGTCATATGCAAAATCGTGCAAATGGCTGATGCCTGCAAAAACAGACGAAAGATAGACAGGGCGTACAGGTTTGAAGAACGAGCTATTTTCGCTGAAGTGTAATGCGCATTCATTTTATGGCAGAAAGAATGGTGGGATGGAACAATAGAAATTACGAAAGTACACGTAAATATCGTAGCACCGGTGCTTTTCTGATGGAGACGAAATGCGAAAACACCCGTGAGTTCGAGATTTGGGCGCACGTAAAGGATCCCCAGGTGGTTAAAATTTATCTGAAGCCCTCCATTACAGCGCGCCTCATCGTGTGTGTAGTGTCGATGCATTAAACTCCTCAATCAATCAATTTATGAATTAAGAGTACTGCTATGTGCCATGTGCCATATGCCATGCGCCAAAACGGTAAAAAACAAAGCAAATGCGAATATCGATTCGGAACATGATGGCGGCGCCATCTAAGACTGATGGTAAACAAGGCTCCGAAGCCCTCTGAAGACTGAACGGCGCACTTGGAGTTCGTTTGAAGACCCGCCCACGTGACGTCATGGCCGCTGTCCGGAAACTCACGACTTTGTTGGATAACCAATTTTTTACTTGAATTAATTTCTCAGTGAATAAAGCATCATTTGCTATCGGGAAAGCGCTGGGGCCACCACAAAACGCTAATTTTTAAAAAAAATATTGCATTGTGTCTGCATGGGCCCTTCTGGAGTCTGTAGCTGAAATCGTCGAAACTCGCCTCGCTTCTCTCGGTTTGCTTAAAAGCTCGAAATTCACTCAATTTGCTCGTAGTAAGACAGCTGTGCTTTATTACAAGCAACTGGGAGGCCTAGTGCCGGCACACAACCATTTGTACGTATTTAAAAAGCAGAAACGTACAATTTAGATGCGCTCTTTGGTGGTACCCATGGTTCTTTTCCGCAGTAGCAGTACATACGTTAAGAGCGCCCGGATATCTTCACTGAGCGGGTAATTAGTCGCCGCAAAAGTTGTAGCAGACGGTCTTTGCACCGGTCCACCGCGAACGTGATGTTTTACAAGTGCGCGCATAAAACCTGTCTGAGATTTAAAACTTATTATTGAAAGAGTATTGACTCCGGTCTGCATAATATTAGGCACAGTCGCTCCGGCAGACTTTCAGTGAAAGGCATGCGCTTTACTTTCACATTCCTTAGCTTTAAAACAGCGCGTTTTATTTTATTATACGCAACTGCAGACTATTCTTTCAGTTTTTGTGCAACCGTATACGAATTTATGTCCCCTAAAACATATAAACCCAAGTCAATGATGAAACTGAAGAGCGTACGGTTTGATGGCGGCCCATGACGACACACGTTGATATGCCGCACAGACGCTAGCGCCAGATTCCTCTCTGGTGGATATTGTAAGAAACTATGGATTTCGATCCCTTCCTGGGACACAGTTCGCGCAGCCAACGCACAGGTTTACCATTGGTGACATTTGCGCGAGAGGTTTAAACATGATTTACAGCAACATTCCCGGCGGCAGTGACGCGCTGTGACATAATGTGAGAGAAGCGCACGCCGCCGTCCGTTCGCTCGTCACGCGATCACTCACTGAGACAGCAGCTATGCGCCATGACACTGCGCGACGCACAAATTTCTCATTACGCAAAATAGTAATCGTCAGCGATCTTTTTTACACCACAGCTTGATTAGGGTAAATTATTCACCATAATGCAGGTTGCCACGGCTCCCTCTTAACTTTGGCTTATCATGTGAATTCACAATTATTCTATTCATCTGACTGGCACCCATTCTCAATCGACACTGTACTGCCAAACACGTTCAAAGACAACGCACCAGGTAGAAAAATTCCAATCACCTCCTTCAATGTTCTGGCGTCCTTAGTCACTCTTCTAGCAATGAGCACGCCTTAAGCATTCGTTTTCAGAACTATTGCAAGACGCTGCAGGGCGGACAAGGATGGTTTCAGAGCTACAAATAAGATTTATCAACGCAGCAATGACCTAGGCGTATGTAAATACAGTAGCCTACCGTTTTTTCGGACTCCAAAAATGCGGATTTGCTGGATATTCTGGACGTTCCCGAGGGACAGCCAGTTGTCCCTTAGGAGTAATGTATAATTTCTAGGGCAAAATGTTCTGCGACAAAGCCACGGTACAAAAACCTTCAGAACACTGCAGCTACTGTAGCCATGGTGCGACTCCACAACGGCGCCATTTTGATTTCGAACCACCTGGATAGTTGCAGATTGGGTGGGGATCAGCTTGAATCTCGCCGGGTTAACAGATGCTTCGCGACATTTGGAGGCTTTGCTGCATGGGGCAGCAACATATTGGTGTGCCCAGAACTAATTAACGGACGACGAGATCGTGCGCAAAGTGACGACGTTGCCGCAAAGCGACTCTGACTGCGGCGAAGACACTCCCGACCCTACTTCGTGACCCAATGGCTACGCCACGAAAATTAAAAGGGAAACGGGAGAAATGCCAGCTTTACTCACTTAACCCGCAGCAGATAACGCATCGTTCGGCTCGTCGAATAAAACTCGATAGAGCTACAAAACGTACGATCATTCCGTTACAACAATATTTCATTCAGGCTTCATCCGCAGCGTCGCTGAAGGGCGCGTGGTGCTGCGGGTGAGGAGAAAGTAAGAGGAGAGCAGCGGAGGAGTAGGGAGCAGTTGGATCAACCTTAGCTGTTAAGGGGTCTTATTCTGAGTGCTATTGGGACATCATCTAGAGGACGGACTGTAAGCCAACCAACAAAGGACGTTTCGCCATCGGCTGCCTCTCTAGTCAACGTACTAACATTCGTCTCACATACCTGCTCCGGATACGTCAATAAGTAACGTCAAAAACACAGAACGCAGTGGGAGAATTGAAATACCTAAATTGACCACTTTCTCAGAGAATAAAGCATTGTTTGCTGCCTGGCAATTGCGGGAGGCACTATAAAGCACCTAATCGTCTTAATAAAACAAACTCGTGTTTTGTCTTCACGGCCCAGAAATTTCCGAATCTTCTAACACAAATACTTTCCCCAGAAATGGGGCATCGCTGCGAGCATAAATCGAGCTGCATTTTTACTTTGAGCAGTCGAGATTATTGCGTCTAACGCTTCCCAGACAAACTGATCCCAATGTGTTCGGTACCCGTGATTTGACCAACTGATCCACGCTGAGATTAACCGCAGAAATTCTCCCCCACGTTCCGGCAGCCAGCCTACGAGATTCCTTTCGTCTGATGCAAGGAACACATTAGATACAAAATCTTACATACCTCTGTGACCCTTTTTAACTCCGGATGGATATTGCCATAGTAGTCATCTTGGATTTTTCCCTGGCCGGCGTACTTCTGCAAAAAAAAGTCGACAACTGGTTTCTGCGATGCACATGCGCAACGTCAAAGCAGGGACGGTATTCTAGTGTTTTGTCCGTTTTGTGTCTGTTTTGAGCAAACTCTCATTGGCTGAAAGCGAACACCCGCATGTGACGCCATGCAAGCACGGCGGAGCTATGAACCGGGGCTTCTCAGCAGACGAGTTTCCCTTGCATTGTTGTAGGTAAGCTGGCGGAACAATAAACACATAAAAGGTAGTTAAAATGTGTTTACAGGAACAGTTGCGTGAAAGTCAACCCGAAGCATACCTACAACTGGAAGTAGGTCACAATAACACGGACACAAAACGGACCTTTTCCAAGAGACAAACAAGAACACCGCCCCAGGACAAGAATCTAGCACGCACGGGAGAACCGCGGCTTGATTATAGAACACATCACCAATGCAAAACCTACCTTTGTATTTGCACAATTCTAATACGCAGTTTTGCGGTGGAGGTCTACCGAGGTGAGGACGCGATACAAGAGGATTTGCTCTGTACACGTATGTGCCAACGGAAGATGACGATGAAAGGGATGATAATTGCTTCTGAATAAAACACGGTTCATGCTTTGCTTTGCCGTGCTGTCTAAAACTGTGAAAAGAAGCTTGGTCGGCCCCGCAGGCCTCCAGGGGGCACCGAGCAGTGCAGGCGTCAAAACATCGGCTCCCACTTCTGTAAATGTCTTTGGTCGGAAATTTGTGGTTCCTGTGGCTAAATTTTGCACAAATCGACCCCGCTTCTTTTGTGGATTACGCTGATATCGGACTTATTTCGGTTAGTGGTCCATTTACCGAACTGTATAAAATTTTCCGTCGGACCACGCCGCGACGCTGCTGACCCTAACGTGCTAGGCGACGCCGGAGGCGAGGAACGGGTAGGCTCAGGCCTACCCCGGTAAAGTAAGGCGCGATGCCTGAAGTTGAGATATTGGAGGGAGAAGAAACTTCCCGCGAAGAAGCGAATAGCCCTGGCTGGACTACAGTGGTGTGCAGAAGTACGAAGGTGCGCGCGGACGCCGCGCTGGGTAGTGTACCGCACGAAGGCGTGAAGGGTGGCCGCCACACGGTTGCCACGCAAGGCGTTGCTAAGCGCCTCGCAGTTGTAGCGAAGCTCCCTCGCCTGCCGAGGGACCACATACGCATCATCGTCAGGCTGAGAGATGGCCTAGACATTAAAAAAGTCAGTCAAATGCGGCTTGCACAGGCTCCGGCCATGGCGGCGGCTCCAGCCTCGGCGGCGACCGACGGTAAACATCGTTTGCCCTAACGTTGCTCAGAACATTCTGGTCGTTTAAACGCCGACGAAGAGTAACGCTCAGGCCTACGCAGGGATCCAGCAGATTCGGCAAGGCGAAGGATTGTACAAGGTGGCTCACATGCCGGCCCCCGATAACACCGGCAAGGGTTGCATTCGTGGAGTTGACGCCGGTATCAGTGACACTCAGCTCCAGTCAATGATCGTCAACCAACGGAATCCGAAGGCTCTAGAGGCGATTCAAGACCACCACTACGGTAGTAGTACTCTTCGACGGCATGAAGGTGCAACTACGTAATGTGAGGTGTCAGCATGCTGCGCTGCACGCTCTACAGGAGACAAAATGACGTCTGCTGCGGTTGGGGGGGCCTCGGTCACAGGGCAGACGTGTGCCCCAATCCCAGCAAGAAGGTGTGCATGGGGTTTGGGCTCGTTTCCCCACTGAGGACCACCCGTGTTCACCGAAATGTGCTCTTTGTGAGGGCCCGCAGCCTGTGGCGGACAATGTGCAAACAACGCTTTCAAGTTCCGTACGTCGTTCGACGCAGAAGACGGCGCCGGAAGCGCGCCAGGAAGATTCAGGAACAGCTGGCCCAGGAGGGCCGTTCACGTGACACCAGCGTGAGGAGTGTTCCCGGGCGGGGGCGCTCCGTCACGCCAGCTGGCCGTTGGTGCAGCCTCTCCAGGAGGCGCTCCCGCTCCAGGGGGCGCTTTCGCTCCCGGGGGCGGATAGAGAATGGTCCTACCTGGGCGGATCGAGCCAATCTGAAGCCAGAGGCACCACCAAAGCAAACGCAGGTAGCATTGCCAGAGCATAGGGAAGACCCCCCCCAGGGTAGCTAAACTCGTCCAAGATAATGCAAAGATAAGCAGAGCTCCAGAAAATGAGGGTTGACCTTGAGTCTTTCCGAAAGTTGCAGTTTACGCAGGTTGAACAGCAGATGCCTCCTTCAGTTGAGGCTCAGGCGCACTCGGGTAAACGTAGGGTCCCGGCCCAGCAAGGGGAATGGGATTCTATGGAAACCGAGTCCGGTAACGAAGTCCTAGAAAGCATCCAGCAGTCGATTAAACAGCTGGTGGAAGGCACCACACTATTCCTTAAAAGTCCGCAGTGGAGAGCACACAAGCGGCGTTGGCTTCACCACGCACGCCATCGAAAGGCCCAAGCAGCTCGCAGTCGCCTGCAGGCGGGGTAGCCGCAAACGCTCCCAAAGAGTGGCTAAACCACGGTAACACCCATGGCGCGCAATGATAGCGAGTTGGTCGTGTATCAGGGGAATTGTGCCAGTTTTAGGAGGCGCAGGGTTCCGATGCAGCAGTTTGTCACATTACAGGCGGTCAAACCGCACGTAACTCTACTACAGGAAACTCTCGGAGAGGCGCTGTCCTTCACAGGCTACCGGGTCATATCGGAGCGCGAGGAGGGTAAGCGAGGTTTGGCAACCTCGTTCGCAAGGAAATTCTCTTACCAGGTACATAAATTACAGATGGGCAAAACCAGGGCAGACGTGATTATGGCAGAAATCATCCGCAACAACTGGCTCAGTAATAGCGTATTTTGAATATATACAGCTCGCAGGCGGACCACCGGCAGGCATATGCGTCGATTTTGGCAAAGGCGGTTGCGCTGGCAAAAGTTCCTCACTCGTGGTGGCAGGTGATTTTAACGCTCCGCACGACGCTTGGGGCTACTCCAGGCAATCCGCTAAGGGTGTTAACCTGCTACAGGCGGTCACGGACTACTCTTAGCAACTCCTCACGAACCCGCGTTACCCAACGCGCACGGGATTGTCGGTCCAACGCGATACAATTCCGTATTTGGCGTTCATCAAGATCGTCACTGGAGCCAAGTGGCAGATTTTGCAGGAAAATCTAGGCAGCTATCATTTTATTATCTCAGTCACCCTAGAAGTCCACGCGGCTCCACCTAGGAAGTTAAAAGTAACCGACTGGGATGCCTTCCGGAAATTGTGGAAGGAGGACCTGGTGGAGTACGACTGCCTTGACAGCCTCTTCTTAAGGCTCAAGGAGGAGGCCAGAGCTGCGACCAAGGTTGTCAAACCGGATGTGAAGGTGGACAAGATGTACGTGCATCTTGCGCACCTCTTAGAGGCTACAAATTATATCCTCGCCCGTTGGAAGACGCAGAGACTGAATCGCAGGCTTCGAAAAAGTATTGCGGAGCTTAATCGATAGATTGAGGCTTACTCTGAGGAACTGTGCAAACAGCAGTGGAACGAGATTTCTTCTTCGGTTGACGGGAAGGTGCGTGAAGGGGGGGGGGGGGTAGTTGAACCCCCTAAAGCAACTGCTTGACGACTGCGAACTAAATGCAATCAAAGATTGACTATTGACAAGCTTGTTCAGGGACAAAAAAAAAGGGAGTGTCCGAAGCGGCCCTCCAAGAACTGGCAGACAGATACCTCCCGCTGGGCCCCTTGGAGGACGCGGATTATCCTCGTTACCGGGGGGCTGCGGTAGAGGCTATGGACGCCCCGTTCTGTGAATCTGAAATCTGGGAAGTCCTCCTCGGGCTCAATGGACTCTCTGCGCCGTGGCCGGATGGTATCTTCAACAAGCTTTTACGTTAGCTGGATGGCAAGTCCATCGGTATTCTAACCGATGAGATCAATAAAATCTTGGAAACGGGACTCGTCCACGAATCCTAGAAGACCGCCTCGGTGGTGCTCATCCCAAAACCGGGCAAGCCCCTTGCGCCCAAGAATTTCAGGCTCATTTCGCTTACGTCATGCGTGGGCAAGGTGGCCGAGCACGCTATTCACAATCGCGTGTCGCGGTACATCGAAGAAAAAGAACTGTTTCCCCAGAAGATGGTGGCCTCTAGGCCTGAATTGTCCACGCAGGACGTAATGCTCCTAATCAAACGTGAAATCACATTTGATTATACCAGAGAGATAAGGGGTATCCTAGCCCTAGATTTCACAAGCGTTTGCCAACATTGCGCGCAAGTTCATACTCGAGGCCGTTTCGGAAATGGGACTTGATCATCGTTTCCACGCATATGTGAGCGCCTTCTTTAGGTATCGTAGGGCTACAATTAAAAATGGTCAGATTAAATCTGTACACTTCAGCTTTGGCGCGAGAGGCACACCGCAAGGGGCTCTTATCTCTACTCTCCTGTTTAATATCGCCATGAAGGGCCTCCCGGAGCGCCTTGCCACCGTGCGCGGCACCAACCATGCGCTATGCGCGGACGACAATACCGTGTGGTATATGGGCGGGTCTGACGCCGGGGTTGAGCAGCGCTCCAGAGCGCCTTGGACATCACAGAAGACTTTTTAGCTGGATCGGGTCTCAGCCTTTCACTGGCCAAGTCTGAGCTTTTGCTTTACACGCTAATTCGTGGAGTGGGGGAGGGGAGTTAAACGCCTTACTCCTTTGGAGCGGGTCCCTATCACTTTGCACACACGGGACGGCCGAACGACACCTCTATTCCATCAGGGTCCTCGGACGCAGAATCCAAGTGTCGTAATACACAGACCATAGCGCGCATCACCTCCAAGACGGAGAGCATGATCAGGCTTATTCTCAGCGTCTCGAACCGCAAAGGAGGGTTGAGCGAGAGCAACCTCCTTCGGCTCCATCATGCGTTTCTCATGACCACATCAGTTATGTCGCCTTGGCGCTCGAGTGGTCCGAATATGAGGAGGCCAAAATCAACACTCTCATGCATAGGAGCATTAAGCGTGTGCTAGGTTTGCCTGTCAGCACCAGCACGGAAAAGCTCATGCAACTGGGCATTCACAACACCCTCTCGGAGGTAACAGAGGCTCAACAGACGGCCCAGGTGGTGCGCCTCTCGTCGCCACGGGGCCGTAGGCGCATCCAAGAATCAATTGGCTATGGCCCAATGGCGGTAAATGAACACCGTCCGTAAGGGATACATTTAGGTTGGTTCCCTTTCCAAGAAATGTACATCCACACTACAATGTAGGGTGCCGCAAAGCTTCGGCTCGATCTTAACACTGTCGCGGGTAGTCGTGAGCTCACGATTCGTGTAGACGCGGCTCAGTACGGCCGCTCGAATTGCTTCGTGGTGGTCCCCGTAGACCACCGGTGCGGGATGCTGAACTCTGACTGTGTCAGGAAGGTGACAGTGGCGGTGGCCGAGAGGTTGCCATCGCCTTGGCCATGAAGGACCCATTACGTCGGAATATCTTTACGTATTCGCGGGCTGCGGTTCGAGCATTTGCCTCGGGATCGATCTCGCGGGAGGCTGCGGCACCTCTTGATTGTGAGGGGGCCGCTGGACATCACACAACCAAATGGTTTCCGGCCCATATGGGGACAAACGTCCATCCCGACGTAACAACGCCACCGAGTTGGCCCAGGACCATGCAGGAGGATTATCTTACCACGGCGGTCCCGGCGGATTTGCGGGGTGGGGGGGGCGAGAGGTTTAGTGATCCCCTTCTAACATTTCACGCGGTCGTAACTCACTATCGTTTCTCTCGGAGGATCTACCCACCGACTCATCCAACGCTTACTCGGTCTGCGTCGTCGCCTTAAAAATTCTCCAGACGGGGTGCTTCCCTTCGCGGGGCAGGTTTAGTCATTTTGCACCCAAAAATTGACCCGCACTGTCCGGACTGCGGAGAGGCGTATTGCTCATTATATCACATGCTCTGGCAATGCCCTGCAATACGCGACGCTGTGTTCAAGTACAAAGAGGATTGCGAGGAAGCCCTCAAAAGCGGCGGTCTCTGTCAAGCTCCTGGCTGTCCAGAGGGCCTGCGAAAGGGCGGAGGGCCACGGCCTTCCTGTCCCTACGTGGGAACGGCCCAGAACTATAACCCCAACGTAGTTCCTCAGGACCAAAAATAAAAGTTCTCTGTCTCTCTGTCTCTCTGTCTCTCTGTCTGTCTGTCTGGTCGGCACCACGCTCGGCTGTTTCTGCAGACCATTTCTCGCTTTCGTTTCCTTTATCTTTTGGCAACAACTTCAATCACCTTCTTTCCCGCTAGACCGTGTTTGCGCCCCTTTTTTCGTTCTTTTTTCTTTGTCTTATAGCGAGTTACGAACGGCATGCAGACTGGCACAGCCCGGAGCTCAGATGCGTGGCTGGTGTCCGCCTGTTCTATGTACGTACCACCACGATCAGGTCTCACGCGGCACGCAGGGTTTAAACACTTTCACATTTGACATTTTGGGAGTTCTGTGAAGCGCTCCCGATTCCAGTTCAGCCCCTTGAAGGGGCCACGGCGACGAGATGCGGGTACGGTTCATTACTAAAAGACCACTTTGCCTCGGGAACAATGGTATTAATTATATCGCAAACTTCAAAAACAAATAATCACGATATTAAATTAAACATGTGAATCAGTGGCGACTCCATAGCCACTTTCCAGCCACTTTTCTATGACGTCACAGAATTTTGTTTCTGCGATTGTGTGTTAAATGTGTCACGAAACTAAACCTTAGCAAGCTACCTAGAAGGAGCAAACAGATTCAAGCTTGCACTTCCTCAACTCTTCTTTATTTCCAGTTAACATGTACAAATACCTCGGCCTTCATATATCAAACAGCCTAGCCAGGAATGCGCATGTTGACTGCGTATCTAACAATGCTAATCGCATGCTTGGTTATCTGCGTCGCACGTACGCCTCCGCCGTAAGCGACCCTTCTGAAACCTCACTTGTCATAGCTCTGGAAGCAGCCGAAAACCGAGCAGCTCACTTTCTGCGTAACAACGATGACAACATCTCTCCACTTTCCTGCTCTCTCAATGCGCTTAAAATGCTATCGCCTCTCCTCATTTCATGAAATTTTCTAACAGAACCCTATTCTTATTTCACTCGTCCCTCCCACATCTCTTCTCGATATGTTCGCGTGCATAAAGTAGGTTTATACCAACTAGCCGTACTAACATGTATACAGATTCCTTCAATCCTGCAACCAGCAATGACTGGAACCACCATCCGGACACCATCGTTGGTATACGTGATCCCGCTATATTCCCGAGCAGAAGGCTTGTTCTTTGTAATTAGAGAAAGTTGTGTCTTGTCTTCGGAACACGTTTCATTGTGTTAGGGCCGAGATGAAAGTAACAACAATGACAACTTTGGTTAGTTGATAGAGCACTGGGCTGCTACTTTGCAGACTCGGATTAAGAATGGGGCACTTCGGCTCCTGGTACTAACTTTCGAGCGCTTGCCTCTCCCTTTCTTCGCTGCGACCCAAACCATCACTGAAAAGCTGGGTGCCCGATTTGCTCTGCGTAACGCTCTTTGGAAAGTGGTGTTCGCGTCGGGGTGGCGAATGGAGGGGGACATGTGTTTGTGTGCTGAGCCAGTGCCCTAAACCGTGGCCTCCGTGATGAGCTGCCGATGTCCTAAATTGCTCCGGCCCTTCTATCCCGCGTGTTCCCCAGCAAAAATTGTAATTCGGCTAACTCGCAACGTGCCACGAGGTAGCGGTGTTAGCCGATGGCCAAAAAAAGTCGTGGGGCGGAGCGGTGGTAAAGAAGGGTAAGGTGGAAATGGGCTGAGGCAGCTCTATTAGGCTAGCTAGGAGTCGGACAAGTGGAATAAAGCAGTCAAGATCGTGGCTGGTGACAACCGGCGTCCCGATTCAGAGAGAAAGCCACTAATCATCATCATCACCTCATCATCACCATCATCATACCCGAGCACTGACGGCGGACTGTACGGACGTACGGAGTGCAGTGGTGGCACCGACAACGAAAGCAGATAAGCGTTTGAATTTTGTTATTCCGTTCTTTGATCGCTAATGAGTTAGAGAAAACAGATGCAGCTTCAGTCACTAGGGTTACGTGGAAAGGAGTAGGAGTTGAAACCGTACGGAAGCGCTCGAATCAAATGTTACACATGGTTGTTACACCTGGGAGTTCAAGTGCGTGGTAGTTAGAAAGAGTGATTAGTAGTCAGTCAAAAAGGAATTTGTTTTGCAGGAAAGCATTGCACGGCATATTTTACTTAGTGATTAGCGTAAACTGCGCGGGAGAGGGCAGTAGTATATAGGTTAGGGTTGGGCACGCCTGGGAAGTGCAGTACTATTTCACCAAAGAAGAAGCCGGGTGTGGTGTCAATGGGGTGTGAGCGCGAATACCCGCTCGAGGAGACGGGGTTAGAGCCGCTCCAGGAACCGGTAGGGCAGGATTTTATGTGCAGAGTGCGTGTGTAGCGTCGCGCTTCGAACGGATCGTGGAAGAAGAGCAGCAGCTCCGGTTGCAAGCTGGAGAGTTATAGGATGAGCTGAAAGGTGAACAGAAGCAGTGCGAGGCACTGGAAGAGAGGTTTGAGCAGATGGAGGGCAATCTAGCTCGGGACGAGGAACGACATTCAGGCCAACAATTACGTTCGCAGAGAGACAGGCGCGCCGAGAGTGCTTGTCCCTGATGCAAACGATGGCGGAAAGAGCAGCACTGGCTAACGAAAAGTACCACTTCGGCATTGGTAAAGAGGTGTAGCCAAACAGGGGAACCGGTCTAAAGGGATCCGAGCGATAACGAGGTCAGGCAGAGAGAACAAGTGGCCGCGCCGGAGGACCACCAAAAGAAGGGAGGTGGGAGCATGGTGATCCTGGCAGTAACCGAGAGGGAGATAAGAGGACGTGTGAGGGGGACATGAATACGCCCGTTAACCCACGGCCCTCAGTCTGCAGTGGCTGCAAAGCAACTGACCACGGTGGCGGTCAGACTTGTGACGCAGCAGGGGTGCTAAGAATCCCTGGACCTGGACAGGCCGCCATTGGAATCTGAACCTGGCAACGTTTAGCACGAGAACCTTATCTAGCGAAGCGAGTCTAGAGGTGGTGTTCGAGGAATTAAAGGGCATTACGTGGGATTGCATAGGGCTTAGTGAGGTTAGGAGGACAGGTGAAGCCTTTACGGTGCTGAAAAATGGCCACGTCCAATGTCACCGCGGTTTAGTGCACAGAAGAGAACTGGGAGTGGTATTTCTAGTCAATAAAAGCATAGCTGGCAACATAGAATACTACAGCTGTAAGGAAGACCATCGCCAACACCATACTCGTTTAAATAATGTAGGAGCGTGGACAGCACTGGTCATTCGCAATACGTGGGTATGTGACACAGAAGCCACACATGGAAGAGGCACCAACTCGTGGATGTCCCATCGCCATCGCTGGGACGAAGAAGAAGTCTCGTCTCGTTGGCTCTCCGTCTCGACTTGCTGGTCAGCGCGACTTGGTGCTTCGGTGCTACCGCTGCTGCTGGTGCGGCTGAAGAATAAAGCCTGAAAACCCTCTTATAGTTTTGGTGGAGGTGCAACGATCTTCGTTCTCTTACGCTGGAGCTCCGCAACCGGACACTCGACCCTCCCAGCATGTCTCGCAACGATGACCCCCGGCCTGCCCCGACACCCATCGTCTGCGCGGGTGCAATTCGTGAGCGGGACCCTCCCTCATTCAACGGCACCGACGAGAAAGACGCAGAGGACTGGCTTGCTACTTTTGAAAGAGTGAGTACCCATAACCACTGGGACGACCGCCTCAAGCTGAATAATGTCGAATTTTCCTTGACTGGGCTCGCAGAGCAATGGTTCTGGAACAACGCGGCACGTCTTAAAACGTGGCCTGAGTTTAAAGACGACTTCATAAAATCATTCGGTCGCCCCGCTGCTCGAAAACTCCTCTCAGAGCAGCGTTTGCGTGAGCGGGCACAGAAAAGGGGTGAAAACTTCACTTCTTACATTGAGGATGTTGTCGCCCTGTGCCGTAAGATTGACAGTGCCATGCCCGAACCAGAAAGGATAAAACACATTCTGAAAGGCATAGACGACGATGCCTTCCATATGCTGTTGGCGAAAAACCCCCAAACTGTGGCCGAGGTCGTTACTATTTGTCAGAGTTACGACGAGTTGCGGAAGCAAAGGGCTCTCACTCGGCGACCCCCCGCAGAAAATCAGTTTGTCTCCAGCTTGGCCGCTGATGACGGCGACGGTACCTTGTTGCAACGGATCCAGCAGTTTGTGCGAGAGGAAGTGGCTCGGCAGTTGTCTATCATCAACTATGTGCCCGAGCAAAAATCTTCTCTCGGCCCTGAACTCAGGACCGTTATCCAGCAGCAAGTCGCTGACTCTCTCCCAGCTGCACTGCCGCCAAGCCCCGTTGTTGCCCCTGTGCCCTATGCCGCCACCATACCCCAAGCTCCAGCGACTTCAACCCTGCCTTATGCAGACTCTATGCACCCCGTGACGCTGGCCGCTCCAATACACTTTGCCGACTCTATCCCTCAACGACCTTACGCTGAAGTCGCTGCCAGGTACATGCCTCGGAGCCCCGTCGTTTTCCCCACCACCCGGCCTTTACGTCCGCCGGTGTTGTCTGGTCCCTCGCTCACCAACCCTTGGAGGACGCTGGACAATCGCCCAATTTGCTTTGCCTGTAGGGCTCCTGGACACGTGGCACGCTATTGCCGCCGCGCCACGGTGACAGGACGCAATGCTGCCGCACCTTCTTCCTACGCCCATTCCCCACTCATGCAGGAAGCCACCGCGTATTCGCCGATGACGTCTATGCCGCCCGATAGTCGTGACTTCGGAACCCGTCGGTCTTCATCTCCGCGACGCCGCTCACTATCTCCCATGCGTCGTCGTCCTGTTCCAACGGAAGCGGAAAACTAGGCGCCGCAGTTCCGGAGGCAAGAACTGCGCCGTCGTCGATCTGCCCAAGGCCTCCTCCCTCTCCCGCAAACGTCATTCGTATTACCATAGATGGCGCTGAAGTCTTAGCCCTTGTCGATACTGGAGCCGCCGTTTCTGTCATGGACGCCAAACTTTGCCGCCGCTTGAAGAAGGTTAGGACGCCGCATCTTGGATTCTCATTACGGACTGCTACGGCTCATCCCATTGATCCAACTGGCATGTGCACTGCCCGTGTCGTTATTCAGGACGTCATGTATGCTGTTCAGTTCGTTGTCCTGCCTTCCTGTTCTCACGATGTCATACTGGGGTGGGACTTCCTTTCTGAACATAGAGCTGTCATCGACTGTGGCCGTGCCGAAGTAGAGCTCTTCCCGTTCATGGATCAAACCACCGGTGAACCGCCCGCTCCTTCTGCCATCAAACTGGTCCTCACGGAAGAAGTTAGCATTCCTCCTCATTCTGCCGTGCTAGCTTCTTTATCCTGCCCACTTCTGTCCAATGCGACAGTACTCTTTACGCCTTCTGACCTGTTTCACCAGCGACGTTGTCTTCGGCTTCCTTTCTCCCTGCTTCCCATTCGTAACTGCCAAACTACACTTCTCCTTTCCAACTACGGGTCGTGTCCGTGCACCTTGCAACGCGGAGAGTGCGTCGGCCATGTCGAGACCGTTCATTCTGTTGTCGCTGTGGCTGTGCCCGACGATTCAACCCCGCTTGAAATCAGTGGACTGTGTGCGCCTTCAGGAGCAAAATCCTCCCCGTCCGCAGACGTCTTCCTTCGCGCCATTGATGCCGACCTTTCACCGTCCCAACGAGACCAGCTTCTCGCACTGCTGAACCGATTTCGGACGTCTTTTGATTCTGTCCAGACTGATCTGGGACGTACCACCACTGTCGCACACACCATCGATACCGGTGGTCACGCACCCTTACGGCAACGTCCCTACCGTGTCTCCCCCACTGAACGCCGCGTAATCGATGAACAAGTCGAGGACATGCTCCAACGCGGTGTGATTCGACCCTCCACCAGTCCATGGGCATCGCCGGTAGTACTTGTCAAGAAGAAGGACGGCTCTATTCGGTTTTGCGTCGATTACCGCCGGCTCAACAAGATAACTTGCAAAGACGTATATCCGTTGCCGCGAATTGATGACGCTCTTGATTGTCTACAAGGCGCAGAGTTCTTTTCCTCCATTGATTTACGCTCGGGTTATTGGCAGGTTCCCATGGCAGAGGCTGATCGTGCAAAAACGGCCTTTATTACTCCTGACGGCCTGTACGAGTTTAACGTTATGCCGTTTGGCCTCTGCAATGCGCCTGCAACCTTCGAGCGGATGATGGATAATATTCTCCGTGGACTCAAATGGCAGACGTGCCTTTGTTACCTCGATGATATTGTGATCTTTTCTCCCGATTTTTCGACGCATCTGATTCGACTTGAACAGATTTTGACGTGCTTGACGACCGCAGGCCTTCAGCTCAACCTGAAGAAGTGCCGTTTTGCTGCCCGAGAGCTTACTATCCTTGGCCACGTTGTCTCTAAAGCTGGTGTCCTGCCCGATCCTGCCAAGTTACGTGCTGTGGCGGAATTTCCCAAGCCGACAACTGTGAAGGCCCTCCGCAGCTTCATTGGGCTGTGTTCATACTTTCGCCGATTCGTTCGCAACTTTGCATCTCTCATCGCGCCTTTGACAAAGCTCCTCAGCAAAGAAGGCGGCATCTGTGAGTGGTCCACGGCCTGCGACGACGCATTTACTAAACTGCGCCATCTCCTTACATCTCCGCCAATCCTGCGCCATTTCGATCCTGAGGCCCCTACCGAAATTCACACGGACGCGAGCGGAGTTGGTTTGGGGGCAGTTCTCGCTCAGCGCAAGGCAGGATATGACGAGTATGTCGTTGCTTATGCAAGTCGCACGCTAACAAAGGCCGAGACAAATTATTCTGTGACCGAGAGAGAATGCCTGGCCGTTATTTGGGCGCTTGCGAAGTTCCGCCCGTACCTCTACGGGCGCCCTGTCCATGTTGTCACAGATCACCACGCGCTTTGTTGGTTGTCCTCACTCAAAGATCCTTCTGGGCGGCTAGCGCGCTGGGCTTTGCGGTTACAGGAGTATGACATTCGCGTCACGTATCGCTCAGGCCGGCGGCACAATGATGCTGATGCCCTTTCGCGCTCCCCGCTGCCTCATGACAGCGACCGGGTCTCGAGCTCCGACTGCTACGTGTCGCCATTGGAGATCCACTCTATGTCGCCCGAGCAAAAGAAAGACCCTTGGATTTCCTCCATGTTGGACTTTCTGTCTGGCTCATCGACGAACGCTGCATCTCGGACACTACGCCGGCAAGCGTCGCACTTTGCCCTTCGCGACGGACTGCTTTTCCGTCGCAACTACCAACCCGAAGGTCGCAAGTGGCTCTTAGTAATTCCGCGCCACCTACGCTCTGAAATGTGTGCCTATTTTCACGAAGAGCCACATTGCGCCCATGCTGGTGTCCCCAAAACATACCAGCGTTTGCGCTTGCGGTACTACTGGCGAGGCATGTACCGCTTCGTTCGTCAATACGTCCGTTCGTGTGTTCGATGCCAACGCCGAAAATATCCTCCCCGCAAAGGAACTGGGCCTTTGCAGCCCTTACCGTGTCCAGCAAGACCATTCGACCGTGTAGGAATCGACCTTTATGGACCTCTTCCTTGCACTGCAGATGGCAACCGATGGGTCGTTGTTGCTGTCGACTACTTGACCCGGTACGCCGAGACTGCCGCCCTGCCTGCTGCTACCGCACGCGAAGTAGCCTCCTTCCTACTTCGGCACTTCATTTTACGGCATGGGGCGCCGCGTGAACTCCTCAGTGATCGAGGAAGGGTTTTTCTGTCTGAAGTTATAGAGGCCCTTCTTAAATCCTGCCGCAAGATCCATCGCACCACCACGGCGTATCACCCTCAGACCAATGGACTGACCGAACGTTTCAACCGCACTCTGAGTGACATGCTTGCTATGTACGTCGCGGCGGACCATTCCGACTGGGACGCAGTACTACCATTCGTGACCTACGCATACAACACCGCCACGCAGGCCACGACCTGCTTCTCTCCGTTTTTTCTTTTGTATGGCCGTGAGCCTTCATGCACACTGGACACCATACTTCAATATCGGCCCGATGAGTCAGAGTGCACGCCCATCTCCGACCTTGCCAAGCACGCCGAAGAGTGTCGTCAGTTGGCCCGATCGTTAACTACGGAAGATCAGCAGCGTCAGAAGTCGCACCACGACGAAACGACTCCCGCTCCTACCTACTCACCAGGGTCGCTTGTCTGGCTGTGGGTTCCAGTGTCGTCGCCAGGCTTGAGCAGTAAACTGCTTTCGCGCTACCAGGGTCCCTACCGCATCGTCAAGCGGACGTCTCCAGTAAATTATGTGGTTGAGCCTCTCACTCCGCCGCCCGATCAGCGTTGCCGCGGCAAAGATATAGTCCATGTTCAGCGCCTCAAGCCTTACATTGACCCCGTCGTAGTTTCATCCCCCTGAGTCGCCAGGATGGCTCTTTCGTTCCCGGGGGCAATTGTAAGGAAGACCATCGCCAACACCATACTCGTTTAAATAATGTAGGAGCGTGGACAGCACTGGTCATTCGCAATACGTGGGTATGTGACACAGAAGCCACACATGGAAGAGGCACCAACTCGTGGATGTCCCATCGCCATCGCTGGGACGAAGAAGAAGTCTCGTCTCGTTGGCTCTCCGTCTCGACTTGCTGGTCAGCGCGACTTGGTGCTTCGGTGCTACCGCTGCTGCTGGTGCGGCTGAAGAATAAAGCCTGCAAACCCTCTTATACAGCATTAATGAAAGGGTAGCAGGTCTTGTAATTAGGCTTAATGAGAGGTGCAAACTCAAGCTGCTACAGGGCGACGTTCCCACATCCAGCCACGACGACCAGGTAGTGGAACGCTTCTATGAAGATGAAGAATAGGCAATGGCTAAAGTAAAAACACAGTAGAGACTTCAATGCTAAACTAGGCAAGAATCAGGCTGGAGACCAGGCACTTCAGAACTATGGTCTCTGCTCTAGAAATAGCAGGGGGGACATACTAGTCGAGTTCGCAGGAGTAACCTATGCATCATGAATTGCAAACGGGAGAGCCAGAAGTGGACGAGGAGGAGCCCGAGTGGGGATCATAAAAATGAAGTTGACTTCATATTATGCGATAACCCTGGTGTCGTGCAGGATGTGTAAGTGCTCGGAAGGGTGAGGTGTAGTGACCACCGTATGGTAAGATCTCGAATTAGGCTAGACTTAAGGAGGGACTGCAACAAGCTAGTACGAAAGAAGACGATAATGAGCTACCAGTAAGACGTAACGTAGAAAAATTCAGGATCACGCAACAGAACCGATATTCACCTCTTTCCGAGGGCGCAGAGTTTACTACACAAGAAGTCAGCAACAACCTTACACGCATTATCACGGAGTGTTCAGTACAAGTCGGGGGTCGGGGGCACGATGACTAGACAGGATACCGGTAAACTTTCCAAGGAGACGAAAGCTCTAATTAGGAAACAGCAAACCACGACAATCTCCACTCTAGCTGACAAAATAGAACTAGCGGACCTTTCGCAGTTAAGCGTAAGACAGCTGACGTCAGGAAGTATAATATGGAAAGGATCGAATACGCTGTAAAGAATGGAGGTAACCCCAAACCAGTGAAGAGGCGTCTTGGCGTGGGGAAAAATCAGAAGTATGCACTTAAAGACAAGCAAGGCAATGTCGTCACAAATAGGGATAAATTAGTCACAGTAGCAAAGGAATTCTATAGGGCTCCGTACAGTACCCGGGACATCCAGGATAATGCCGAACGAGAAGGTAGTTCAGAGGAGATAGACATCCCACCAGTAACGGCAGAAGAAGTAAGGAAGGCTTTGAAAGAAATGAAGGGGGCAAAGTACCTGGTGAGGATCAGATAACAGCACACCTTTTGAAGGATGACAGAGAGCTTGTACTTGAAAAACTGGCAAACCTGTATAAGCAATGCCTAATGACCGCAAGTGTACCGGAATCTTGGAAGAACGCGAACATTATCCTAATCCATAAGAAAGGTGACATAAAAGACTTGAAAAATTACAGGCCGATTAGCGTACTACAAGTCGTCTACAAGGTACTTACCAAGGTAATCGCTAACAGAATTTCTGCAATATTATATTTCAGTCATCCTGAAGAACAAGCAGGGTTTCGTAAAGGCTATTCAACAATAGACCACATTCACACGATCAATCTGGTGATAGAGAAGTGCGCTAAGTATACTGAACCCCTGTATTGGCGGTGAGATGTTTGAGTGGCGCCCCCTGGCTCTGACGTCGGCTTAGGGACTCGCGCCGCTGTCGTCTGCTACACTCCGCTTGTGAGAGCAGCAGTGTCTGTGCCAGAAATCGCCCACTTTCTTGCTGTAGTGCGTTAAAAAGCATGTTTCTAGTGATTCAGTTATTTTGCCAGCTTCTGGCGCATCTCAATAATTTGAAGCTGTATCTTCCACAAGTTTGCAACACACGAGGAGATGGAGAACAACTTTCTTCAGGGCATCGGTCAGAAGATCGTGTGTAACTCGTCTTTTCTAGCTTTTTCGCGAGGATCAGCGATCAGAGCTTCTCGATAAGTATTCAAAATGCGTAGGCTTCCCTGCAGTATTTTTGAGATGCTCTTATGAACACTCAACAGTCTAATGCTGCGTACCAAGCACACGCGCATCGCACAGCAGGAAATAAAACGGCTGTCTTCTATTTATTTCGTTGTTGTTGTCTTGTATCAGATGAATGTTTCTTGCTTTTTTTTCTGCCCGGCGCATTAATTTTTCTGCACCGTCACAAACGTCTTATTAGGAGGTTTGGGGATATTTGGGAGGCACACAAAGATACTGTGGATATTTCCTTCATGTTGTATGGCATACATTCCCTTCTTCACAAATTGGCTTTCATTACGGCTGCGTGCAAGAAGGTGCACATCCGCAGCGTGCTTTGTTTATTCACATGCAAATACAATGAGAAGGTTTGTGCTACGACACCGCGATCGCGCCCTAAACAACGTTGTCCACAGTACTCGAAGGCGGATTTTGTGCTCCGAATTTCTATTGTAACCATCGTTATCATAACAAACTGACTCTCAACCCGAACAATGATGACATGATTACGGTGTTGAAGGCAAGATATACTCGCTACCTAACGCAATAAATAGTATACTTGCATATATTACAAGAATCGAAACCGATGAATATATCCAAGCCGCTCTTTATTGCTTTCCAACCCTTCCAGGCGCAAAGAACAAATCCTATTCACTCGTGATGGCGTTCAGTGAATTGAAGAAAATTACTTTTACTCTCTTGTCCTGGACTGAGGACCCGGTCCACTAACCAGCTCGATTTAATTTTAAATAAAGTTTTCTCCTCCTCCTCCTACTCCTCCTCCTCATCTAGAGTGCAGTTTTCCAATAGCGCATATCCGAATATCGGGAAGATATAGCTGTGGAAAACGTACCGAAATATCCCTCCAGGTCTGAACAAACAGTGTTACTGTATCTTTAACGTATACGAGACTCGTTTTTCTCAATAAACTTCCATACTGGTTAGATGCCTCGTATAAAATCAGCACGCGCCTATATACTGAGTGGGTTATTTGGAACTCAACCTACAGTTCTTGCGGCCCATAGTGCATGTCGGCAAACCTTCATGCCTTGAGACCGTAAAGTGATGTGGCACAATACGTTCGAGCGTTCGGCAAGGTTGCAAAAAATGTTTTACCCCACATATAATTACCGGGAATCGTAATGCCTTCTGCCAAAGCCAACAGCCCTGAAGGCCTAGAATTTGTTTTGGTCTTCCATTTTCGCTGTTGTCGGTAATTAGCAGCGGACTGTTCCATTTGTTCGAAAGATTGCTTAATAGAGAAGCTGACCCCTAGCTCCGACTCTTCGCGCTCCGCGCAGGACCGGCTTCGCAAGGAATGGGGCGACGCCGACAATGTTTCTTCCATAGCGGTATCCAAAACTATACTTTAACTGACCCCATGAGCTAGTGTGTGCGATTTTAAGCCTATTATTATGATAAAAAGTTACCCACACGCCAATTCTGGTGCAGACAAGCATCAGATGTTCACCAAGCGCGAAGAAACAGCAGGGAGAGCGAGCCTGGGTGAAGCAGACGACAAATGCGAGAATCCCTAAGCTGACGTCACGGAGGCGCGCTTCGCAGCGCCGCCCGTGTTCGCGCTGACCGCCAATATAGCATTCATAGATTACGAGAAAGCATTTGATTCGATCGAAACCTCAGCAGTCATTCAGGCATTACGGAACCAGGGTGTATATGAGCATTATGTAAGAATACTAGAGGATATCTACAATGGGTCCACAGCTAACATCATCCTCCATAAGGACAGCGGTATACTACCTATCAGGAAGGGCGTTAGACAAGAACATTATTCAGAACAATGGATTGGGAACATGTGGGATTAAGGGTTAATAGAAATACCTAAATAGCTTCAGATTTGCTGATGACGTTGCCTTGTTAAGTAACTCGAGGGGGGGGGGGGATTTGCAAAGCATTCTTACCGCACTGGACAAACAGTAGAACCGCGGGCCTGAAAATATATATTCAGTAAACTAAAGCAATGATCAATAACCTCGGGGCAGCACAGCGGTTTGAGATCGGTGCCGAAGCCGTGGAAGTAGTAAGCGAATGTATCGACTTAGGCCAAGTTGTGACTCCAGATCCCAACCATGAGGGAGACATAATTCGAAGGATAAGAATGGAAGGGAGTGCATTCGGCAGGCATTCTTAGATAATGAATGGCTGCCTACCATTGTCCCTGAGGAGGAAAGTCTGACAGCTGCATCCTACAGGTACTCACCTACGGGGCAGAAACTTGGAGCCTCACTGAGAGGGTTCAACTTAAATTGAGGATGACTCAGCACGCAATAGAACGGAAGATGATTGGGGTAACATTAAGGGACAAGAAGAGAGCGGAATGGGTCTGGGAACGAACGCGTGTTAAGGACATACTAGTAGAAATCAAGAAGAAATGGACGCGGGTACAGCATGTAATGCGAAGGCAAACCGTTGGTCATTAATGGTAACAGTAGGATCCCTATAGTTAAGTTAGATGGGCAGATGAGATCAAGATGTTTGCACGGATAAATTGGTCGCAGTTAGCACAGGACCGGGTAATTGGAGATTGATGGGCGAGGCCTTTGCCCTGCAGTGGGCGTAGATAGGCTCGTGATGATGATGATGTTGAGGAAGCCCCCTTCCGCCAAGCGGCGCTATCTGACGCCATCGGACCTTAGCCATCGGTGGGATTTCATTGCAAACAGCGCCACCCTCTCCCACAGCGAAGCACTCCGCTGGTCACACTAGCCAGTAAGTTCTAGTATATTCTGGACACTATAGTACCGGCATATATATTTATTTTTAAACCGCGGCTCCGCCTGGCACTGTCCCTGAGAAACGCACAAGCATGCTCTCCCAGGGCCACGGCCAGATGGTGCCAATTTTGCACAACGAATGTTTTAAAGCAAAACTTTATTACTTTCGTCCAGCGGTTTCGCGGAGGATACGCAAGTTAACCTTTTGACCGGAGTCACACCCCCGACGACGCACCCCAGGCGATGCACATCGCGCGATTCGCCGGAGCCCACTTTCGGCGCTTCGCACAAGTCCTCGTTTTAAGTCGTTCTATGAGCGGCGGTCGCTGGAGCAGTAGCTGCCGATCAACTGATCTGGAGCCGACCACCACCGCAGCTTCCCATGCATGCGCCGCTGGGTCGTCTCGGGTTACGTGACTCGCCTTGCACCCGGAGAAGCGGAACAGCGCGTTCGTCGTGAATGAACGCCGCGTTCAGCGGGCCTTCTTCAGTGAGCGTTACATGGGACCGCCGTGGTCGGCACTACAGCTGTACCAAAGGTTAACCAAGTGAAACCAAGAGTCAACCACACTAAGCTTTGGTTATCCAAGGTTGTTGACCTAAGCCGCAGCCATGCTTTCTTCTACTGTGGCTGTGGTGATTAAATGGCTATCGCACACTCAAGCATCAGTCTAATTTTTTAAAAAGAAACATTCCGAGTGTGGCTTATGTATTGTTCCTGAATGTTTTGTTTTTGCTATACAATTTTGACAAGCATGAGCATTCCCGCCGATTCAGATGTTCAGAAATGGTTTTGGAATATACCGGCCTTGTTCAACCTCTGCTCTAACTTGGCCCGGGTGGCTGAATCGAGGGGCAGGCACAAACACAGACAGACAAAAATTTCTGCGTTCAAGTATCTATCTGAAGAAAGGCTGTCTTTAAAAACCACAGCGAAATGCGTCGGAGTAAGCCTCAGCAACGGACCAAACACTGAAGCTCCGTGCACGCCCAGGATCCAGGGCAAGACTTAAATAATGTGAATACCGCAACACTTGCTGCAATGCACTGGTCAATATAGGGGACTCTTCCCGCCTCTGACAATTCGTTCCTCTGTGTGCGTATGAAATAAGTACATTATTTACCTCTTCCGAGTAAGCAATGTTTCCAACGGTTCTCACCTTAGCGACGTCTTCTTCAACGGAGACAGTAACATAACCTTCCTGATTGGCGCTAAGGTTGTACGTGTTACTCAGGCCCACATATGCAGCCTCGAACTGTTTCTTCCATCCGCGAAGACTCAGCTGTTCTTCCGTGCCAAGAAGACGCATAGGCAGGATCTGCGAAAACAGTACACATGTCTGCACACGAATAATCGCAGTCGTCTTCATGCACACACCTCTGTGGTTGCAATGTTTTAGCACATCGGCCGTGCTAGCATGCGTTAGGCCAGCGATGGCGGGTGCCTGGACCGGGCTGCACATGCGCGCGTTGGCACGGCAAAGAGGCCGGCCTCCACCGGACCGATGGCACGCATATGGCCATTGCAGTCGCGGTGCCCACCGTCACTAGTGTAGCGTACGGTGCCGTTATATGGAAGCTCTATTGACATAAGAGTAGACAGGCCAGCGGTGTGAAAAATGCGTTCCGAGGCGGCGTACAATATTTTCAGCAAGTTGAAACAGGAGTCCTGAAGTGGGCTTCGCGCACCGCGCAGCCCCGCACTCAGCCACGAACACCACCCCACAAGCACTTTTGGATTGATTTTTCTAATACATTGAGTCGCGTGAACGCAGCGAGTGGTCCAAATATGGCCCATAGTTATCCCACAATGTTGACAACTTTCTTCATTGTCCCTCTTAATAGTTCTTTGTATTTGCTGCATGACATCAGTGTGAATAAAGGGCTAGCTGTCGACAGTGGTTGGTCCGTAAAATTAACTGGTCGGAAAGCGGTTTATGAGACCGGTGCAGATCAGAAATATGTGTCAGTAAGGAAAAACGGGGAACGGGCACAAACCAGGAGGAAAGATGAGTAACCGGTGGTGCGCTGAATAGCTGTAACTGCACGAGGCGCCCCTTAACGACATTGAAATGTCGGCCGCATAAGAACGAAACTCTTGGATCGCCCAGAATACAGCGAGATATTCCTCCCTTGTGATTATATAGTTCTGCTCTGCCGTTATTTTTGGGCTGCTGGCGCAGGTGATCACTCCCTCCCTTTCGCACGAATTCACTTGTAGCGAGACTGCACCGATGCCTTGTCTACTGGCAAGTGGTATGGTTGGGGTAGTGTCATCAATATCGCAAAACCCACGGCTTGATATGTCGGCGTCTGAGTGCCTGGAGAGACCATTCGCGATTCTCATTACACGTAAAAGGTGTTCCGGAAGCAGGATGTTACGCCAGGCGAGGAGCGAAAATTTCTCTTCTGTATTGAAGCGGAAAATTTAGAGCAGCCGACATCTTGTCAGGGTTACGTTGTACTCTTGCTTTGCTGGCGACGGGTCCCAATGCTTTAATTGATTATCCAGATACCTTCATCACATTTACGATGGCTCTTGGCCATAAAGTCAACTGGTCACTTTCCCGCCATGATACTCCCGAAGGTAGCATTCTGCTATGAGGTGGTTTAATGGTATACTTAAGGCTAAAAAACTCCCATTACGGCTACTTTTAGTCTATATCGGCATTGCTTTGTGTTTTCGCCTTACCGAGTAGCAGATCTCAACCATTCGGCAGATTAGCTGTGGAGAGTTCGCCCACTTACCCTCCAGTTATTGTTGTCCAGCTTCTCAACGCGGCCGAAGGGATGGAAGTTCAATAACCTCATCATGTCAATGACGAGGTTTGGCATTTCTTCCCCACTTTGAACTTCTACAAAGCCGCTCACTCTGCTCTTCCTGCCTGGATGTCTGTAAAATCCCTGCACCAGCATGTCGTAGCCGTCGATGATTCTGCCTCTGGCGTCCAAAACGTCCGGCACACCTGCAAGCAAGTGCGAGTAGCACAACATTGAGCGTTAAACGTATACGCACGCGCTCACGCGCACGTGTGCTCCACCTTGCGCGTCCAGATAAGGCGCGCATAATGAGAGGAAGAGAGAGAGAGATATAAACACGTTATATTTCTGGCCAGGCTTTGGGACGGTTTAGCCGCGGAAGCCCAGCTCTGTGGGTCCGAGCCCTGTTGACCAGGGCGCACTGGGACTGGACGCCCGAGCGCGCAGGGGCAGACAGCCAGGAGTGGGGGTGGTTGGGCAGCGGAAGAGGAAGCAGGGCGGTGCAGTGCCAGATGACGTGGGGGGCGCCTTCTTAGTCCCTGCAGTGTGGGCAAGCGGGGTTTGGAACGAGGGACGGCGATACGTGGGTGTAGATGCATCGAGTACGGAGGGAGTGGGCTTGGGTCTGTCTCCATCCTGCCGATTCAAGGGGGGATAACGAGGAGTGAGGTGGTGGAAAGGTGGTGCGCGAAAGCCTGTGGTTTCACGGAAGGTGGGCAGTGGCTCTAGCTGAGGCGGTGGGTGGGGAGCGGGGAGGGAGGGGGCTCTCTTCAGGGGCACGGTGTATCAAATCTCGGGCCCCCTCGCGGGCCTTCTCCGCGCCGCCAAAGCCCGTATGGCCAGGAGTTCACAACAGGGAGATGATTACCTTGCAGAAACTTTTAACGGCCGTTTGTGAATTCGTTAATAAGGGGGTAGGGTAGGGTGGAGGGTGGTAGCCAGCGCGATTGCTGCTTCCAATGCCTCGTGGGGATGGGCAGCGCGGATGCTGCCTGAGGTGGGGGAGGTTGAGGTGTGGTTTACTGCTGCTACGACGTATGTACGGCGGGGTTGGTGTTCTGCAACGTCAGCGTATACCGTGTTCGAGGAGCGAGTTTGTGTGATAGGTGGGGTAATGGGAAAAGTTGGGCTGGTTGGTGCAGATTCAGAATCGTAGTGAAAAACGGCGCAAGAGACACACTAACAAGAAGAAGAGGAGACGACTCACACCGGTGAATTCAGCGCTGACTGCGTCGTCCCCTCTCCTTTTTGTCCCTGCGTTTCTTGCGCTGTTTCAGCGCTGTGTGTCATCCCTTCTTTTCTTGTCCCTGTGTTTCTATTGCTGCTTTTCACCATGATTCTGAATAGGTGGGTGCATGTTGCGGGGGATGGGCAAGTGACTAGAGAACCTCTCGATATTCAGGACGGAAGGGGAGGGGTGGGGAGTGGTGGATCGCGCCAAGTGGGAGAGCGGCAGAAATGCAACCGCCCTACAATCCGTTTTCTTGTTCAGTTGCTGGCTGCCCTTGCAATGTGCGTGGTCATCCCTCAGGGAGCGTGCTTCGCCGTGCGCCCTTTGGGTAAAACGGCAAACGCTTCTGCGCAGTTCCTGTCCTGGCTGAATTCTTCGGAGGCGATACCTGGCTATAAGTTTCTTCTCTTGTTCAGTTTAGTAGATACTGCTACTGCCATTGCAAAAAGTCGAACAATGCTTTTCCACAGCTCTTCCCTTGCCCCAGTGTTTTTACCATGACTTTCGGATGCTTGTATCTTGTGAACACGTTGCTTTGCGACGATGTCGAGCTTAATCCTGGCCCTGATGATGCTACTAACAATCAACTTGGTGATCTTTTGAACGTTGTCAGAGCAATTACTGCTCATGTGAACTCGCGCCATGACGAAATTCTGAAGGTGCCTGATGAAGTTAAGTTGAGCCGAGAAGCACTCGAGCACACTTTGTCCGACATCAACACAAGGCTAGTTGCTGTTGAAGCCCGTGTTAACACCCTTGATCAGTAGTAACACAAGGTTAGAAGCCGCAGCTAATGCAGTTAGCTCGGAAAACGTAGAGCTTTGTTGCCACCTTGACGATTTTGAAGATAGAGCTCGCCATTACAATTTAATATTTTATGGTGTGACTGACAACAAAAAAGAATCATGGTCGCTGTCGGAGGAGCTAGTACGCAGGTTTGTTGCCTTTCATACAGGAGTTCCAATTGCGCAGGACGGAATCAAAAGGGCCCATCGGATTGGAACTTTTGTGCGCGATAAATCAAGACTAATAATAGTAAAGTTCTCGTCGTTCAAAGTAAAGGAAAATCTTTGCGCAGAAAGGAAACTAAAATCGATGGGAACTACTATCAGTGAGGACTATCAGTAAGGCAAATAGAAACACGAGGAAAAATCTAATCGGTAAGAAATGTGTTTATTGTACTCAAATTGGCAGTATCTGTGAAATCAACCCGAGAACTGAATCTATCGCCGGTCTATAACCTTGCATATAAACCCAATTCCAGCACAAGTTTTTTATTTAGTAATTCATAGCAATCAAGTAATTCATAGCAAGTAATTCATAGCAAGTAATTCATGGCAATCCCGCAGTGCCTTCTTACTAACATACGCAGCGTAATAAGGAAACGTGATGAACTGTCTTCAATTATCGACGACTGTGATGCTAAAATAGTTGTGCTCACGGAAACGTGGTTGTCCAGCAAGATTCGTGGTAGTGAATTGTTCCACACTTGTGGCGAATGTAAACTAGAAGTGGAGGAGGTATTCTGATTTGTGTTTCTGTTGATTTGCACTCGCGTCTTGCTCCAATTAGGTTTTCTTTAGAATTTGTTTGCGCTTCCGTACGTTTCGGTCATAATGACGTTATTCTGTGTTCCTGTTACCGTGCACCGAACTCACCTTATACGATGCTTCAAACAATATTGTTGACCGCTACCCAGCTGCCCCTATCTTTTTATTAAGGGATATTTTCCCGATTTCTCTTGGATCGGTGGTGATAACCATGCGACCTCCAGCAAACGTCAAGGAAATTTGTTTTTTAATCTTTGTAATGGCTCCCTTCACCCAAGTAGTGAAGGAACCTACACGTCTCACTCTTCCTCTAGTTTACTGGACCTGACACTTACCACAACCCCTGATAAAGTTTCTTCTCTTCATTAGCTTTCTGGGTTAAGCAATCACAGCATTCTTAGTTTAACTTGCGATGTCATCGTCGCAAAACAAGCAGTTTCTGCTTAAACCACAAGAGATCACAAATGCCCAGATGCCGCCACAATAAATGCGGAAATGGAAATTTTTACTGAGCCCTATCTGCGTAGCTTTCTTTCCGCACTGTGGAAGAAAACTGGAGAGCAATTGAGAATGTGCACAGGGGAGTAAATTTATTTATGATGGCTTCAACAACAATCATCTTTTACTCCGTGGTTCACCTCCTCTCTTAACCTGCTGCGAAGCGAAAAACGGTTGTACCGTAGCGCGGTATTACCTGATAGCAGCGGAAGATGGTCAGTCTATCGAAATGTAACCCTTGGATATAAGCATGCGCGACTTTTTTGCTAAAACGTTGCCCTCTTTGCTGCATACTGCCGCGAAGCATGCATTGGGTTTGTTCATGTTTTGGTTTTGCCGCCCGGCTGAGCCGGGCTGTGTTGTCGGCGTTAACTGCGGGCCAAGTGAAGCGAGTGCTTCATTATTTATTTTTGTGCTGCGTGCGTTATCGCCTTTGATGGGGAGAGTGTTTTGAACTAATGTCGCCAGCCTAGAACCCTCGCAAATACTGGTCAACAGTGAGTTGTTCGAAAATGAAAATGATCCAGTTGTGTGATCATGATGGTACTGTGATACCACCGTATGAGTGTTGCGTTGCCTTGCAAAGTTGTATTTCCCGCATATGGACCCACTTGGGTTTCTATTAGGTTGGCATTAGTAAATTAATTCGAAACTTAAACGTACCCTCCCCCGGTGCTGATCGTATCACTGCGCAGTTCTTGATGCTAACCGAAACATTCTCGTCGCTAATATTGTCAAAGCTGTTTTCGCAACTTTTCTGTGCTGCCGAGCGACTTGACGGCGGAAGGGTGGTGCCAGTTCCGAAGCAAGGGGATGCCTCCAACCCTTTCAACTATACTCCATTACTCGCAAGTATCCCCTGAAAACTGCTTGAGCACGTAATCAATTCCAATTTGATAGCTTTTCTTGAAGACAAATTTTTTGATAACCGCCAGCATGGTTTTAGAAAGTATTTTTCATGTGAAACGCAAATTTTAGTTTTCACTAATGATTTATTTTCCATAAAAGACCGGGGTGCCATTGTTGATTGCATTCATTTTTCTAAATTTTCAAAAATTGTTCGGTTCAGTTGCCCACCAACTTCTTTTTTAAAACTAAGTGCTCTTTACAAATACAGCAGCTTACTCAAGTGGGCAGAGCGTTTCTTGTCTAACCGAACACAATATGTAAGTGCTGAGACTTGTAACTCACCGTTACAACACGTAACATCTGGAGTACCGCAAGGTCCTGTGTTATGTCCCTTACTCTTCCTAAATTATATTAATGACGTTCCTAACAACATTTCTTCTGCAATTAAACTTTTTGTTGATGTATGCGTGACCTAGCGTCAAATAACTAACCCGGAAGGTTCCGTCTGTCTCCAATTCGACATTAATACCGTATCTTCTTGGCGCAATAATTGGCTGCTGCAACTTACCGTTAGCAAATGTAAAATATTGATAGTTTCTTCTGGCATAAAGCAGTAAAACCCGTCTGACCTATTTCCGTACGAACTTAACAAAGTCCATTTATTTTCTGTCTTCTCTTATAACTTGGCGTCTACATTAGCACTAATCTGGAATGGCATGAACATATGTTATTCATAATGCTAATCGCATGCTTGGCTTCTTACGCCATAATTTGCTGTTGCTCAGGTATCTTTAAAGCTCTTACTATATAAAACCCTTGTTAGATCAAAATTTGAGTATGAATCATTGATTTGGGACTCTCATACGGTGGTGTTGTCTTCACCCTTGGAAGCCATTCAGAATCGGGCAGCTCGATTCTTTGTCACAAACTACTACAGAACCGCTAGCATCACGTCAAATAAATCTCGTGAACTCGGTGACCTTGCTGCGAGAAGGAAAATTGTGCGCTTGTACCTTTTACTTTATTAACCCTATTATAAAACAATCATTTCTGCTCCATCCTACAACTCCACACGTAACGATCACAGGTTCAAGGTAGCGGTTCCTAGCTGTCGCACAAACCCCTACTTTTACTCGTTCATTCCTAAGACCTGCGACGACTGGAACCATCTCCCCAACTCCATCGCAGCATTCTGGATCCTACATTATTCAAAACGGCTGTAACTACTGTTACATGAATTTAACCGCTCCTCTTTGTAACGCCTTCGCGCTTGAAGAGTATTTCAATAAATAAATAAATAAATAAATAAATAAATAAATAAATAAATAAATAAATAAATAAAATAAATAAATAAATAAATAAATAAATAAATAAATAAATAAATGAAACAAACGAATTGCGTCCTTCAAGGTCTGCAATGCTAGATAATTGGACATGTTCTTCCTATACTCGGGAACAAGTTAAGAACGGAAATAGCTCACGTACGGTATCACTCCGCCTAAGCGACGGACCCGGATGTCAACGGGCGCGCGCGTTTTGAAACTAGACTGCTATGAATGCGTGGTATCGTCTGCCTTTCCTCACGTAGTTTGTCGTCGCTGCAGTGGTTTAGAAGCATTATAAATCCGAAAAATAACTAAAACGGCTCTTGCGGCGTTCAAAATATTCCCAGTAACGCACTACTTGTGCCGCGCGGAGTAACATCCGGCTGCGGTGACGAGGCACAGTGGCAACTTCCGTTGCTGTTCTTAAGTTGTAACCGGGTGTAGTGTCACTAGGCACGGAGCAAGAATTATTCAGGAGGCTAACAGGGCTTGCTCCGGCGGCGCGATAAAGTTACCGCGCTGGACATATCACAGAGTTGGACATATAGCACCGATGCGCCCTCTGTCGTGCCAAAGGGAAAACGCGCGAGGGGCGCTTAAAGACCCTTTGCAAAAAGGCGGACAACACTGAGAATTCAGCGGTGGTAACACTGGTGGTGAACGCGACGACGCCATTAGAAAGGAAGCAGGTCGTAGCAACGGCGTGGCGGTTGCACGTTTTTGCCCACGGCTTCACGGGTCTGTTGCCCCATCGCCGTAGTCATATTTCTCTCCTAAAGTGGTGTTTTGCGCTACCTTACGAAGATTAACGCTGGTCAAATCGCTTCTACTTATCTACCCCGCTGCCCAACAGCTCATCTGGGCCTAGTCGAGACGTGCCCTTCTTTTCTCCTATATCTTCTGTGTTTGTTACTTCCTCTGAGTTCCTCTCAAGTTCGACTGCCTCTGCTCGCTGCTGACGCACGCGTGCGACATATCGCTCCCGCATTAGCACCGCATTCACCGACGGAAAAATTACGCGCCGCAAGTACAGAGGCGGTGAATCGCAAACATGACCTCTAGCAGAGACATCAAAATCAGTTTCATTATGCATGCTTTGGTCATTTTCGCGAATAGTTTTGAAAGTTTGAACATACGCAAAGTGAGCGCTCGGCAGAAACCGTTCATAGCCCGTTCATAGCGGCCAGCCGCCGCTACCACGGGGCAAGGGCGCATCGATTAAACACAATTAAAACTCGACAACCAAACAAGGAGGCAGCGCTAAGGCTATTCTTTATTAGCGACAAATGCTACGTTTGCATGCTGCTGTTTGTCAACACTGACGATGGCGTAACGTAGGACTCCACGCTGACGTATGATCGCTCGTACTCGTACGACCTTTCAGTGGTCGACCTCGAAGAATAAAAATCCTGAATATGCCGCTCTTCTCGAAGGAAGGGCGGCAAAGTTATTTTCCCATCCTGCAGTGGGAAACACCACTTCGCGGGACGCGTATGCAATTACGTGGACGGTGGACGGTAGCTACTCCATAGAAACTCTGTGCTCGCAGCCTTTTCGCTTCCTTTCGAATGGCGGCGCAGCGGGTGCACAGTGTTGCCAGAGTGGCTTGCTGCTTTTCCGCCAACGATTTGGCCATTTTGCAAAGGGTCTATAGGGGCTTACGGCTCAAGTTTCGCTACGCAGATGCAGCGCCCTTTTCTCCCCTGGCGTGCTTTGCTCACATTTCATCAGCGCACACGGCGTCCGCTCTTCTGAAATTCGCTTGTCGTACGCTTCTTGCTGCGTCGCCGTGATGGAAACTAGCGCGCCACAGGGCGCTAGATATTGATGCGTAGTTGGGTGCCACAACAGCGTCTTAAACACGAAGGGAAAGGGCCCCTCGTGAATTTGTGTTTCCGGGCAAGTAGTTCGAGGCAGACCGCCGAGAAGCCTGGATTAGGGCAGTGCGGCGGACTAAGTGAGTGACCGTTTCTCTGACTTTCTCCTATATGATTCAGTAACTCAACTTCCCTAAATTAACTTGTTTTGTAATAGCTCTGATGGCGCCCCGTGGCTGCCAAAAAAAGACATACGAATATGCTTCGTAAACAACGCGAAGTGCCAGAGCCAGGCTAACCCAGTCAACCTACCTGCCGCCTTTGTTTCCCGATGTTTACAAAAGGCGGCGGGTAAGCGGTGAGAGACACGACAGGTAAGATGAAGCGGAGAATCGACCACAACTCGCGCTGACTTATACGCGCCCTCCTTTTACCGCAGGTGGGCGAAGCGGAGTCAATCCGCTGCTCGAAATTTGATCTCGCCACATTTGCCCGAGGAATCTTCACCCGTGGAAGTGCTGTCGAACACGTCGGAGAACGACGGCATCCCGGCTGCGGCGGCCGCTTTTCTGGTATAGGCGAAAAGCAAAAACGCTCGTGTGTTCAAGATTTTGGCGCACGTTGAAGATCCCCACGGGATCACAATTACTCCGGATCCTTGCGCTACGGCGCCCCTCGTCGTTTGTGTAGCGTCGGCGCGTCAATCATCAGAATCAATCACGAAACCACGGTGAAAAGGGGATTCGAGCGAATGCATTTATGGAAACAGGTCCGCGATGCTCTTGTTCACGTCCCGCTTCGGTTTTTTCGATGGTTTTTCCCACTGCTGGGGTCTGCTTGTGCAGGTCTGGTCAGTTGCCTCATTCACGTAGGCGCACACAGCCGCGGCATGCTTACAGCGGCCTGTAATTCCCTCCTTGCAAGAGCACGTCCCCGAGGCTGCGGACCGTGTATGACCGAAGATGTGCATGCGAGAAGTCAATTTATTATCCCCATCTTTGTGTACAGTGATCAGCTCGCTAAGGGTGAACACGGGAGCGGCGGCAGAAAGCGAGCAGACGCTCCTATGACGCGGTGCGCGTGTGAAAGGATTATGGCTCAACACGCACAGCGCGTGAGTGATGTGTCGCGCAGACCACGGTAGGCTGCTCTGGTGGTAGCGGCGGCCACGCGCTCCCGTGTTCACCCTTAGCGAGCTCAGCACTGTACACAAAGATGGGGATACTAAATTGACTTCTCGCATGCACATCTGCGGTCATACACGGTCCGCAGTTTCGGAGACGTGCTCTTGCAAGGAGAGATAACGCGCTTTGCGGCATCTCAGCTACAGAAGTGTGTCCGAGGCATGGAGGTCCGAGGAGGCCGTTTTGCTGCGTCTTCGGCAGTGTTTCTATGTGATCTCGTCAAAGTTAGCGGAAAGGCCGCAGAAGCGGCAACCTGGCAACACTGATAAACACCAGAATGGCAGCCATTGCTCATTGGCGTGCCCCAGTGACGGTACACTGCATGTTATCTGGCGACATTAGTTCTTCCGTGCATTCAGTCATGCGTCGAAGCATGCTTGCTATCTCAGAGCAATCAGAGCTGCCTTTTGCCATCACCGAGGCGACCGGCCTCGCTGCTGCTTAACTGACTTCGCTCCCCTCGTGACTACTTAACCACGCAGTTGCCTCGTTATTCGCAACGGTTCAGCAGGCGTACGCACTTCCCCGTTTCCCCTGTCACAGCCGGAACAGTCGCCTTGTCAAGTAAAAATGCCGATAGAAAGCTCGACTTGACACGGCGGCTGTCGTGTGCGCCGTGTGAGCCGTCATTCGCACAGCCGTCACCTTCTCTGCCACGGCACCGTGACGTCAAAAAACCGCGATTGAGACGTAAACGAAGTGGCGTTCGTACTGTGGCTCTCCGTCAGAGTACAGGGTCGTCTGCCTAGGGATCAGTTTAGCCTAGAATTGAGTCTGCCTAATCTGAAAAGTAAAGAAAATGGCTTAATCGGTCAACGTAATCCTCCATATAGGTGTTACTTCTAATAGGAGAGGTGCTTCCATCCCACAATATTAATTCGGAGGCTAGATAAGAGCACCATCATTTGTTGTGGGTTTGATGTGATCGCAACCCGAGTGCTTCTGAACTGCATTGACTGTGCAGATTGTAAGCCGAGATGAGAAATACGTAAAAATTATAACCTAGGTTATTTTTACGGTGATGGATGTTATTTAAGACCCCCGAATTCCACATCGGTAATTGGGAATATGGTCGCTGTATCGAGGGCGTAATGTGGCATAGCGCATGTTAAGGCGCATAGCCGCAATCGTAGGCAAAATAAATGCATTATCTCATGCTATGTCTTGCTTTGCATCCATAACATCGGCTATGCTTTTTTTATTCAGGTACGAAGCGCGAAAGTTGACGAAAAGCCATTTCGAGGAGTGTTGTACGGCTTTCATTTGAACCATCGGTTTCACGACCCGTGGTATGGGGGCTAGAAGCCACCATACCCGTGGTGCGACGGAAAACGGCGATACAGCCACTTGGGAATTCGGCAAAACGCTCTCAGGGAGATTGGAGGGCCGCAGCAACGGCGCGGTGCCGGTTGCTCCGGCTGCCGCGTCATTCGCGTCGTGCGTAAATGTGTGTATACTTGCTTCCGTCTGACTTCATGACTCTGCTATTACAGTTAAACGTTGACGCTTCTGTGCATTACAATGGCAGTGATGTGGACTGTCACTACGATTTGGTCTCTACAACAGAGTGCTCCCGTAAACGCAGGGCAGCACAAGCCTCGGTGTGGGTAATTATTGCATGCAGTTTTCGCTTCGACTCACCTCTGATGCACACATCGTAGAACTTTCGCAGGTACTCCAATCCAACCTTGTGCACAGGATCTGATTGGCTCTTAACTGCGGGCAATGACACCACATCAAGTTGCACAATGTCATCTTTGGGAAGATCACAACAGCACTGTTCAAGTCAAACGTTGTAGTACTGGGTGCATCCCCCATGTGTGACGTATCAAAAACATATGACGTTCTCTACTATTAGTAAAGGCTTCCAAGGTCAGGAACCAGTACTTTCCTTACAACGTGACGAGCAACAACCACGGTCGTTGGTTACACTTGCTTGTTGCTCCTCACTCCGTCGTGACTGACTGTTCAATTTATGCAATGCACCACCTCGCCAAAGTACAAACTCTACAACTATCTAGGGTCTTTGTTGGATGAAATGGTGGTGAAATTTGTTCTGCGTGTCATCAAGTCCCGCTCGCATCACTCAGAAAGCTGTGTTGCAATAAGTATTGAAAAACTGCTGCCACCTGCTAACATCATCTCTGTCACGAAACATTTCACATCCACCTCAATGCAGCCGTACGGCTGCACTGAGGTAGATGTCAAATTTTCCTTTGCACAAAAGTAGTCGGCCTCGGGGATTTCCCTTAAATCCGATCTATCATCTGATTTCTTCATTGTGATAAACACGGAATGGAGCTTTAAAAAAAATGCTTATTTTTCCTTTAGTCCGTATCAAGCCCATATGAAATATAAGCATGAACTAAGGGTACGGCGGCTTCTTAAGCAATCGTTTATTATGCCTAGAAGTGCCTATTTGAATTTTTGAATAATGTGGGCTTTTTAGCGCCTATCTTGGCTATATGGGCCTATATGGTCTTTTCAGCGCCTAAAAATGCTTTCTTGTGTTATGTATGCCTTTTTTGGTTTTTCTGTTCTTGCTTCGGAAGCCCGCAAGGAGGTGTTGGCCGCACCCTATTTGCAAGAAAAATGAGCGAGCACTGCCAAACAAGCCGAGCAACCGAAACTGCACGAGCCACCGCGACATCTACCTCGCCACACCAGCCGAGCCGCCATAGGCCCGTACGCACTGACCACGCAGCCAACATCACCGACGTCATTACTGTCCACACAAGTTATTTGGACGTACAATATCCGTGAGCCAACGGCCAAAACGTCTGCCCATGGGCACTATCAATGCTTAACGCAATGAAAACACTTAAGGAAATGCCATCCAGCCACGCACATGCTACTCAATGTCAATGACTTGAGAGAAAAGTACGAGCAAATCTTGCGCACTAAAGTTTTAAGGTGACGCCACGAACACATGCAGAGTCATCTGCCGAACATGGCTCGGAGAGAGACAGAGATAGAGAGAGAGAGAGAGAGAGTTGCGTATTGGACGAGAAATTGAAGTCGGCTCAGCCGCTAACCGCCTCTCGTGTTAAGGGCACCTCAATCAAGACAGCCTAGGAGGAGGACAGAGAGAAAAGATGGTAGACAAAACAAAAGAAATAGAAAGGGATGACTGTTCACAAGCCGCGCAGCATAGACAGCACTGGCAGCATCATTGCCGATCCGAGAGTCCCGTGCCCTTTAAAAGTCCAGCAGGGCACGGAACGCTTTTTTACGATTTGATGTGTAACATTTCGGGAATAAGAGGTTCGAAGAGGTGCGTGAAGGTAGTCCGAGTTTTGCATACGATGCTCTAAGAGCTGATCGAGCCTGTGAATTTTGTGGACACTCGCGCATGCGCGTGCATCTCTATTGCAGGACACTGTGGGCAGGTGGGTAACTAGCGATGCCAAGCCTGGGGCACCTTTCCGCGCAGCGGCGACAGCCCATTCGCAGACGAAGAAGGAGAGCATGGTCAGCTCAGGTCAGTCCCCTCGAAGGAAGCGGGTTTGGTGGCTTGCGGGATGCTACTTGGGAGCAAGGCTGCATGGATTGGAGGTCCCTTCGGATAAGGTACAGCGGAACAACGTCCAGGGGCCTGATTGCCTCACTCATCGAAGTGGATGGGTGAAGCGCTTCTTTTGCAAGGCAATCAGCCTCCTTATTTCCCTTGATGTCTACGTCAGTACGTAGCCATTGCAGATGGATGCTAAGGCCTTTGGCGCTTAGGCTGTGCAGTTTGCTGTCAAGAGTCAAGACTGTACAGCGAGACAGCTGAGGTGGGCCCGGTCGAGCCTCAGGAATGTAGGCTTCGAATCTGAGAGGATGGAAAGTAGCCATCATGGGAATACCACCGGACGGCGAGGTGCAGCACGGGTAGGAAATAGAAGGAACGAGAAACGGAGCTTTTAGGAATGAGCATCTCGGTGCTTTGAAAGTACTTTACTCGTGACAGCCACCATTTTCTGTGCTGGGTAACCTTGAAGGGCATCTGGAAACCTCGCAATAAGGGAATTCGATGCAAAGAATGTTGCGTGCTGTCCGATATTGATATTCGGTATACCATGCACAGTTCCTGAATGGTGTTATTCCCGCACGTTCCCTAGTCATCTGCTTCTGCAGAACAGTATAGCTCATAAATGTGCGTGGAATTATTCTACTTCCGTACCCTAGCTATGGGATTCGTTGGTGCTGTGAAGAGCTGAGGAGGTCGTTCTTCTTTATCAACGAATGAATACCTGCAGTGAAATGTTTGTCGGTCTGCAGTTGTGTCTTCAACATTCAGCTACCAATTGTGCCTCTTCCACCAGGGCCGGCTGTTATCTCTGTAAAACCTCGGCTAAGTGCGGAAAACTACTTAAAGAACACTCGCCGGTGGTACAAACACTGTTGCAGCCGACACAAAAGTCGTAGCCGAGAGTATTTCCACCCCGCTTTTCTTGAACGTAACTCTGCACATTCATGAGCTTATTTCACACTCCTAACAGAAAGCATTTCCGCAGCTGAGAGCGTGTGCACTCAGCACTGACAGAATGCTGAGTTCATTTCCAAGGCCCAAGATCGGCCACCATCTCCAAATGACCGGTTGCTGAGAGGTCTGACAATGTGCCATTCTCTCTGACATAAAATTCCTGGATTCCCCGCGCTAAAATAACTGCAGAAGGTTCTGTGCATCAAATATCATATTACAGATGGAATCAGGTCATGGGAGCGTCCAAATGTACAAGCCCACTCCCCCAACTTCAGCGAACGTTGAGTGTTGTTCTTTCGCACGCAATTATCTACTGAAATGAGGTACATCTTTAAGCAGCGAATCATTAAGTTCGGTCTGGCTTGTCATGGCTTTTAAGATTTTCTTTTGTTGTCGAATCACCCTGCATTTCACGTAAATCGGTTTATATAGCAACTCTTGCGTGGCTAATTTTCACGAAATAAATGACATTGCTTTCCGCAGCACAAGACTTGCCCACTGTTTTTAGTGCAAGTCAAACATTTGTCGTAAAGTATGCCGCTGAAGTAAATTGAAATTGAGATTATGTGTGCCTAAACGAGAGTACTTTGTGACTATAAATGCTTAGATGGCACTTTTCAGCGCCTATTATAAGCACCTAAAGCCTTGATTTTTTGTGCCTAAAGTTTCGGTCCCCAGTGATCACGATGAGCATTCCGCGCGGGATAACAAGCGAGCCGCATCATTGAAGTGATGGCTTTTCATAAGTACACGTCATGGCATGCAGAAGGCCTAAAGTTGAAACCAAGAACACATTGGCATGAAACAGCAGCACGAACAGCTTTTGAGGGAAATGCTTGTTCGTTTACATTACACGATGATAATACGGCTTAAAATTCACAAACAAAAGGAGTCATTGCAGTAAAAATAACTTTTGTTGCATTAACCAGAATGCCAGACAACTGAACTTGTTCATCAAGTAGCTTGCGACCGCATACACAAAAAAAAGTACCCATAGAAGCAAAATTTACCTGGCTATATTTTTCCCATAATATAAATGATGATAAGGCTTTCAAATTTTGGGGACTATAAATTATGCTGAATATTTCTGTAAACAGTGTCTTGCCTTTTTACTGGGTGATTGCGCAGTTCAGAGGGCTCAGTTGTGTCCCCTCTCTGCTCAGTTTTCTTTTCACCCCAAATTCGACGGTTCCCCGCAAGTATTGCCACTATTAGGGAAAACGCTGGGGTTTTTTTGCGGCCAATCTTGGCGAATCTCACTAAGTGGGTTTGCGTGGCTCGACATACATGCGCCGGGGACGCTGGGAAGTCACCGCGAGGCATGCACACACCAGCGCTCGGCACTTTCTTGGTTTTGTTATCTGCCGGGTGGTCACCGCAAGGCCCGTGCTCACGTGCACGGGCTCGGCAATTTCGTGGTATGTGTAACTGTGGACGTCAAAAAATACGATTTTTTGAACATTTTCGCTGTTAAAACACTTGAAGTGGGCGGAATTGAACCTCGGGCCCTCGCGTTATGAAGCCGGAGTCTCTCCTATTGCTTCATTTCGACTTTTTTATTACCTTTTGATTTCACACAAGGCACGCCACGAATAGATTAAAAACCGTCAGCCGGACTTCGGCCGACGGAAAAACGTCAAACGTACACTGTTCTAGAACAGGCAACCATTCCAGATCCGGTGTCGTATATACTTCAAAAAGCATACTAATACTTTGTGCGAAGTATTTGCTCAGAGTGAGGGCATGTGGGTCATCATGGCACACCGCCATCCTCGACACCCCATTGGCATGCAAGCCTTCAGCCATTATGAGGTGATATGGCACACTTGTCGATAGATACATAAAGAAAACTTATGCCTTGTGGTGAAACGAGATGTCTATCTTTAATGTTTTTGTGACACATTCCAGAAAAGGATGGCGTCCCAGCACTTTATGAAAGCCTGCTCAACAGTTTCCGGCTTATTGCACAAAGTGCACGTTGTAGGATCGACAATATGCAAGCCTTTCTCCACCATCCAAGTCTTAAAGGGCGGCGTAGCGGTGAGCAGCTTAAAGAAAACGGTTTAATGGATGCTGGTTCAGCCATCTCTGGCTCGTGATGACACGTCCTGGCCAGGAACAAATCTATACAATGAGTGATAAAGTGGCGTGGGAAACAATACATCCTTCAAGTCTTTAGTAAGTTCCTTCGACACAGTTGCTAGGTACTCCAATGAAAACCGTACTGCTAGAAACCTGAAAGTGTCTACAACATCTAATATACCCTTCAAGGCTACTACATCTTTCATTTGCAGACGAGACAATAAACGTCGGCAACTTCTTGCCAATACAGTTTGCAAAAAGGTTCGCAGAAAAGGGTCATTAACATCCGGTAAAAACAAAAACCGGTTAGCTAGCTGAAAAACAAACATGACACAAACCAACCCCGCCCTCCTTAACTCGCCGGAAAAGATTGGTTCTACTTGAACGCTCCAAACCTGAAGACCAAATGAACACGGCGAACACACGGTGAATTTTCTGAACTTGAATTCGTGAGCAATGAACGACTTTTTGGCACGGGCGAAAACAAAGTTCGACCCTCCCACTTGGTAGTTTTTTTGGGCAGCTTCACCGTCTCGGATTCCCAGTACTCGTGGCTATCCTGGTAGCTGTCCAGGGGAACTCCGAGATATAACGCACTGGTGTGCGAGACCAAAAAATATCTTCAAACCACTTGTGGTGCTGCCTCCCACTCCCCATGAAAAAAACCGATACACTTTGCCCAATGAAAAGAACTATTAGTAACTCGACAAAATTCCTTCGTTATTACTTCCTTGCTGATGCTCTCCTTGTCCTCACAGAATACAGCCACGTAATTCGCATATGTTATTAGTAGTACCACCTTATTCGAGTGGAAACGAAACCTGCGGAAACACCCATCAATTATGCGCAAACAAAAAATTCCAGAAAACGCAAAACAACAAGGGAGAGGCAAATCATCCCTGTCTCACAGAAGATAAAACGGGAATACTTTTGGATGCATGCTTGTTTACAATCAATTTTGTGAAGCATTCACGATACGCAATATGTACACATCTCCTTCACAACATCGTCAACATTGACATAGTCCAAAACGGAGAACAAGATTTCGTGACACACCTTATCAAAAGCCTTCTTATAATCAATCTGAAGCATTGGTATACTTTTCTACCAAATACATCACAACACTGCAAAATGCTACGTGTGACATGGACTTCGTTTAGTATGCTGGTACCTTGTATACCGCATGTCTGATGCGGCCCTACAAGAGTTATTTCCTGCAATCTGTGTGCTATAATCTTCATCAGGACCTTATTCGCCGCAAGATCGACATGCAGGTGGTGAGAGCGTCGCGCTGCTAATGTGGATGCTGCGCCGAGCGGCCCGGGAGAACTGTGGGCGCGCTTCGTGCCGTTCTCGCGCCGTGTGAGCGCACGAAAGGCGCAGACAAGACTGGTATGCCATAGTTCGGTTCCACAACGTTCAATGTATAGCATCGAAGCGGCAATGAGTTTTCATTATGGCACCAAAAAGCGGCGCCCCATCGGGAATCTCAGAACGGCCGCAATAAGGACAATGAACTTGTACGCCGTGGCTCTTAGCAAGCTCGATCTTCCCAGACCATGGCTCCGAGCCTTCAATAAAATCATAAATAGAAAAAAATCAGGATCCCTCGATCTCCGCAATTCTTTACACAACAGCAGTTTCAACCACTTTCACTTGTAGTATGACGCATTCTTACATTTGTGGGATGCCCTGAAATGGTAACACCGCATAACTGGCCACACATAACATAAGACCACATAACCACATAACATAAAAGTTTTCTGTGCATTTCGTTTTTTTTTTTGGGGGGGGGGGGGGGGGGCTGCGAGAAGAGAACGCATGTAAAGCGAAAAGCCAAACGTTGGTTATCAGTATTACTTGCAATTGAATGTACGCTAGGCGTAGTATTCCCTAGCGGTGAAAAAGCAATACTTCAACGAGTAGACGCCAGTTTTTTTTAAAACTGATTAACCCCCTTTTGGCGCGACATTGTCCAGAAATTGTGGCTCGCCTTTTTCAAAATTGTATTGAAAGCGAGCATTGTTGTAAAAATAAAAGAATCCAGCGAGTCACGGTACACATCCTCACACATGTGCGCAACAACGTGCATAATATTCCTCCTCCTTTAAGCTTAGGTCCACCTTAGGAGTTTAAGACGTGACCATATTAGGCATTTGGTTATGCTGAGTGAAACACATTTCTGGACAAGGTGATTCATATCGGGATTTGAAAATGATATATATGAAAATGACAGGGAAGGCGCAAACTCACAACTGCAAAAGTTCCCCGTTAAGCCCCCCGGAAATACTTTTGCGCATCCACAGAAACGTACTTTAAATAATACGCAAAGTTAGCAACACATCATAACATAACCAACGTCTGTCCAAAAAGGGTACGAAAATGAACGGTAAGAATTCGATCACACAGGTGCTTGCGGGTGTCAAATACGTCCCCGTTAATATATGGGCGATAGCGCACGGGTCGTGCGCAGTGTAATTGTTTTTGTTTGTTCTTTCTATAAGGACACTGTGCAATTTTACAAGGGTGTGGCGAATGCACGGGTATGCACGGGTCATGTCGCTTCTTACCCGTTTAGTGTAATAAACTTTATCCTTTAAATAAGCACCACGCCACCTTCAAAAAGCACCCTTTGACGTTTCTGAAACGGCAGACGACTGTCCTCAAAAATAAAAGTTCAATGTCTCGAAACAATGTTTATAACACGTTTCCCCCGTATAACACGTTTCATCATGGCGAAGATGTTTCGTGGAATATAAACCAGCGCATTAACCCCCAACGGCCGCTGATTAATGCGTCTCTAGAGGAAATGCGCAAGCAGGGGTAACCATGTCATTGCTTACTGCCAAACAAGTACACATATTGGTTATTTTATGTGCAGCACGAGTCTTGCGCCGCGCGCAACGTGGAAGAGCAGACGACGCGAGAGCGCCATCCACACCAGGAGCGGTCCGTCCCGCCGCCGCCAGGGGCCGACTGTGTTCGATCTCGGGGCAAATAGTCTGTATTGGCTAAGGTGATGGACCTATAGCCAGTCACAGACTGAAGTTTTTCCCTGTCGTCTTGACTTTGTAATTAAGACCGTATGCGTTCGCGATAAAGAAAGGGGCAGAACGCGAGCCTCGAACGCTTCGGGAAAACCTCGTAGAAAAACGGACCTAGTATACTCGAACACATTTTGTAAAAAGCACCCAAACCGTCTCGCCCAGGTGATTTGCCTCCCTTTAAAAGGCGTATGGCTGTCTCTACTTCACCTAACATTATGGGTTATTCTATTGTATTTCTAACTTCGTCATCTAAACGCGGCATGCAATGAAGAAAGTCTTTTTTTGAAGGCTTCGATATTTGCGAAAAGTGTGAAGAGTAGTGTTGCACAAAAGCATCTTCTATTCCCTTTGTATCTTTTGTAATCGGTCCGCCTAACGCTATGTTATTGATCGTGTTGCCTTTGGAATAACGTGCTTCATCAGTTATCGCTCGTTTCGTGGGAACTTCACCTGCCAAATGTGTTCTGCGCTCGCTTGCACCGTTGCTCCCCAAGTTTTTTGTTTATCTAGTTCTAGCTTGTTCTTTACTGTCATCCCGGAAAGCGCCAGGGCCTTCGCATTCTAGTTTGAGCATCTCGCTTAAACTACGCTTCAGGTTACTTTCAGTTTCCCTCTCCTTCCTTCTAAGGACGGTACCACTCCCCATGACATTAAGCTTACAGTCCTGCTTAAACAATCCCCAATTTATACATTCTGCGATTGTGTGGAAAAAGCTTCTTTTGCGAATTCTACGCAGGCCCCGTCCTCCAACAATTTTACGTTTAACTTACACCACTCCTAACTAAATTTCTTACAAACTTCTCTCTTTTCTCCCAAGGAGAAAAAAAAGTGATCACCAAAAGAGACGTCGTCGACGCAATCTTTGGGACATTAGTAAGCGAGGTCACAAGAAACGTAAAGTGGCTCGCTCCATGAGGATGCGCTAAACTCAGCGCATTTTCATTTCCAGCGCATTGTGCAACGTCAGCAAGTTCACTCACTTCAAGTACTTCGAGAAGAATTTTTGCACACTTATCCGCTCCCCGCCGTGGTGTATTTCTATCCCTTCCCTTACAAACGCAATTGAAGTCCCCAGTAAAATAATTTTTACATCCGTTCTTCAGTATCGGGTGACCATTTCAAAAAAGATTACCCTTTTTCGCACAACGTTCGGGGCGTAGACGCGGACTGCACGAAATTTATCACCTCAAATTTTAAAATCAGAAAATTAACCTACCCGTTTCACGCAAAAAAAAACGCTTTGTATATCTATAGCAACACGGTTTCTAAAAAACCGACAACACCCTCCCGATATGCACACAGCGTGGCTGACACAGGCGCTAAAAAGATTCTGAAAGGGCTTTATCAAAGTCGCTGTGCAGTTATCGGTTTCAAATTTAGTTTCTTTGACAGCCAAGATATTGATTTCCTTTTCCAGCTAATCCTTTTGAGCTGGTACTGTTTACGCCTCTCCCCCGGGCCCCGCACTTTTACAGTGGATTAGCGAAGCGTTTTTTCCAAGCTTAAAGGAGCCATGAAGAGAAAATGCAAGTTGGTTTTATTCGAAAGATTTCGTGTTTTATAGTGCCCCCAGCGCTTGTCCGGATACAAACGGTGCTTTATTCACTGAGAAATTAAGCAATTTAGGTTAAAATTTTGATTTTCCCGCTCAATCGTGCGTTTTCGTGGTCCCAAATGACATCACAGGAACCGACCGCTCTGCAGCCTAGAATACCTTCATTCACGCATCCGCCGTACAGGGTAGAGACACGTATACGCTGGCGCCGCCATTTTCGGTTGCTCGCTCACCGCCGAAGCAAGTCATTGTGTCAAAACCGCGCTAAAATTATCGCGGCAACGCGGTTTACTGAAGAGAGGGAGAGAGAGAGAAAAAGAGAGAGAAACTTTTATTGAGCGACTGGGGTTAGGGAAGCGTGGTGGCCGCCGGTTGGAGGTCGGCGGCGACGATGGCAGCTCGTTCCACCAAGGCGATCTGAACGCCCGAGTCGGAGCTACCCAGCGCACCCTCCCATTGCTCGTCACGGGAAGGGATTGGATGGACAGGCCCACATAGAGTGGGGAAGTGTGGCGCGCTGGCCACATGCGGGGCAATGAGGTGAGGGGTAGAGGGTAGGGTGTATGTGATGGAGCACCGCCCTGCAGGGAAAGGATTGAACCTGCAGGAGTCGCCAGGTGCGCGCTTGCTCATTGCTGAGCTGGGGATGCGCCGGGGGGTATTTTCGGCGGGCGAAGCGGTAATGTGTGAGTATGTCATGATACGCAATTAGGCGGTCTCTGGCGGATCGGGCCCCGTGGTAAGGAACTAGGCTGGCTCCCGCTCGGATTGTGAATCCTCGAGCCGCGTCATGGGCCGCCTCGTCCCCCCCCCCCCCCCCCCCCCTCCCCCCCGAGTCCCGAGTGCGCCGGGGTCCATAGCAGTTCTACCGGGGAAGTTGGAGGATTTTGAGATATAATTTTGAGTTCCAGTGGCGAAATGAGACCACGGGCGAAATTTTGAACGGCCGTCTTTGAATCAGAGATTACGATCGTGGGGGTCGGCCTTTGTGACAGGGCGAGTGCAATTGCCGCCTCCTCCGCCGTGGCAGGGCAACGGGTGCGAACTGAGGGAGCAAAACGGGGGGTTGTCCGACCGATTCACAATGGCCAGAGCATAAGCATCGCGGTGACGGTATTCTGCCGCGTCCACGTATAAAATATCTGGTCTTACAGGTAGGCGTCGCTGAAGACCCTGCGCTCGTTGCATTCTGCGTCCCGCATGATACACAGGGTGCATGTTGCGTGGTACAGGACGGACTACAAGTCGAGCGTGAATAGAGCGAGGAATGGGGTATTTATGAGCGGGCAAAGTAGGGGCACGAATCCCGAGTCGGTCTAGGATGTGCAGACCGGTTGAGGTAGTGGATAGGCGGGCTATTTGTCCTGTGACGTGCGCCTCCACAAACTCCTCGGCATTATTATGGATACCCAGACGGTCTAATCTGGCAGTGGAAGAGTACAGGGGTATTTGAAGTGCCGCTTTGTAGGCTTTTCTGATAAGGCAATTGATTTTTTGAAACTCAGCAGCAGTTTGAATCATACTGTCTGTTTCGCGTTGCTAGGTCTCGTGGGAAACGAAAAGAATAACGCGTTGAGCCCGTTGGCCCAATTGCGGCGGCACGGGACCGTTCAAAGGTTGTCTCCACCCTGTACAGCGGTGTTGGTTTGTTCCCGCGTTTCTTTACGTTCCGTAACCTAGATGGCGCCACCATACCGTGGCAAGCGTTTGGTTTGTTTTTGCCCGCATTTAAACCTGGCTTGTTTTTGTTCTGGGAGAAAATATTCGTTCCCTGAAACAGTGCTCGCTCGACAAATGGGGTCACGTAAGACACCGTTGCTTGCGTCAATTGGCCAGTGTCGTCTGAGACAACCCCAAGCCCCGTAGTGCTGTGCAGCTAAACCAAGCATGCTGTGCGCAGTACGAAGAGCAGAACGCAGCAGTACTTCTATGTTTACATGTGCTTTCGTAACTTCCACTGTTTGTGCCATCATTCTTATTGCTTTGTAAAGAATGTGCCCTAAATTTAAGCGCAAATCGCTCGTTCGTCTAGTTTGTAAGCTCTACCTAATTTGCGTCTGCTTCTGCCAGCCTCCGCCAATCGCAGAGCTTAGCTCATGTGACATCATAGGTTCTGTTGCGGGAAATGAGCTGGTGGGTCGCATGACCATTCCCGTTTTTCCTAATTATGTAGCTTATTTGAGCGAAGTTTAAAAGTGGTGTCAGTATGATTCTAACGAGACAACCTTTTGAATGAACCAAACTTGTGTTTTCTCTTCATGGCTCCTGCCCACACAAAAAATACCAAAAAACAAAGACAGAAAAGAAAAGACAAAACGAACCCATTTCTGCAAAAGCGGGGAAGCAGAGAGGAATGCCGGCACTTGGTCCTGGCGACTCCGTGCTCGTGCGGCCTGCCACGCAAAGCAGTCTGCTTGAACCTCGAATTTGACACGTCTTCCCCCCTCCCCTTATAACCCACGCTTGTCGCACCTTGTCAGCAGTCTGGTCACTTCCCCTTGGGTTTTTCCGGTTGTACATTCTTACGTGCAGGGCGTCGCGACTGCGGCGCGACCTGCGCTGGTGGCTCTCAAAGGCTCAAAGTTTGGCTCTGTGGCGCCTGCTCCCTCAGCTCAAGCACTTTCTCTTGCGCGCTTCCCGGACACAGAACTAGCGCCCGCGGTGGCGTCTTCGCATTGCACGTCGACGTTCTTGCTGGCTGCGTCCACCTCACCAACACATTTTCCGGCGTTCTACGCCCCGGTGATGTCGCCCTGTTCCTGGGGGTTTCGGGCTGTCTCACCGGCTCTGCAACAGGGCTGCACTCCCGTGGGTCACCGGCAGCTAGTTCAGGGGGCGTCACTCCTTTTCCGGCACCTCTATCTTTCCCCTTGCAGCCTCCTCTGTGTCTAACAAACTCCGACGTCTTCTCGTCCCAGCCCGGTCCTGCGACGTTCGCGTAGGGGCGAATGCACCCGCTCTCGTCGTGGCCAAAGCGGCGACAACGAGCACAGCGGGGCACCCGACACTCGCGTCGAATGTGCCCGCTCCGGTGACAGCGTAGGCACAAGGGCGCACTCCCGGGCACCACTAACAGGGCCTGCTCGCCGGAGCAGCGTACCTGGTGCGGTGGGGTATGTTATCTACGCTGACGCCTGACCTCAGCTGTAGGGTGGCCAGGCGTATACTCGAGAGCTGCGCGGAGCAGCCCGGCACACGCCTTCGGTCCCGGGTCACTTCCGTAATACAGCAGTAAACCCCAGGGCGCTCTGCACTTCGTCGTCCGGGACGTTGTGGAGCATCCAGTGGAGCTTTTAACGGATGTCCTGGTGGCGGGGATCGATAACGAAGAAACGACGGCACTTGACCTGCAGTTCCCCGGCAGCGGCAGGTTTCTTCGCTCCTTCCGCGTCCTTGAAAGTCACCGCCCACGAATGGTTCATCTGGCACGCTTCGCAAGGCGATAACCTCGGGGGACAGCTCCAGACAAACCAAAGCGTCACCCAATTCTTCGACCTTGTACGGCCTAGCTCACGTCGGCGTGCAAAAAGCTGGGTTGAGCACACATAGTCCGAATGGCAACCTGGCAGTATAACTTGATAATGCTGGCCGTTATCAAAACCAGTTGACCTGTTACCGCGTGCAGAAATAAATACCCACCTAAGCAGCTCCATCGACAGAGCTTGTCATCCTGCGTCCGCACTGCGCTGTAGCTGGAAGCAGAATCGTTGCTCCATTTCGACGTGGTCAACTCAGTCCAAACTCATTCGCCAACCAAAGAATCCGTCAGGAGAAAGCTTTGCAATCAAACAGTCGTCGTTAGACGGAGGGGTGCACTATTTTTACTGCAAGGAGTATTTGTCTCACCCCCACCCCCAGTTTTACTCCGGTGAAGCAGGTTTACTCGGCACCGCTCCCAGGCTCCTTCTCGCCACCGCCGTCCCCTTTTTTACAACGGCTATCACAAGGATTATTCCGGTCGCCACCACTGATGCCTCTTTCACAATTTGCGCAGTCGGCTGACAGCGGCCGTAGCGCCGTTATCAGATGATCGCGGAGAATCAACAACAGGGGCCCTATTCTCGACTCCATAAATTCCGAGTGAATTCGCCTTCGTTTCTGCGTAAGCACAACGTAAACAATCAGTGACATCATGCACATATACCTATGACACCATGCAGTGCAATATGACGCTTCCCTCAAAGACCGCTACCAATGTATCAAATACATTGGCAAGGGAAACAGTTGGCAAGGGAAAGGCTGGCAAGGGAAACAGTTATTCGGGTTACAATTGGCGTACACTCCACAAGGCGATCAAGTAACGTTGAAAGCGACCCGCCGCGGTGGCTCAGTGGCTAAGGCGTTCTGCTGCTGAGCACGAGGTCGCGGATTCGATTCCCGGCCGCGGCGGCCCCTTTTCTGATGGAGGCGAAAAGCAAAAACGCCCGTGCGTACGAGGTTTAGGCGCACGTTAAAGATCCCCAGGTTGTCAAAATTAATTCGTAGCCCTCCACTACAGCGCGCCTCATCGCCTGCGTTGCGTCGGCGCGTTAACGACTAAAATCAACAATTGATACAAAAGCGAGCAAAAGGCGATCGTTGAGCTAAAGAACATATCACACAATCTTTTCTACCCTCTCTATTTCTTTCAATCGCTTTTAGTAACATCGCTGAGCTCTCTGGTTTAATGAAATGTTTGTTGCGCTATCACCTTCCCGGCCGCCACCTCCGCCACGCTATCGTCTGCTGCTATGTTACAAGTTTATGGCGTGATCATAGAAAAAGACGGCCGTGACAATCAGTAGCATAACGTGGTAAGAAGAGCGAAACGCTACGCTACATAACGGCAGGCGTACGCAGTAACGAATAAAACAGTCACTTTTCTTTGATATCTTTCTCTTGAGCTCGATCATGTGAGACACCAGCATACTAGGAGAATATAGTCTATGACTATGAGAAGTGTGGAGAGATGCCATGAATTCGGTTCTTTGTAATGGAGAGGTTTGTACTGACCTTTTATGCTGCTGTTACGCCAAAGAAAGAATTGCTATTTCATTGCCAATCATAAGAACTAATACGGGACGTTATTTTCGTGCGCCGTTATTTCAGACTTGGAAAAAGTCAAAAGTATTTCTTTTGCTAGAAAACAGTTTTAAATTGGGCGGCGTGCGAAACTGCGCATGTTGCTAATTCAGAGATTTCACGGCGTGGAAGGTCGGTGAAATTATTTGCCCTATTTGCGGCGAAAGCAGCCGCTATTTGCAAGCTGTCACATAGCATGACATCGTTCTTGGTTATAGTACGCCACGCCTTCGCAGCAAATCACAAAGAGGGCGTGACATACAAGCCATATTGTTGAATAGCAAATGCATGCCTGCGTTGTCATGTCCGCTGCGTTTCGTCCGGTTTTTCATTATCGACCAGGAATTATGCATTTTCAGTAGAGAGAAATGAGGCAAACTTTAGAACTGGTTCCAGTAAACGTCATGAAACGTCAAAATAACGAAACCACACAGAACCACTTTGTCACACGGAAGCACGTGACCGAAAGTAAAAGCCAAACAGAAAAGGCTTTCGGCAAATTCACAGTTCATGGTGAATTTAATCATACAATAAGAATCTGGCGTTGCGATCGTCCGCCGAAATGGGCGTGATGGCTAGTTCTGGATTCGGATTGGCACTCGATGGCTTGTCGAAGTTGCTATTCATTTATTCGTGCAGGCAGTTTTGTTTTCGTTTTGACATACATGAACGGATTTGTTTGCCTACGCGGAATGTTGGAATAAGCGTTTAAAAAAGTTTCTCCTTGAACTGTACGCCGCGCGCGAACTGACACCGTCCCGAGTGGAATGTTTTACAACCAGAGTTGCGAATTGGGTTGGCTATCAATTCGTTGCCGTCACAGCGAGCACGAAAACACAAATGAGAGCACTGTGTGCGGCGAAGTTGTCTGCGAATTAGGAGTTGCGGCGCTGCTCACTCGGCAGAGCAATGTATTCTCGAAGAGTATGACGGTTGCGAATTGCTTGGAACGGCCACAATTCTTGCGAACGCCGGGACCAGCAGATTTACGCAGCCTCAGCCCCGTTTCAATCCTACGCAATCCGGTTCCAGAACTACCCATCATTCCCATCGAAGAGTAAGCGCAGTCTCAGGGTTCGCGTTGACATTAGCGCCAGTTTCCCCTCTAGTTATTATTGTATTAAACTATGGAATTTACTGCTTCGAGAATAGGGCCCCAGCGGTAATGGGTGTAAAGACGCCCGAAAGCCGTCGCCACCGCCGCTGCCGAAATTGTAGCCGCGGCCGTTGCCGACTCAAATTCCACCTGACCCTCTAGCGGCGCGCCCCTGCCGGTTGAAGCAACTTGCCCCGTTGATACGCCGGCGTGAGCACATCATTCCGAGCAACATCGGCAACCCTCTTTGACCAGCTGGTCAGAGTTCTCCTGGAGGAAGAGATCTTAGTCTGGTCCGTAAGTCTCTCTCCATTCGCCAGTCTATTTCACGCCTAATTAGGTGCCTATCCCCCTTCGCCAGATTAGGTGAGCACGGGTTGGGGGTGAATGGAGGGGGCATGCATGCACAGCAGGGCTTAATGCCGCTACCGATGGCATACCCGTTGTGGCGATGTGGCAGTCTCATGGCTCAATGCGCCCCCTCAGGTGTCCTCCACAATTGAGCAGTTTGGGTCTGGGTTCGTGTGTTTCACAGAAAATGAGATGCTTATGACTGGGCAGTGAAGGGGGCACCCACGAGTGTGTCCGCTAGTATACAGGTCGAAGCCCTCGAGATGTTACTTCGCTCTGGGAGGGACGCATATTACTCGCTTGGAGGAACAACGGAAACTTTGGAAGCGTCAGCCCGAACAGAAGCGTGAATCGGCGTGAAAACCACAGAAAGCCGCTGCCGCCGCTCTTTCCGCCTCTTTCTAGCTGGTCGTTTAGCTGCGAACCCCTGCCAGATGAATAGCAACTGGCCCGAATGGAACGCCGACGTGGGCCAATATCACTTATTGAGCTTAAAGGGCTTTCAGAGCGACATGTACGACAGTATATATCTTCCACTTCTAAGCACACGCTCATGAGCGGTTGCCGGTTTATGCGCGCACGGGTTAGCAGAGCAGGTCGGTTAGGGGGGGGAGCGGACAGGCGCAAATATAGTTTTGATACCCTCGCTGATTCATGTCCATTGTGTTCGCGTAAGGTTCAACGTGGCGGTCAAACAGCCACGTTGAACTAGGACTGGTCCGGTGTCACCTGTGGTAGACTAGATTGGGTAGGCGCGTTACGCAAACAGTACGAGGCCTACGATGTCGGAGGGAATGAGACAGCTCTACTTGTCCGCTAGGATAAAGCCTAATTGGTCTTTTTCCAAATTTCATCCAGGTGATTGGCGAGGAAGTATGCTCAGTCGGGAATTACAAACAAACGTGTTTTGTTTCGTGCTCTCCGTGGAGGGCGTTGTACTTCGCAGGTCATCCTTCACAGAGTGGAAAGGTGCTAATTTTTTTATTTACTCCTTGCGTACGTCTCTCTAGTGCCACCTATTGTAACCCTGAAATTAGTCCTTACCGGCAATCCCCTTACCTTCACTTCTTGGTAATGTGCGCTGTCTTTTAAAATAATATGCACCCAGACGTCCTTGACCAAAAGTCTCCTGAGTGTTCCCTTTTTCTGAATTTAACGATATAAAACGTAAAAATTTCGGTTTTTTTTTTTTGCTACATGCAAGATGAGGCTGTCGCTGATGACGCCTCGACTCGCTTTAAAGACTTCTGGGAGTAGTTAAGTATTAGGATTAACCCAATAACGTGCCCACCACCGTTAAGCGTAAGACAGCGAGAGCACGGGAGAAGCATGCGAATGATCGTTATGACGGTCGTACAACCGGTTTCGCTGTTGTACGCTGGTCGGAGGAGGCTCACGACGTGCGACTGTCGAGTCAAATGCAAACGTACGATCATTTTAACTATCGTGGAGCAGCAGCCAATGAGAGCCCGAGGGTTTAGTAATAATGACGTCACTGTGAAAGCTTTCAAAGCTTCGAGGAGGCCCCAGTGCAGTTCCGAGTATCTTGAAGGGAGCAGCTCTCCGCCGCCGCCACTAACCCGTGCGCTCTCCGCCCGTAATAGAGACACCTGGTAGACACACGTTGCCAGCGCCACCAATAGCATCAACGAGCGTAATCGCCGGTGCCAAACGTCAACACACCACCTTGATGAACATATGAAATGCAATGTACAGCGTGATAGCACTAGTCATTTTTACTGCAAGTTGATAAATGTTTCTTTCCCTTCTCGGATTTCTCTGGCACATATACAAATCGGCCCGAGTGCGCCTAAACTGGAAGGAACCGAACAGAGGGGGCGGAGCGACGCCGGCGATGCACCGCAGGCACGCATCGGGCTATGTGTCTGAAATTCACACGGTCGACTATCAGGGCAGCCATACTGCCGACAGGACGTGCATCGCATCCGACGGCTCCGTGCTTGCGTCCCGCGCTTTCCTCTTTTCAAGGGTTGGTTTGCAGGCTACTCGGTAATAGGTTAGAATGCCGCCCCGATTCTTCTAACCAGGACTAGTAGGCAAAAGCGCAGGTTGGTGTACTCACTCCTAAGTGCACTCATTTAATTGTACTCACTCACAATTGTACTCACTCACTCACTCACTTCTGAGTAAAGTGCTCGCCACACAGCACTGGTGAGTACAGTACGCGTGGGCAAAGCACACGTAAATGCAGTACCCATGTGTGCAGCACTCAAGAGAACTGCACTCATGAGTACATGCACTTGTATACAAATATTGTACTCGAGTGCATGTTGACTACGCGTGCGGAAGGGCTTTGTAATAAGGAGCATTATTCACCTTCTTCGTCGTAGTGCCGTACAAAGAGAGTGTAAAACGCTTCGTTGGCGTTTAAAGTACCGGCCATCTCTGCGTCGATCTGGAAAGGCTTTTCGGGCGCGTCGTACTGTCGGCCGCCGCACGCCCAGTCGTGAAAGTCGATGCACGGGTTTCCATGGAAGTTTATCCAGCCCAGCATGCGGTGACCTGCGAGACCAGCGCCCAGGTGTTAGCCACTAGCTGAGGAAGGTTTTTGTGGCACACGACGCCGATTGCGAATGGAGAGCTGCGGAAACGCAGAATTCCGAAAGTTCAGGATGAGTATGGTCTCGAAATTAACATCTGGCAAGGACGCTTCAGAAAGAAGGAAAACATGAACGGTAACTGGTGCAGCGTCTTAAGGGCGGAATTGCTGTATCGTATACATCCATCTGGAGCTGTTGTACGTCTAGCATTTCCGTAAGTCTGCTGAAGGCCGTACGTCCCGCAGGGGTTGGATCAGGTTCCTCAATTCATGGGCGGCGTCACAGAAACCGGTTTTTAGACATACCACGATAGGGCGCCGCGGTGTGCTTGTTCCTTTCCGTCCCGCTACGAGAGGGTTAAATGCAATTCCTTTGGCGAGCCGTAGAACATGCGCGGTGACGGCGCTGCCGTTCTCGCGCGAGTGCCGTCAACATTCGAGCTTACACCAAAAAAAAAAAAACACAGCTACGCTGATTCCGTAGATTTAAAACTGGGTGGAACTGGGTTTATTTTTTTGCATTTAGAAATCATGATGTAACTGGCCCAACAGCCTACCTCACAATACGGTAGTGAAAAGAACAAAGCAACGTCACAGCGATGCGGTGTGCACGTCGCTATTAGCGTTGCTCGTCAAAACAGCAAAGGCTGCAAATGTGCTGACACGAGGAAGATGGTAGTCGTCATCAACATAGCGCGGAATGCCCACTGCACCGTGGCTACACCTTTTTGAGCGTTCTTTGGAAAGGATTGTGGAAGTAGGACTGTGTGATATAGCTTGACTCAGCATGTATAATTAGCAACGACCACAAAAGTCTGCGATTGTCTGCTCAGATTGTCTCGAGTTCGCCTTCAGATGGCAGGGGCAGTTTTACCAAGAAGCGAAAAAAAATTTGAAATTGTAAATCCTTCCCTCAGCCCTTATGTTCACCTTACTCTGAACGAAGGTCCATAGGTCGACTAGTGCTTCAGAGATCTGCTCCCAGAACTTCGCAGTGTAATCTATGCTTTTTTTCTTTCCAGCATGGGCTATTTAAAATTGGCAACGCAGCGCATTTTGCTTTGTATATGAAGCTTTATTAACAGCTGAGCAGTTTAGGCTTTCAGTTCCGAAAACAAATCATTGGCGAAGTAGAGAGGGTGAAAATGCTAGGACACGTAGTGTGATTGAATGACGGGGAGGCAAGAGCCTACGAGCAGGTGCTGGGAATGCGCGCCTCAGGGAAATCTGGTCAGGGAGGTCCCAACTTCACGCAGTGAAACCGGCAACCGACCCACTGGATCACCCCAAAGGCCCGGGGGGTACGGCGGGGAATGAAAACACGTGTAGCCAATCGGAAAGACCAAAGATTGCGTTGGCACGCATGGCTCAACACCTACAAAGAAAAAAGTTCAGGAATTTTCACACGTGTTAGATCTAAACGAGTTATGTTGAAGCGGAAAATTAAATAAACCTAACAACGAACTTAGGCACCCATAACGTGCAAAAGCCATTCCATCTTGCCTCCCCAGGCCACCTCATTACGAGACGGGGAGGCAAATGCACACGTGTTTTGGGAGGTCGGAAATAACTGTTGACGGAGCAACTGTTGGAAGCGACGAAGACGACAAATTCTTCCAGCTGCCGCAAGCCTCTCTCTCATCCACCGAGGTGCAACAGTGGGTAAACGATCCAGGAACAAGTCTGCGTTAGCTGTCGAAGTTCCCCAAGATAAAGAAAATCTTCATACAGCGGAATACGGGGATTACATCCAGCGCACCCGCTGAACGTCTCTGTAGCAGACGACGTGACGTATTCGCCATCAAGAGAGGGAAGCTCTCTGATTCCAACTTTGAAAAACAACTAATTATATGCTTCAATTATGTTTGCAAATAAATTTCTTACTGCGAGAGTGCAGCAAGAAAAAAATTATGGATAGCAAACTTCTGTAATAAAAAAATCAGGCGTACACTACGATTGTTGGTTTGGGCAAGAGTGTGCATCACTTTAGGTTCCCCTCATGTAGGCTTTACTACGTGCAATTTTTACTACTCGGATGCCTTCGTACGGTTCTATTAAATAAGCCATATAGAGTAACGGAAAAGTAACGACGTTACTTTTTTGTAGTAACAGTAACTGTAACTAGTTACTTTTGAAAAATTCGTAACTGTAACTGTAACAGAGGCGACCGTTGTATACGCACCAAATTCTTCGCAAGTTCCTGTGTTGCATGGAACTATGCCGGCACCATCCGTCACAACCCTGAGGTTGTCTGCGAAAATCAGAGAAGAAGCAAAAAATAATTATTTCACTTCTACATTTCTTTTCTTCCGTTTTCTGTACCGAAAAAGCTCGATGTATACCGAAGCCCCGCCCAACCTATCGACGGAACGACTTAAAGCCGAAGGGCCCACACTAAGGCTGGGTTTCTCTAAATTGAACGGAAGTAAAATGGGTCCCCTTTTACTTTAAAGAAGCAAAAGGTGCTCAGCGTCGTTTCGACAAATTTCTCATGCACTAAACTTGCTTCAGCTCATGCCTGCAATACGTAAAATGCCAATAAATTACTTTCAGCTCTTCTCCCTGGGCCAACACCAGGCAAGTGAATCTATTGACCTTTGCCGACAGATGTTTGCCATACACTGTAAAATTCGCACCCTGATGGGTTCAAGTCACTGTTTCAACTAGCACCCTTACACCCTACAAAAGAAAAAAGCAGTCTTTAGGGGTGTTGTCTTTTATAACACCGTTACACCCAAGCAAAACACAAGGATACACCCTCAAAACGTGTGTTTTTTTGTTCTTACATAGTTTAAGGGTGTTAAAGGTACTCGGAAAAGCCTTCTGTAAAAGTTAGAAAAGGCCTGTATTGTCGCATAGCACCAATATAGCCATGCAATGCCATTGGAAATACTGATCTACATTCAGTATTAGCTGTGCCAGAAGCAATTAAATGCACCTCTCCCCCCTTGCAGATCGACTCCTCCTCCCTCTCTGCTTCCTTCAAAGCAGCTGGAAACACTGGGAATAGCCATGTCACATCGCGACGCTCGACTTCCGTTCTGCGCTAGCTACATTCCTGCGCCTAGTCACGCGTCAATCGCTGCGGACCCGCCTTTGCCGCCTTTGCATCGGGATCGCGCAGGAAGGAGGAAGAGCAGCCGGAAGCCAATGGCAATGACGTTGCCGGTGGCCGACCTCGCCGGCGATTGGGCGAATCAGGGGGCGCCTTCGCCGTTACGTCAGCCGCGATCGCCGTTGCGTCAGCTGCGGTCGCCGTTGCGTCAGCCGCGGTCGGCTCGCTGTGGCGTCGCGCTCATCGGTTGAAAAAGGCGATCTTCAAAAATTGCTTACAAATAATCCGTACAACGTATTGGGCTCAAACTTGGCTCAAAAATCCCCCGTTATGTGTTCTACCACCTGAATGCATTTGATTGCCACCTTCACAAAGCTTTTCGTGGCCCCTTTAATGACAAAAGGATTTAAATCATTTTACTACGATGTCCATTGTGATTGACATGTAAAGGATGTAAATGATTTTATGTGCCCAAAATAACTAAAACATTTTCCCAAAAAGGGCTAGGGAGACATTTCCGCAAATGCACCCCGAATAGAGTAAGAACATACACGCAGATTTGAACGCCCAGCGAAACTGCTGGACCCACAGACTGAAAATTTAGGGAGCTTGTATTCCCCCCATTTCGCAGCAAATAGAATTATGCTTCGTTTTTCACACACTATTCATCGTGTACTATTGTAATTAAATATATATATATATATATATATATATATATATATATATAGAGAGAGAGAGAGAGAGAGAGAGAGAAAGATAGGCAGTCTACAACGCTAGGCTCTTTTTATTTTTTCTTTATTTTTTTGGTATGGTTAATGAAGTTAACATTTTTTTAAATATACGGAAGAAAGAAAGAAAAACACGCACCCTGAGTGGGACCGAACCCACGCCTTTCGATTAGATCTAGAATGCCTTACCAATTCGGCTATCTGGGCGACTGTGTTCCCCTTCACTTTCTGGGCTATTTATATTTACTAGAAGTGTATCTGACGCTTGAGGGTGGTAGCCAGCGCCACTATGACTACCACCCTCAAGCGTCAGATACACTTCTAGTAAATATAAATAGCCCAGAAAGTGAAGGGTAACACAGTCGCCCAGATAAACGAATTGGTAAGGCATTCGAGATCTAATCGAAAGGTGTGGGTTCGGCCCCACTCTGGGCGCGTGTTTTTCTATATATATATATATATATATATATATATATATATATATATAGATATATATATATATAGGGAGGAAATGAGGGGCTCGTTGAGGAAATACACAAAGATAGGGCAGCAGTCTACAACGCCAAAGGAGGCATATGGGTGTGGTTACGCTCTTTTCTTTTTTACTACGGTTAATGAAGTAAACATTTTTTTTAATATACAGAAGAAAGAAAGAAAGAAAAACACGCGCCCAGAGTGGGGACCGAACCCACGCCTTTCGATTACATGTCGAATGCCTTACCAATTCGGCTATCTGGGCGACTGTCTTCTTCACTTTCTAGGCTATTTATATTTACTAGAAGTGTATCTGACGCTTGAGGGTGGTAGCCAGCGCCACTCTGACTACACGGGGAGAAGGGGACCTTCTTTCAAACCCCCGGGGCGTGACTCGAGCGTCTACAGCCTGTCATGAGCGGGTAACTGGCGGGAAGCCCTCTTATGCTACGTAGGCATCAAGGCTGCCAGAACCGAGACCCTCGCTAGGCTTTTCGCAGAATAATATAGTAACGAAATGAGGGGCTCGTTGAGGAAATACACAAAGATAGGGCAGCAGTCTACAACGCCAAAGGAGGCATAGGGGTGTGGTTAGGCTCTTTTCTTTTTCACTACGGTTAATGAAGTAAACATTTTTTTTAATATACAGAAGAAAGAAAGAAAGAAAAACACGCGCCCAGAGTGGGGACCGAACCCACGCCTTTCGATTACATAAGAGGGCTTCCCGCCAGTTACCCGCTCATGACAGGCAGTAGACGTTGGAGTCACGCCCCGGGGGTTGAAAAGAAGGTCCCCTTCTCCCCGTGTAGTCAGAGTGGCGCTGGCTACCACCCTCAAGTGTCAGATACACAATAGTAAATATAAATAGCCCAGAAAGTGAAGGAGAACACAGTCGCCCAGATAGCCGAATCGGTAAGGCATTCGACATGTAATCGAAAGGCGTGGGTTCGGTCCCCACTCTGGGCGCGTGTTTTTCTTTCTTTCTTCTGTATATTACAAAAAAAATGTTCACTTCATTAACCGTAGTAAAAAAGAAAAGAGCCTAACCACACCCCTATGCCTCCTTTGGCGTCGGGGACTGCTGACCTATCTTTCTTAATTTCCTCAACGAGCCCCTCATTTCCTTGCTATATTATTCTACAAAAGCCTAGCGAGGGTCTCGGTTCTGGCAGCCTTGATGCCTAGGTAGCATAAGAGGGCACCCGCCAGTTACCCGCTCATGACAGGCAGTAGACGTTGGAGTCACGCCCCGGGGGTTGAAAAGAATGTCCCCTTCTCCCCGTGTAGTCAGAGTGGCGCTGGCTATCACCCTCAAGTGTCAGATACACCATAGTAAATATAAATAGCCCAGAAAGTGAAAGAGAACACAGTCGCCCAGATAGCCGAATTGGTAAGGCATTCGACATGTAATCGAAAGGCGTGGGTTCGGTCCCCACTCTGGGCGCGTGTTTTTCTTTCTTTCCTCTGTATATTACCAAAAAAAATGTTCACTTCATTAACCGTAGTAAAAAAGAAAAGAGCCTAACCACACCCCTATGCCTCCTTTGGCGTCGGAGACTGCTGACCTATCTTTCTGAATTTCCTCAACGAGCCCCTCATTTCCTTGCTATATTATTCTGCAAAAGCCTAGCGAGGGTCTCGGTTCTGGCAGCCTTGATGCCTAGGTAGCATAAGAGGGCTTCCCGCAAGTTACCCGCTCATGACAGGCAGTAGACGTTGGAGTCACGCCCCGGGGGTTGAAAAGAAGGTCCCCTTCTCCCCGTGTAGTCAGAGTGGCGCTGGCTACCACCCTCAAGTGTCAGATACACCATAGTAAATATAAATAGCCCAGAAAGTGAAGGAGAACACAGTCACCCAGATAGCCGAATTGGTAAGGCATTCGACATGTAATCGAAAAGCGTGGGTTCGGTCCCCACTCTGGGCGCGTGTTTTCTTTCTTTCCTCTGTATATTACCAAAAAAAATGTTCACTTCATTAACCGTAGTAAAAAAGAAAAGAGCCTAACCACACCCCTATGCCTCCTTTGGCGTCGGAGACTGCTGACCTATCTTTCTGAATTTCCTCAACGAGCCCCTCATTTCCTTGCTATATATATATATATATATATATATATATATATATATATATATATATATATATATATATATATATATATATATATATATATATGTGTGTGTGTGTGTGTGTGTGTGTGTGTGTGTGTGTGTGTCTGTGTGTGTGTGTGTTACGAGAAGACGATGAAGAGGACAATGCGGCGCGGGCTTGTGATCCCAGCCGCCGCCGACGACGAAGCTATTTGGGTGCACGCAGCTTGGCCGCCATGAAATAAGCTGTAAATACATCGTTCGGCTCTCTTTTCGTTCTTGTCTGTCCTGCCGCCACGTAACATTTTGGAGGAGTGTGCGGGTTGGTTCATCGCCACCCTGCTCATAGATTCGCAACGTCCCGGCGCAAGCGCACTCGTCGAAGGTAAGCGCGCCGCACCGGACAGCACCTGACCTTACGTGACCTGTACTCCACCACTTCCCCCGCCACGCGTCCCCAGCACGTGAACAGCCAATTCAGATTTGCCGTGAACAGACGAGACGAGGCATGAACAACACAAGATGCCGTGGGATCCGAATCGCCGGGTGGGATCCGAACACACGACCTCCAGAATACCGGCCCCTTCACTTTCTGGGGTATTTATGTTAAGGTATTTTTGTTTCCTGCGCTTGGGGGTGGTGGCCAGCGCCACTCGGACTAATCGGGGTGAAGGGGACCTTATTAACCCTGGGCCGGGGGTTAAAAAGGTTATTAAAAAGGTCATTTATTAAGTTATCTTACTAACAATCTAAAAATAATCCAAAACCGTGCCACCCGTTTTATTTGCTCATAGTATTCTAACGATATCAGCGTCACCGCACTAAAAGAATCATTGAACCTGCCATCACTTGAATCTCGTCGAATTGTTTGTCGGGTCTGCCTTATCCACGCTTTTTTCTATCGCCCACAATCACGGCACGCCCTCTTGCAACCATCACACATAACTTCATCTCGCATTAACCACAGTCACTCTATAGCACCAATCAGCGGCCGCACCGCAGCCATGAACAACTCCTTTTTCACCAATGGAATATATCGGGGAAATAATACGACTTTGCTCTTCCCTAGCGGCGACTTTATTGGAGCAAACAGGCTGCAAGAGTGCTCCACTGCGCAACAGCGAAATCCAACACCCGATGTGTGCAACGTTTTTGCATTTGATAATTTGTTTAAAAGGTCCGACACCTGCAAATTGTTAATACTTGACAAGTGTGACCGCAGGAGCTGCTCAGTGGCTAAACCGTTTGCTGCTTACCACAAGTGGCATCGATAAATATATATATATATTGTGGGCATTGGGGGTGTACTGTTGTGATATTTATGCGTGGAAGCGACATGACCATTGTTATATCCAGTGTGGAACACAGCGGGCCAATCCCTCTGTTCCTTCTACCCATCCAAACCCATCGCCACTGTCATCTGTGTATCCCCGGACAGTTCCGTCTTTCGGTGGCCTGTGCTCGGGAGCCTAATTAAAAGTGGTCCTTCAGCATCTCGGAGCTATGTCTCTAATATATATATATATATATATATATATATATATATATATATATATATATATATATATATATATATATATATATATATATATATATATATATACCATAAGGGTGTCGAACCGGAACCGAAACCCGGAACTGAACCGGTATTTTTGCCAGAACTGAACCCGTACCCGAACCGTTTTTTGAGCACGCTGAACCCGGACCGGAACTGAACCGAAATAATCAATAACGGTTACCAGTTCATGCCGAAATAGTTCGACTCTCCGTTATTGATATTGCACAGTCCATGCAATTCAGGCCTTTTTTTCTTTCACGTACCATCAATTTCGTACCCGCTGGCGCACTTTCCCCTCCAGACAATTGAACACTATCACACTCTATGTACCAACAGGGGAAATGAATGAGCACCAATGTAGCAATGGTCTGTTGCTGCTGGAAGCGCGAGCGTAGTGCAAGCTGACCAAACGAAATGTCATTCTCGGCAGCTTGCAGGGGAAATAAAACGACTTTGCTCTTCCCTAGCTGCGACTTATGGAGCAATCAGGATGCAGGAGTGATCCACTGCGCAACAGCGAAATCCAACACCCGATGTGTGCAACGTTTTTGCATTTGATAATTTGTTTAAAAGGTCCGACACCTGCAAATTGTTAATACTTGACAAGTGTGACCGCAGGAGCTGCTCAGTGGCTAAGCCGTTTGCTGCTTACCACAAGTGGCATCGATACCCCTTCCCCACGACCGTTTTTTTTTAAATAGATTGAAATCGAGAACGTCCGTGTATCGAGATTTTGATCCACATTTAATATCAGAAGCTGGTTAAAGTAATCGACTGGAATGCAACATAAGGGTAAACCAGAGAGCAGAGCGCAGGACGAGAAGAGAAGGCACACGACACACAACACCACCCCTTGTGTTGCGTTCTGCTCGCTGGTTTCCCCTTTTCTGAACATTATGAACCAACTAGCCCAGCAATTCACTTTCTTGCAACATAAGCTGCGCCTCAGAGCAGAGATATAGCCCGTGGCATCAAATGCGAGTTTTTTTTTTTTAATGTGTTTACACGGAAAACAAAAAAGGCGGATCACGTTGTTTTAAATATTACGCAAAAAGTAAGTAAAACCGAGTAAGTAAAGAAAAAAGCACCAAAACTTGTATATTGCTCTATGCTTTTCTTTGCCCTGCCTTTCACAAACAAACGTGTCATCAATGCGAAGGAAGTGAGTACCGTGGTCAGTTTTTCAGGACTAAGCTTTCATATGTACCCGGGGTTTTATAAATCTCTAATACAAAGACACAGTTCGCAGTCCAATTTTCAAGCCGAAATTTCTCTCGGCTGAAACTCTGGTTGGTGTCCATCGAGATGTCCGGCCCGGGTTCATTTTCACCGATCACCCACTGCACACCCGTCTCTCTCATGTTGACAATTGGCCACCTTGACTCCGTGCCCTTCCCCGCTGAAGCCCGGGGTTCTCGAGGTCGGTTCATACGAATGCAGCTCGGGGTCCGTAAACCCGCCAGTAAAGTTTGGTTCGTTGTTGAGGTGGGTGGTGTCGTCGTGGAGGATGGTGAAAGACCCGATGATGAGACGAGGCAAGTAGATGAAGAAAAAGTCTATTTACACTTATTTACAGGAAACGACAAACATAAGATAACACAAGACAATTAAAACTGGATCAAAATTAAAAGGTGCCGCAGCGCACAAAAAGGATATCGCGGCATGATCCCTGATGGGGGTCCGGGGGCCAAAAAGGGTGCGGAACCGCCGCGCGGTTGGCGAAAAATTCGTGTGGCCGCCCAGAAGCTGCCACGAGAGCAAGTCTTGATGCGACCACTCTTGGCTGCAGCTCCGGACAAACTCAGGAAAATTGCGCATGCAGTCGCAAGCGAAGCAGCCTCCACACAGCAACACTGGTACCAATTCAGATTTTGACCCCCGCTCCCCCCTGTCCGCCGCCTAAGAAAGTTGGGAGGAAACGAGTCTTCCCAAAAGCCGCGTCGCCGGCAATGCCGCCCCAAAGGGCTGCCACTCCGCCGAGGGCTTGGGGGACACGGCAAAGCGACGAGAAGGGAGGAGGGTCATCGCCCCGACTGGGTCCACCGGCGCTGGCATCACTACACCGCCGTTGTGCATAGCACCCATTAAACACAATGGCTGTCAATCAACAGTGCCGCTGTCACCGCCTTTATTTGTCCAAAGGAATGCCGCCGGTGTCTCTTGCCGCCGTACAACTGCGATGCGCGCCTTCACTTTGTCACCCTGCCGTCGCCGGTCTTGGCAACGTTCTTGCGCTTCCTTTTTGAGCGATCCTTCTTGTCCAGACGGTAGCGCCGACTGTGGAACAGAGCTTTTGTACTCCCAGGGTAACTTTCCCTAAGCGGGCGTAATATAGAAGCGCCGGGCGATGGGGTCAAGCATCCCCTCGCGCACCTCCGCTCGTTGCCATCCGGTTCCAAGCCCTTGTGTCGCCTTGGCTTGTTCGGCGGACGCTGCACACGTGCGCGAGCCTACGCAAAAGCAGCATTTCCACGATAACTAGCGAAAAACGCGCTGTGAGTTCGGCTCAGGGAAGGAAACGCTTCAGCCACAGACACCTGGCATGGGCGACAGTATCCGCCGACAACACGGCGCGCTAGGATGGAGGGATTTGTTGAACGTGTAAAGACAAAAATTTTCTTCCCCACCAAAACATATGCGACCCAAGCCGCTGAAACCGCCACCCTGGCGAAACAAGCGATAAGTACTGCCGGCGAGAGTGCGGAAGCACCGATTGCAGACGAACAGGGTAAAGGGGGTGCAGCGAATTGCGAGTGGCAGGCCGGCAGCAGAGCACGAAGCCAGTGTACAGCGGTATTGGCTTCCGCGTAAACGGAGCAAACGAACCTCGCCTGTATTTTTTAATCCCACGTTGACCACCAAATGAGGCGTCTTTTTTTTAGAAATGAACCTAATCCACAAACCAAGATAAAACTGCACTGCGAAGAAAATCCCAGCAACTTTCGCCTAAAAAAATGTGGCAAATAAATAGTTGAGACAATTCCCTGCAAACGTGTACGCAGATCTTACTTCGTGTGGAAATTGAGCCAGACCCTGCTGTGGCACGGATCAAAATGAGCCAAATTCGTTTGCCAATGGAGATTTCGCATTTGGTGTGAGCTTTCGGGATGTTTTGTGCGTTTTTGCGTAAATTTTTTCTTTTTTTTTGCTTTTGAGAGCTGGCCTATGAGTTCAGAGAGCAATGAGGAAATCGGCAAATGAGCTGCCGCCACACGTCTACGATAACGTGAACGAAAGCGAACGAAATGAAACTGAGAAATGTGATACTATCATTTTATCTCCTTTCCGTCGTCCTCACGGAGTCAATCTGGGTATTATTACTGTTATTACTCCCATATTTCCCATTTATGTACCTAAAAAATTAGCTGCCGCTTACAAGCCATGGCAAGTCATTAAAGATCATATGAGCAGGCTTCTTGTGAAGCGTTTTGCAAATTTATGGCAAGGCAATGAAGAACTTCATGAGTGTATTCAGGCGTGCCCAAAAAAGTACCCTACGGACCCATTCGAAAAGAGCTGCTAGTGCTGCCAAGAGGACTCACCGGCACTTCATGTATAGTTTTACTGTTCTTTAAGTTCGGTTGCATGTTTATTGCCTTTTTTGCTTAAAACTTTATGTACCGGTCTTGACAGTCGATTCCAATGAAGTTTTCATAAGAATGCCGCACCAGCTTGTCTGCTTCAACTGAGTACGAGCCAAAGCTAAACTTATCCTAATATTGCTCAAATTATCCGCATAATTCTTAATTACTTGTCGCTAGTTGCCCCTAGCTGACATGTGAAACATGTCATTTAATAGTTTTGACAGCACTGCATTTAGGTCCGGTTCCAAACTTTCGTTTTTCCCCCTCAAATTCCCCTTAGGTGGATTTGGCTCATTTCCAAAAAAACACGCCTCAAATAGCTATCAAGCCCAGGATTCATATGGCAGCGCTTTAGAATGTGTGCGATGGGAGAGGAGGTGGCGCGGGGAAGGGTGGTATGGCCCAAACAATTTCGGAGGGGGGGCCTTTGGGTACGTCCTTGATCAATGCCATCATGTTTTTCTCTCTTCAACCTATCGAAATCAGGGAACTCGGTTGTCACGGTGTTAAGATAGTCGTCGAGGTGTTCAGAACTGCCATCCGTTGTTTCCATCGTCAGCCGGGAGAGACGGTCTGCGTCAAATGGATGCGGCCCCTTTTGTGGGTTATAGTAAAACTGTACTCGAAGCCACAAGGCCCAATGTGCAAGCCGGTCGGAAGGATCGCGACGGGTCACGAAGCAGCATAGCAAGGGTAAGGTCGGAAACGCTGTATGGCAAAAATTACCACCAGGCACCCTAGTTCCGTCAGAGTGCAGTTATGTTCCGCGTTGCTTAGCGAATGACTTGCATTAGTAATGACGTATTGATGGCCATCATGACGCTGAACAAGCACTGCTATGAAGTCCTCTCCGCTGCCGTCCTTAGGAACTTAGGTAGGGGCCAGAGGGTCCAAGTAACCTTGCCTTGAGATGCCTTGATATCAGCAAAACCTTCAGCTCGCGAACGTTTCATCGCACTCTGGAGTCCAGATGAAGGGAGAGTCTTTTCGTAGCACTCACGTAAAAGTTATTCGACGTGGGCATAGCGCGGCACGAAGCGTCTAAAATAAGAACACAGGCCAAGAGAACTTAGCTCTCTCACGGTTTGCGGTTCTTCTCTTTGGATCTGGTCGGATGCCGCCCTTGTCGATCAAAAGGCCCCGGGGAAGGGCCTGGCACTTACCAAAGCGACATTTTTAATGCAATACTAGACCATAGTTGCAGTTAAGCACAAGCGATAGTTGTCCTCGGCTTATGGGCGGCCGAAAAGGACGACATCTAACAAGACATGCACACGTCTCACATCAGTTCCTGCAAAACGATGTTCGTATACAGTTCGAAGGTGGCGGGCGAATTGCTAAGGCAACAGGCTTAACCTTAAATTGGAATATTCCATCTGCTGGGAAGAAAGCGAATGTTTCTGTGTCGCGGGACCACATGGGAATGTACCAGTATCCAGACCGTAAGTCCACAGAAGAAGAAAAGGGGGAACCAAGGGCGTTTGTCAATTGGTGGTCACGGCATTCAGACGGCAGATAGCAAATGGAAAATCGACAGCAACCATTCTCCCTGACAAGATAATTGAGGGTGCTGCGCATGGATTAGACGAATCCTGTATGAGCGGCGTTCCTCAATGAGCCACGAGGTTCCGTGTAGCACGGGCGTCGGCGTCGCGAAAGGGCGCCAGAACCACCATGACCTTTCGAGGAATGGTCTGCGTCTCACGAGGCAACTGCACGTTCCTTCTGCATCCTGTGTCTCTTCGTTCTTGGGCCAAGTCAAAGCCAGCTTTCCGGGTGCCCGCAGTTCGCTTCGCCAATGGTGTTTTCCTGGCGCATTCGACGCCGCTGTTGCTGGTTAACTTCGAGCCGCATTGCTGTTATGTGTCAAGCAGGGTGTCGGAACGAAAGAAAAACCGAAAACGAAAAACGAAAAAAAAACGATATTTTTGGCTGGAACGAAAACGAAAACGTAACAATATTATTATTTCGTTCCGGAGCGAAACCGAAAAAAATTCGTTTCGGTTTTTGGTTTGCGTGCCAATTTCAGGTATTTCAGGAATCATTTCAATTTCCATTCAGCGAGGTGGGTGATTCTCTGGCATAACATCGTCCTTCGTCGTTCTGGCACCCACTCTCTGTCGGAAGGCTTGCTGCCTGCTCCCACACTCTTTCCGTTTGTTCCGATAGACGCAGTGCTAAGCTCCACGCGTGATTGCTGCGGTCATCTGGCTGCGCTGCAGACGTCACGGCCTTATTTATTTATTTATTCGGTTAGTTTAATCAAAAACCTATATTAGCCCTATTGTTTGGGGGTGTGATACGTGTGTATAATAAGCACTGATTTTCTAAAAGAAGACATAAAAAATGAGGAAAAATACAACCTTTTGTGTGAACATACACACCGCTACCAGCGCGAACAGCAGATTACAGCCGCACTCAATGAAACAGCTACAACTCATGTTGCACTTGTACGCAAGTGCTGCGAGGGTGCAGCGGAAAACATTTCATAAGCAGCTGAATCAACAGTTTCGGGCAGGGCAGTATTATCTCTAAGGTTTTTCGAAAAATGCGCTTCTAATGCGGATGTGCTCCATTAATATTCACCGTTTCTCGTGCTGTTATGCCTTAGTCTGGATATATATCGGGTGGGGGGGCGGGGGAGGCTGAAGGTACTGATGTTAATGCCACCTATTCCCGTACACTCTTTTAAGACTAAAAACAGAAGTTTTAGAGTGTTCCATGAGGCAGACCATTTTAAACTTTTAGATGCGACTGCATCTCATTCACTCGCTTTGTCCCTCAATACGGCGTTGTTGTTGTCCGTCCACACCCCTCCCCCATTCTCCTCGCCGCGCGAGCTGCGCTCTCCGCCGCTCACCCGCTCTCCTCTCCGATAGCGAACACTCTCTCGCGAGGGGCATTGGATTGGATTCGATTGGATTGGCTTGGCTTGGATTAAAGTGGATTGTGTTGAATTGTGTTAAGTCATAGCCGCGCCACGTTGCGTCATAGCCGCGGCAGGGTGTTCACGGCACGTTTCACGCGATGGGAGAATCAACCTAGCGGAAACAACAACGGAACCCCCTATGCGTCGCATCTACACAGGGGTTCCCGCGAGGGGAGGTGGGAGTAATTTTAGCAATAATATCAGAACTGTACGAGTTCTTCAGAAAAAATATTTTTCAATGACATATTAGGCATGACTTCACCTTTTTTAACGATATTTCATAATTCTGAATCTTTTCAGCAGCTTCACAAATCTAAATTTTTTCGCGCCAACCCGAACCGTTATGAACCGTTACAAACCAATATTTTTTTCGTTCCGGAGCTGAAACGGAACGGAACTTTTATCAAATTCGTCATCTATGCTGATGACACTACATTACTTCTAACCTGTAAGGGTGGTACAAGGCTATTGGTTGAAGCAAATCGTGCATTAAGTACACTGCATAGTTGGAGCGTATGCAACTCGTTAAACATAAATACCACTAAAACGAAGGCTGTCCTTTTCAGAGCAAAAAACCGAAAAGGAAATGTTGATGGGGATCTTATGCTTGGTACGTCTAAAATAGAAATAGTAGATCACGCGAAAAGCCTGGGGCTGATATTCGAAGAACACATGGTGTGGAATAGGCATATCGCAGCGATTTCAACAAACTTGGCGCGTATTACAGGTGTTCTTGCAAGGCTGCGTTTCTATCTCCCAACAAGTGTTAAGCTAATAATTTATAATTCCCTTTTTGTATCCAAACTAAATTACTGCCAGTTCGTCTGGGGAAACACAACAATGTCAAACATAACAAAACTTCATATCTTACAAAAGAAAGCTGTGAGATCTATTTCAAACTTGCCGCATGATGCTCACACTGCACCCATTTTTAAAGAACTTTGTATCCGCGCTGTTCCACAATTTTATAATGACAGGCTCCTCAAGCATTACTACGCAGGAATGAAGCGAAACAACATTATCATCGATCAATTATCAACTATGAAACGAAACTGTCCTGTTCGTCATACTCGCCATGCTGACACATGGGTGATTCCCCTTACACGCACAAATTATGGTCGCCAGTTGCTCTCCTTTACATTACCGTCATTACTTAACTCGCTGGGTACGTAGATATTCCTTTGTGTGAAACTGTTATTATAGAGTATTTCTCATTTTTGTGTCTGAAATGTGTCATCGCGCATGTGCTGATCAAGAATGTTTGCTGTATAAAATTTCAACTGTGTGTATTAGTTTGTTACCGTTTCACACGCACGATTAGTTTTTTTTTGTACATTACTACGAAAGGGGCACAGACCCCGTCAAGCCTTCTTTCTCTGGCTTTTTGTCTGTGCCCCTGGTATCTGTGTTGTTGTTGTTGTTGATACCAAATAAAGGATTGATTGATTGATTGATTGATTGATTGATTGATTGATTGATTGATTGATTGATTGATTGATTGATTGATTGATTGATTGATTGATTGATTGATTGATTGATTGATTGATTGATTGATTGATTGATTGATTGATTGATTGATTGATTTGTAGAACGAAACAGAAACTGGAACGAAAAACATTTCGTTCTGACACCCTGGTGTCAAGGCTACTCCTGATAGGGGATGCATCAACACCCCCCCAAAAAAAGGAAAAAAATAATCAATCGAAATTTAAAGTGCGCACCAGGAGCGCACCAATGAGCGAACGCCAGCGTCTAAACACCGAGGCATCGTGGTCAAATATGGCAGCAGAGAATTCCGCGCAGAAGACCAGTGGCGTGATGACCATATAAGGGCATGGAAAAGGCAAGGAGCCAATAAGAGTACGCCACGAGAGAGCCCAGAGGGGATAAAAGCGGGGCGAAGAAAGAGAAGGGGAGGCAAGAAACCGGGAGGCAAGAAACCAGGAGGCGGCAGGAGCACGTGAGCTTCAAGGAACGAGTCAGGGGTACGCGGACAGGCCATCGACCATGCCATCCGACCCTGGGCGGGAGCGGGCCAATTTCCTATCGGCACCGTCATCCTAGGTGCACCACGGACCCGTGTCTTTGTAGCCCCAGCGGCATTTGTCGGGCACCAGCGGCCAAGGTCTACGCTGCGTCGACATTCGCTTCGACGGCCCCGCAAGGCTAAGTTCGTGCCGAGCCTACATGGAACCTCCAGCGGCAGCGGCTACCAGGTGGTAGCCAGCGAGGACACCTCAGGACGCGCGGAGCCCACGTCGTACAAGGAACGGCCGCGCGCTTCGAGCGCCGGCATCAAGGAAATAAACAAAACAAACATGAAAAAAAAGGAGCTCCATTGGCAGCTACCAGGGGGTAGCCATCAAAGAAACAAGCCGGGACGCGCGGAGCCCACGCCGTCCAAGGAGTGACCACGCGCATCGAGCGCCGGCACCAAAGCGAGACGAGGATGGCTACCACCGAGTCGCGGCCACGCAGCGGGTGCGACAGCGCCGACGACCGGGGTAGGCCAGTCCAGTAGGGACACAGTCGTAGGACACAACTAGGTTAGTGGTGGTAGAGAGACCATGGAGACTTTTGGGTTTTGGTGTGCATTGTATTTTGGATTATTTAGTTGGGGGTTGAATGGTTGGCGGTTTTGTACGATTTATTTCTTTATTGCTTTGGTTAAGGGTTTCTCTAAGTGTGCATTAAATGTGCGTTGTGTTAAGCATGTCAACGGCTTTCCTGAATCCATCTCTCTGAGCTGGTCTAAGGTCCCTGAAATAACTAAGGTAGCGCCATCTTTAGATCTCGCCGCCTTTCGCCCTCGCCCGCGCTCCTTTCCTCCGTTTTTTGCCATTTTCTTTTTCGCCGGCGAACGCCGCGCGCCATTGGCCAACGGCCAGTGACGTAGTACCTCGTCCCCGCGTTGTTTGTTTTTTCTTCTCTTCGCCGCCGCTGTCCCTTTAATTCGCCATTTTAGGCTCAGCTACCTCGGAGCAAGCCTTATCGAAGCCGCCAGCGTATAACAACCGATAACAACCGAAGAGTCAGGTGCTCGTTTCAAACAAGTGTCGCGTCGGCGTCACAAATCCTCCCTGTTCTGTGGCGTCACTTCATGTAGCGTCGCGATGCCGAGTTGTTGTGCCTTCGGCTGCTCGAATAAGGTCAGTGATGGAAAAAGACTCTTCTTAATTCCGACTGGCCAACGCAACACAGAAAGGAGAAAAGTTTGGCTGCACAGAATTGGACGGGCAGACTTCAAGCCCACGCTATCATCACGACTTTGCGAGGTAAGTTTTTGCACTTTTTGTTCCCGCTTTGCCAAATTCTGCGCACGTTTGAGCGGCCACTTACGAAGAAATGCGTATTCACTCCGCAACAGGCGTCCACCCTTTGTTCTAAGCAGGCATTACGCACTGCGGGCAGTTTTTCACACGTCGTAAGCTTTGCTTTAGAACTGAGGCCGCGTATTTGTTGTGTGCGCTCTTACTTTCCAGCAGAATCAGGGGCGTAGTCGGTTTTCGTAAGGTTGCCGTGCCGAAATTGAGTTCATGCGTATTCGCGCTTGTTTTGTTCGACGGCAGCTTGCGTCCGACTATGTAGCGAATTTGTGTTCAGCGTGCGGGTGTTCTCTCTCGGCCAGTGGGTACGTTTTTGCACTTTGTTCCCCCTTTGTCAAATTCTCCGCACGTTTGAGCGTTCACTTACGAAGAAATGCGTATTCGCCTCGCAATGGTCGTCCACCCTTTGTTCTAAGCAGACATCGCGCACTGCGGGAAGTTCGTCACGTCGTAAGCTTTGCTTTAGGCCTGAGTCCGTGTATTGGTTGTGTGCGCTCTTACTTTTTGGCAGAATCAAGGGCGTAGCATCTCCAGTCGGTGGTCGTACGGTTGCCGTACCGCAAAGAATTTCAGCTGCATTCGCGCTCGCGTTTTGGTCAATGGCAGCTTGCGTCCGACCGTGTAGCGAATGCGTTCAGAGTGCGTGTGGGCTCTGTTGCGTGGAATCTTGTATTGTGTAGGCACCCCGGTAGTATTATAAGCCCGTTGTTATGACACTGAAGCGATTTGCTGCGTAACGTGCGGCGCACATTGGGGCAATTAGAGGGAAAAAACTTTCGGCTAGGTTAAAAAGCTTACCTAATTTAGTGACCGCGCCGTTACACTAGCGTTCATTCGTAATTTCTGTTGTCGCTTCGTTAAATTCGTGCGCATTTGAGTGGCCGCTTGAAAATGCATATTTGCCCCGCAATGGTTGTACACGTACCCTCTCTTCCGCGTATGCTAGCGTACAGGGGGCCGTTCATTACGTGTTAACGCTTGCTTTACATGCGAGGGCGCGAACTTGCAGGTTGTCCGCTTACTTCATTTTAATTGTCAACGTTGTAGCATATCCGGTCATTGTCATGTGACCCAAAACATGCGATGTCAATGTATTTTCAGCAGACCTATTTTTGTTCAGCATTTATTAGCCCCAAGTTGACGTTGGATGTGGCACTGAGCAAATGTAGAAATGCGAATTCAAGCCTGCCACGTTTGAACGATCGCTACTCTCTGGCATTATACCTATACTTGCGGAGCGTTTGTGGCAGATCCGAGACTCTGTGGTGCAATTTTTGTCTTTCTCAATAGAATCATTTCACGGAAGACCAATTTGAGAAACGGATATTGGAGAAGCTTGGCGTTAAAAAGCTGAAACAAAATGCCATTCCCAGCATTTTTTCACACAGGAAGCCACCACAGCAGCGCAAGCCACCTGCTCGACGTGAGTGCACCATTTTACTGTTTTGTCTACTGGATACCTTTCCACCTTCGCGTCTGCAATCCTACCTATGCATACAGGAGATGCGCCATTCTGCAATCAACGTAGCTCACGAGGCCCCGAACTATCCAAGGAGTCTTGCTGCTGGTGAGTACACGTAATTTCCAGCATTTATGTGTGCTAAAGTTTCTCACAAGTTTCGCAGCTTACTTTTTCCAGGTTTCATTCAGTTTTGCAGTCATCAGAGTGGCAGATCATCAGAATGGCAGCAGATACCATCCGACTTGCCTTGCCTTCACGCGCTGTTGTGAGCTTTCTGGAAACTGCAGAGAATTTCTTCCGTGTGAACAGTGACCGGCTTCTTCAGAACAAGATAACGCTTTCCGAACTCGAGGTTTTTGCATCCGAAAGTGTCACATCTGTCAACTGTTTCCCATCGTGCCACAGTGTTGAGAACAAGCTGCTCAAGGTATTCTTGAAAACGAGACTACACATTCTTCTCCGCAAAGAAAATGAGCGAGTTGAGACAAGCAAAAGTGGTACGAAGTGTGGAAGTCGCAGCATTGCAAAACAAGCAGCTACAACGAACGTGCAGTAATTCTAGTCAACGAGCTTTATGCATTGTACATCCTTGTCTAATAGCTAGTCATTTTGAAGCGTATGAAACAAGTCGTGGAGTACAATTTTATAACGAAAAAATAGTGTTGCAGTCCACTCGAGCATTATAGACAAGCGTTCTGCCGACTGTTCATGCTTGTGCACTAGTCATTTTGAACTGTAAAAGTGATCATGTAGAGCGAGATTTTTCTATTGCAGACATTTGTTGTTTGTTTTTTGTGTTCATGCTTTCTCTTGCTGCATATGGCCTTTCATGCAGTTTGTTTACACTAGCTGTGGTGCTGTATATGTTTGCCGTATAATACTAATACTACTACTATGGGTAATTTGTCCGAGACTTTCATCAGTTTTTGTTCATAGCATTGCCTTAGTTAGGCTGTGTACATCATACTACCTTCAGTGTGTTTTGTGTTAAGCTTGTTCACCCTCCTCATGTAAATTTTGTTCCCAATGTACATAATGTTAAGACCGTCCTATAATCTTGTGTGCTGTATATTTGCTGCAAATATGCAGTCATTGTAACATCATTCCAAGCACGGTTTGATTAATGTATTGTTGTGGTCCTTTGTTTCATAAAAACCTATCATTTTTGTGACGGCACATTGTGATCTGTATTCTTAGTAGCCTTTTCGTTGATATAAAGCCTTTGCCATTTTCTTAGTCATGGTTAATCTACAGTTTTGCATTTAGTGCTTTGCAGTTCTTAGTTGTGAACTCTATCAATCATGACCTAGTCTAGATGTTTGTCTGCGATACAGCATGTTATAATCTTTACAATCCAATGGTGGTTCATAGCATACTTCGAATAAAATCCTGATTTTGTGACAACGGTTCATTTTTGAAGGGCACCTTATTGTTTTGTCTCAATCATTGTGATATGGTTTCTCTTTCGAATTTGTTTTGGATGTATTGAGCTAGTGCCATGTACAAATATGCCAGAATATATCCCAGTACAAAGCAACTCTGTATAGTTGCTGACTGTTGGTCTGTGCTACTTCTCGTATTGTGCGGGGGCGTAGAGAAGAAACCCGGTCCTCAGACCCGGTCCTCTGATGACCTCAATGAGCATAAAGATGTGTTAAGTGCTATTCTTGAGGAACTGAAAGAGATAAAGACTGCCGCGAACAAGCGCGATGAAACTCTGACCCGTATTAGTTCAAACCTTGATGAAGTTCTAAAGCTGTCAAAAGCAAATAAAGAAAAAATTCAGACCCTTCAGCACACTGTTGAACACCTAGAAAAAACTGTCGCGATTCAAGGCAAGAGGCTTAATAACTATGAAGATCGGTCACGAAGGAATAACCTAGTAGTATTTCGCATACCAGAAGGCCCTGAAGAAACCAGAGAAGTCCTTGAAGACTTAGTTGTCCGACGGGTTTGCAATGATGAACTGGAAGTCACTGTCACTTCTCTCGAACACATTCACAGAATTGGTAAACCCCGAAATGACAAACCCCGGCCAATCATTCTCAGGTTGTACAATTACAACGAAAAAATAGCCATACTAAATAACTGTTTCAAACTAAAAGACAGCGAAGTTTCCGTCTCACATGACTTCTCGCAGGCAACGCAGCACATAAGAAAAAAACTTTGGCAATCTGTAAGCTCTGTAAGCAAGGCCGACAATAAGATAAAACTGGTTCATGATAAACTACATGTTAACAACGACATTTATGCGTGGGACGAAGCAAAAGATTGCCGGGTACTCGTGCGCAAAGGTAAAAAAAGAGAACTGAGCACTAAACAGAAAAACACGAAAAAGGCGAGCGAATGACTTCCGGTATCTTCAAAACAACAACCGAAAACATTAAGGCTTATTTCCCTTAATGTGCGAAGCTTATGCAACAAACAAGATGAAATCGAACACGTGTTGTTAACATATGACCCGCACATAGCTGTCATTTCGGAAACCTGGCTTCACCCAGATTTGCCTGATAATTGCGTGATTCCGTCTTCGTATACGTGCTATCGCAAAGATAGACTTACACGAGGAGGTGGTGTGGCAATCCTTGTGAAGGCGGGCCTTTCTTCCGTTTCGCTGCCTGCTGTTAACCCTGACCACGAAAGTGTCTTTTGTAAAATAAATATTTCAGGAAACCATATTGTTGTTGCGGGAATTTATAGGCCGCCAGGAGCTCCCTGTGAATTTTTACTTGAACTGTTTGATCATTTGGCCATGTATAAGGATCAGAATATTATTGCTGCAGGAGACTTCAACTTACCGCACATAGATTGGTGCTCGATGTCATCAGGTGCCACTGATACAAGGAACTCCGAAATCCTCCTAGATACGTTATTAGCTTACAACCTTACACAGACAGTACTATATCCAACACGGGTGACTAGCACTGCTTCCTCAATTCTAGATTTAATTTTGTGTTCAGCCAGCTTTACTGATCATACCACAGAAATTCACGAAGGAGTCTCGGACCACCAGCTCTTATATTTTTCCTGCACGCTTCCAGACCGACTCAAGCTAAACAACGCTAAATTTATAAAAGTAAAAGACTACAACGCAGCAGATAACCCAAACATTGCCCACCATTTAGAACAAGCATTACTGGAATTTCACGATGACGATGTTAACGTCTGTGGGCAAAGTTTAAGTCATGCTGCAATTATTGCATCAATAAGTTTATTCCAGATAAAATGAAAAAAATCAACAAAGCCAATCCTTGGATAACCAGAGAAATTATACATTTAAAACGTAAACTAAAACGGTACCGAAAAAGGAAGAACAGGGATGCCGCCCTTCTTAAGCTAAGTTCTAAGTTGAAATCTAAACTACGAGAAGCTAAAGAGCGCTTCTATTCAACCAACCTTGGGCGCTTTGCTACCGAATCCCCTCACAAATTCTGGCAATTTTTATCAAACAAAGACTCAAGAAGCGTAGATCAAATAGCTGTTGGTGCTCGCATTGTTACAGATAAAAAATAAATTGCTGAAACGTTTAATTCCTATTTCCAGAGCGTATTCTCAAGGCCAGCCATGCTGGGTAATATCCCTTACGTCAACGATAGCAACAAACATATCCATATTACTGTCGAAGGTGTTACTGAGCAGCTCCTACGATTAGATCCTAAAAAATTCGCAGGACCTGATAACATTCCCACCGCATTTCTTAAAAGATATGCAGAGCTGCTGGCTAGATTCTTGGTACAATTGTATTCTAAGTCTCTTGAAACTTCTTGCCTACCACTTGAATGGTTGGTTGCCCGAGTGAAACCAATTTTTAAAAAAGGCTCTGTCACCGATTATTGTAATTACCGACCCATATCTCTCACTTGCACAGTTTGTAAAGTTCTTGAACACGTAATTGCTAAACACCTAAATGATTTTCTTGACAATAATAATCTTCTTACTAACGTACAGCACGGTTTTCGAAGAGGGTTTTCAACTGCAACTCAATTAGTAGTTACCGTCCATGAGATGGCACAGGTGCTTGACGAGGGCGGACAGATTGACGCAGTTCTAATAGACTTCTCGAAAGCGTTTGATAGAGTTCCACATTCGAAACTAATAACCAAAATGAAAAACTTAGGCATCCCATCACAAATCGTCAATTGGGTCATTTCATACCTAACTGGCCGCAAGCAATATGTTGAAATTGACGGTGCCTGTTCTCGTTTTCCAGATGTTTTCTCGGGCGTCCCACAGGGCTCGGTGTTGGCACCGGTTCTGTTTAACATTTATATTAATGATCTTGGCCAAATTGTAAAGCCCCCTCTACGCCTCAAGCTGTTTGCGGACGATTGTATCATATTTAGCCACATAGTGTCTGCCGCTGACCAGCAAGTTCTTAACCACGCTTTGCATACAATAACGAAATGGTGCAATAAATGGGATATGCTTATAAATCTCGACAAGACGGTTCACATGTGCATCTCAAATAAGAAGAATAAATCTCATTTCATGTATAGTCTTGGCAATTATCAGATTAAACAAGTGGAGGAGCATAAGTACCTGGGGTTAACCTTGACGTCTAGACTTAACTGGTCAACACATATAAACAACATATGTTCCTCCGCGAGAAAGAAATTAGGATTTCTGAAGCATAAACTGGGTGATGCCCCCTCGTCGCTTAGACTTATTGCATACAAATCCATTGTAAGACCCACCCTGGAATACGGGAGCATTGTCTGGGACCCCCACACTATCACTAATAAAGAAAAGCTTGAAAAAATTCAGAGATTGGCAGCTCGTTTTATTTATAATCGTTTTAGACGTCGCGACTCCCCTTCAGCTATGTTGGAGCTCCCACACCTAGAGCCATTGGCCAACCGACGTAAAAGTGCCCGTCTCAACTTTCTACACCAGCTGTATTTTAATAAACTGGGAATCCAGTCACAAGATTACATAGCTAACAACCCTAGTCGAGCGTCTCGTCACAAACATAGCCGAAGTATTAAACCGTTCTTTGCCCGTACAGACCAATATTTTTTCCCAGAACTGTTTCCGATTGGAATGTTTTGCCAGAGTGTTCACCCTTGCTGTCATCCAATGTATAATGATTGCATACTTACCTGTGGATTATGTATCCCCACGTTCATGTATTGATCTTGTATCCGTACGCATGTCATCTGGATGTGTACATCCCTCTCCTGCTTGGACCTCTCAAGGTCCGCAGTATTGTACAAATAAATAAATAAATAAATTGTGTGTCCCTGCTTCTTTTAATAATGCCTGCATACAATCACGTCCTATAGTGAAAAACAGGGTTTGCAGGAGCAATTAATTTCAGTAATTAACTGCATGAGCAATTTGTATAAGCATTGATCCCGCAGAAACTGATCTCTTATTGCAGTCGTCTCTCGTGAGTATTTCCAAGATTACAGCCTATATTTTTTACACAGTTCTCACCTGAACAGTGGCGGCACACGCAATCTAATGTGTCCGGGTGAGAATTTGGGCAGCAGGGATTTCACGCCACTATGTATACGTACGCACAAATGGTGTGCAACAAGTTGAGGAAATTTCGAAATACGGCGACGAACTCTAGGACGCGTGTCCTGTACGACGTGTCGAAAAGTGTTATCGCAGTGCGCCTTAATCCTTGATTGATTGATTGTGGGGTTTAACGCGCCGACGCAACGCAGGCGATGAGGCGCGCCGTAGTGGAGGGCTCCGGGTTAATTTTGACCACCTGGGGATCTTTATCGTGCGCCGAAATATCGTACACACGGGCGTTTTTGCTTTGCGCCTCTATCAGAAAAGCGGCCGCCGCGGCCGGGAATCCAACCCGCGACCTCGTGCTCAGCAGCGCAACGCCTTAGCCACCGAGCCACCGCGGCGGGTATCCTCAATTCTTCACTACGATGCACAACTCGATCCACGTTTGCTAAATCGTGTAGCAGTGCAGTCCCGGCCCGCTCGGCTGTAGCAAGCTGTAATTATCAAAGCCCACACATGAATCAATGTTAGCTGCACAGCATAAAAAGGATTCACAATTGCGCTGGCCTTGGAATACGGTAGTTATTATAGAACTGGACACTACAGTTATAATTGTAAGCTGAGCGCATTCTTTAACTGCGCGTTCTTTGTGCGAGCCTGTTCCAGATATGCCCGACAGGACCTTACTCGAAGTAATTGTGAACGCCAATCGCACGAACATTGCTATGCCACGGACGCACTGCCAAAAGTACAGCCGTCTTGGGCGAGGCCAACGAGGAGACGCGAGAACTTTGACCTTGACAGCAGCCTATAACGACGTGAAGGTGACATATATTTTGCAACAGCGCCAAAGCACCGGAAAGTGCACAGAATAAAGGTGGCATGAATGTCAGTAGCTAATGCGGGACGCATACTGAGCGCTGCCTAATGATCTACAACTAACGCAAAAAACGCGAACGCAAAAATACCAGCGCTCGAACTGCCGCGAACCAAGGTCACCGCGAACCATGCGCGAGCCCTCTGTGCAGCGCTTGCACGACCACAACTTAATCACGCAAATGCAAGAACGGAATTACTGTAACAGAGCGATTTGAAACGTCCACGTTCGATCCTTTCGCGTTCACGAACTATCCTGAGCGTGCCGCACACGTAAACAAACACCGCGCTGTCAGTATGCACCCGCGGCATCCACCCCGCAAATATCCCCTTCTAGACAAAAATATACAACAAAACAGCCTCACTTAATGCGTGTTGGTAAAACGGGGCTCTAGAAATACTATTAATGCTACCAAAGAGCGATTGCGGTGCGAAAACAAGAGCAAACTGCACGAAAAACTGCAGCGAGCGGCCCGAAGCGTTGCGAGGGCGTCTGCTCTGAGGAAGCCAACAAATATGGCGGCCCCGCCGCGGAGTTAAAGGGACGGCGGCGCCGCGGGTGAGGGGAGAGAAAAAAGAGGAGGGCAGCGGAGAAGGAGGGAGCAGTTGGCGCTACCTTAGTTCTTTCAGGGACCTTAAGCTGGTCTAGACAACCCCGCCACCTGTTCACGTGACAATTACATCATCGGCCACCACATCGCGCCCACAAAGGACGGATGTGAACTGCAACTGAACGAGAAGTTGATAAAAAAAAATCGCCATCTCTTCATAAAGAATGTGCAGAGAAGCGCGTGAAAACGTCAGCTAAATGTGCGTCCAATCTTGGCTGAACTAGTGCCTAGAAAGAACCCATGCGACGATTTTTCGCGCATTAAGAAAGCGCATCTACGGACGACCTAAATGTATACCGATACGTGGTTTATGAGATGACGGAATGCTATTGTACTCCTTCATGATGGTTGCATGCATTGTTTTATCCGGAACCGTTCCTTTTTGGCGATTTTAGGGCAACCAGAGATGCCAGAGCTTCCCGGTCTACCAACGGGTCTACGGGAAACGCAAACTTTTTTGACAGGACGCCATCAGTCACACTAACCCCCGTATTCAGTGTCGGAAAAGGACCAGAATCAGGAAAGGCCGCTTTGCGCTCCACAAACCTTCCTTAAGGCGCGCTTATCAAACGCGCCTTTTTCGAGACACGCTAGGCTCCTGCGAACGAGGCTAGTGCGCTATGCGCCAATCCGTGCACTGCGTGTGAGCGGCACTTGACCTTTGCGCGAATAGGGGAGAACGATTCCGGGGCGCCAGCTTCGAAGCGCTCGGATCAGCCAGCTCCGTCCGCAGCCGATACCCGCAGGGAACTTTAGGCTTAACATCGGGGCAGAATACTGATCGCCGCTTGCGCTACTGCCGCGCATGATTATATATTGCATGAATTTTCACAGCAGCAGAAAACTCCTTTCTCGCATGCGTAACTTGGCTTGCGCGATAGTTCGGGGTTCGGGCAAGCGGCAGCAAACTGTAGCTGCACCTGCCGGCGTCGTTCTACGTGCGGATGCAGCGCCATGGTGCCGGCCCTGGCCGCATCGCGTGCCGGTCAGGCCGGCGGGATGGTGTGAGGTATACGGTGAGCGCACGGCCACGTCAGGGCGGCAGGTGTGTGCGCGGACCGTTGTTGCTCGCGGAAAGCGCTTTATTGTTTACAGCTTTACCAATTTCTCGCGTACGACGCGCAAAATCGAAGACCTCAGCCAAGCTATCGTAGTAGTCTGCAATGTTGGTCGGGAAAAGGCGCACTTACGGTAGGTCGGGAGCTAACTTAAGTAGCGCTTACTTTTCTATCCGATAAGTTCGCGAAAAGGCACCCTTTGAGTATAAGTTTCGTTCTTGAAATGCGTTAAGGCACCGAGAAGTGTCCAAAGGGGACATTTCTGAAGTTAGGTTTGAGAATACCGGGGTAAAAACACATGAAAATGCGGCGAGTGACAATACCCACTCCAGGAAATTTCTCGCGTAGCCACACGATACAATGGCAAAAACAGCCAAGTGTCCAGGAATGCCAAATAAAGGTTGAAATCCAGCTCAAGACGACAGTATTGCATTATAACTGGAGCCGGGACTATGAAGAAAGTTCTGGGCATCACTACCATGTCCGTAGGGCATGTCGCCACGGCTTCGGGAGGCGGCCTGGCTACAGTGGCATTTAGCAAATATCTGGCAGTGAGGTTGGCGTGCACTATTGTAGCGACCACACTAGTGCTGACCCTCGGAAGAGTACTATTTAACAAGGTTGGCGAGCTGGAGAAACCGAATGGTAACAATTCCGGCGGGCCATTTCTTTTCGTAACAACTGCTTGTGGAATTTTGTGTAGCAATGGGGTGCTCTCGGGGGAAAGGCAGCCAAGCTCGACAAGGGCTCTTGCGCACCATGCCCGCTCTTGCCGCAGCTAGTCGTTCGTCAGGCGAATCCTGACGTCATGGGTGCATTGTTCATGTGGGATACGTTATTACAAAAAGATTTCCTCGTCTTGTGTCTAATGCACCTTGGACGACGTAATACAGGAACTTAGCAGTGGTGTTCCCACGAATCTGCACAGGACCTTATACAGTGGAATCTTGGTGATACGAGTTCGGTTGATACGAATTTTGTTTTGATACGAATTTTCGAAATTCCCGGGGAAAATGCATTGTATGCAATGTAAAAAAATTTGGATGATCTGTACGCTCTGGCGCGGGTGATACGAACACGCGAGCAGCGACCAGACGACTGCGGCGTAGACGGGAGGAGGGAGAGTTGGTGCGGCCTTCGTTGCGCGCGGGCACAGAAGCATTAGTCCTCCCCGGCTTACGGTAATCCTCCTCGTGGGGTGTTTACAATAGCGGCAGAAGATGTGCTGTTCCAAACGAACAGAACGTTTCGTCCTCTAGGTGCCCGGTCTTTCTCCCTCCCTTCTTTTATCAGCTGCTACAATCTCGTGTCTCTGTACCTTTCGTTTCCGCAGGCTGCAGCTCGGGTGCCTCTAGCTTCATTTTTTGTATTGCACTTTTTGAATAAACCACGGTAGTCAAGCGTTGCCTCATTTCTGAAGGTGAATACCTTCGTCCTTTTGCTCTCTCCGGATTCCTTGCTTCTGAGGTCTATGCCCCGCGCTCTAGTTACCCTACTGTCGCCTTGCCGTGTTGCCTGCGCCACTTCGCGTCGACTATGTTGAAGTGTGAACCGCATGGAGCGTTTTCTGTTCACGAAAACGCGCCGCCGCGAATACCACCCGCATGCTGCTCGCGGCGCGGCAAGCGGTGGCAACATGGCGGCATCACCGGCCACGAAGTGGTGCGGGTAGCTCGATCGACCGCTTCTGACCGCTCTTTATAAGATGCCACTTACGGAACAAATGAAGTTGCTTATACAGTAAAGGAGCTGATAATGTGGGCGAAAACGACACTATAAAGCATCGTCCGCGCGGCTAGGAAAAGTGCCAAACAAATATCCGCAACCCTGGTAAGCCTAGACATCGCCGGCGGGGCCAGCGGGCTGTCCGGAGCGTTTTCAAACTGCCGCCATGAAGACCGTGCCTCGCCATTGGCGCAAGTCGGCAGGCTCCTCCCACTGCCCCGCGCGTCGGGCGTCATTTTCCGAGAGAGGCAGAATCTGTCGCTGGGGCGAAATCGTCGCGAGTTTCCGTCTCCAAAACGCTGTAGTGGCAAACTTCCGGTGACGTCACACAAAAATAAAAAAACAAAGAACAAATACGCGAAGCTATTTATGCATTGAGTAGTAATAAGTACGATCTTAAAAGTAAAAATACTGCTGCGCGTGTAAGCATTTGCATCGAAACGTTCCACGCATTAACGAAAGTGGGGCGGATGCGCCATGAGCGCCTTCTAGTGGTAGAAAGCACCCGTAAAAAAAGCAATGACGTCTTTCGATGTGTGCAATTTGTGTACGAACTGTTACGAATGTACTGCATCATAAGGCTCTAAAGTCGTCTGCGCCGCGTGTGTCTTGCCAAGTCGTCATTTGTACGTGAGGAAGACGTGGTGGGCTGTTTTTACAAGTAGCGTCGTCACCTATCTCCTTCCGAAAACGTCCTGGCTTTATTTCTTGTGGTGTGATATGTGTCTGTGTAACACAATCTCCCTGATGGAATTTGAGTGGCTTTGTTCTACGACAGCAGCGGTGACAAGCTGCAAGGGTTCTTTTTTCTGCCTGTGAACAAGGGCTCACCCGATGTTAAACGTGAGGCCTACATAGCTGGTGTTACAATTCATATTCTAGTTCACTCTACTGACAGCGGAAGGTATCCTTTCCGCAGCGGTTTCCCAGGTTGCTCTGGGCGCTAGTACAATCGGAGCAACGATGCGTTTTTATCCTGACGTGAACAGGCGTGATTACGGCATCATTGAAGGGATGTGGGAAGCACAAAAAATTCCCGCGCCTTCCCGCGAGGGGAACACGAGTAAATGCAGAGCATTGGGGGTCGTTAACGCCGCGTAAAGTCGCGTTAGGGTGGGTAGTTGGGTCGTAGTTGCGTTGGTGTTGGTTTGTGGTAGAGAGAGGAGAGTAAAGTCGCGTTAGGGTGGAGCGAGCGTCAACCAAGGAAGGAAGGAGCAACGCAGTGACTGAAGCACGAGCGACCGCTAGCCGCTTTATATTTGCAGCGCACGCAGTAGAGGGAGAGCACTACGGGGGTGGAGAGCGCGCATGCGCAAGCAGCGCGCGCCCTTCCACGCCCCACCGCGCTGCTATCACGCACCTGTTACGCCGAGACCACGACGGAGCGAACGGGCTGACTACGACGCATGCGCGCGCCAGCTGCTGTTCAGAGAGAGGAGGGAAGAAGGTGAGGCGCACCTGCTGCGGACGCGGAGCTGTGGACGCCGTCCGACGCAGGAAGAGGCGAGGCTAAGAAATGCTCTGCATTTAAAACGGTTGTACACAATCGTCTGAGACTGCGTAGCTTACAAACAAAGCAGCACGAACGAGCTCGAATATTGTTCAGGTAATCAAATGCGCTGGCGTTATATAAAGTGTTTCATGGCTGCTATGGACTATGGTTGTTCGTAAGCATAAGTAGTTATGTCGGCCTTACAGATGCACTGCACTACACATAGGGTATATAATTGTGCGCGTGTGTGTGTGTGCGTGTGTGTGTGTGTGAGTGTGTGTGTGTGTGTGTGTGTGAGTGTGTGTGTGTGTGTGTGTGCGTGCGTGCGTGTGTGCGTGCGTGTGTGCGTGTGTGCGTGCGCGTGTGCGTGCGCGTGTGCGCGTGTGTGCGTGCGCGTGTGCGTGCGCGTGTGCGCGTGTGTGTGCGTGCGCGTGGGCGCGTGTGTGTGCGTGCGCGTGGGCGCGTGTGCGCGTGTGCGTGTGTGTGTGTGTGTGTGTGTGTGCATATTGCAGAGGTGGTGCCACATGTTGGCGTCTACGGATAATATGGCGGCACCTGGTGCTTCTGCGAGCTACTACATCTTTCCCTCCCTGGGAACAAACAATCATTAGACAGTCCTGTCTGCACAAAACAATCACCAATACGGTCACTGTCTGTAAGCAGAAATCACCAATACCGTCACTGTATGAGCCCTGAAAGCTGTCAAATCACTCCACGTACTCTCGGAAGCGCACTGGAGGTCTGCTATTTCTTCTGGAACAGTCACGTGGTGGCCCCGGCATCGAGTCCATTTCCCTCTACCGGTATACTGCGCTTCTAAGTGCCAGCGCCAGGAGCCAGACTGTGGCTGCGAACCTTGGGGCTGTGGTGGGCTCGGTGGCACATGTGGTGGTACAGCGCGTGAAGACTGAAGTTGATCTGCGGATGAACTAGCAGATTGTGTTTGTGACGGACCCCCAGGTGCAGTGCTCCAAGTTTTCGATGGTGCAGCTCTACTTTGGTAGCCCGTCAACGGGGGCATGTTGTACGTGCAAGAGTGGTCCTTAGTTTCTTGCCTTTGTGATGCCTCTTTTGGTAGCGCTGATAGCTGTGAAGCGTTCCAAGTTCGACCGTCTTCCAGATAGAAGGACCAGCGGCCAATTTTTGGGGGATTTTTAATAGTGGTCCATAACTTAGAGTGCCCTATGGTCCAGGAACTGGTTTCTTCACTCGTATGTAGGTGCCAACTTGGAACTCACCATCGAGGTCAGAAACTATCAAAAATGCTTCGCATATTTCCCTCTGTGTTTGGGAAATCTGGAGCTCGCTGTTGCTCAGTGTATGCCTTACTTTTTTGTTGACACTCTGCGAATCTTTTTCCGAGCGGACTCATCTCCCGTAAAGGTTTTGTGCTGAAGTCAGCTGTCGACTGACCAACTTAACAAAGAAGTTCTCATGTGTCGGCCATGTAGAAGAACGGCCGGGGAGAGACCGGTGGTGCTGTGAGGGATGGCTCTGTATATTCCCAAGTACCCTGTCACAGTTTCCTTCACTGGACGCTGCTCCAGCAGAGCCAGTTGAATGTACGACTTCAGTACGCGATTAAATCTCTCAACGAGACGGTTTGCCTGTGGGTGGTGCATGGCAGAAAAGATGTGGTTGATTCCACGGTCTTGAAGGAAGGACTCAAATTCCCATGATGTGAAGTCGACTGTGGTCAGACTATTTCGGTAAGGTAACCCTCACGTGCGAAGAGTGCTAAAAGCAACTTCGTCACCATGTGAGTGGTAATATCAGTGCAAAAAGCCACTTCTTGCCGTTTTGAAAAATATCAACTACTGAAATGGCAAATCGGTAGTCTGCAGGTGCACACTTAAAAGGAGCAACAATGTCAACTGAAATGGCAAATCGGTAGTCTGCAGGTGCACACTTAAAAGGAGCAACAATGTCAATAGCTATCTTGTCCAAAGGTTTGTCAGGAAGAGGAATTGGCTGAAGTGATGTGGGTGAGATCTTTGCACTTTTGCCCGCGTGCTGACATATGGAACAACTGCGGATAGCTGTTTCATCATGTTTGCCTAACCCTGGCCATCATACTTCTCTCGTAGGTGTTTGGTTTTCACGATACGAGGGTGATATTTATTTATTTATTTATTCACATATCCTCAGGGCCCAGGGGCATTACAGAGGGAAGTGGGGGATAACAAAATTATTCGAAGAATATACAGCAAGTAATAATATGATAACAACAGCTCTTTACACAAACAGTAGAGACACTGCGATAGTTATATCAACAGCTCCTTACTTAAGGAAGCATGCGTCGCACAAGTTGGCGTAAACACTCATAACCCAGCTTTGCTCCAACAGAGTCGACACTGCACAAATTCGGCTGGCGACAATACAAATACAACGGACGTTCACCTGAGAAGGCTAAATAAACAAATAAACACTGCCCTGTCACTCAAACAGTCTGGAAACTGCACGCCTAAAAGCCACGACATCTAAGATTTCGGCAACTGCATGTGGCAGTTGATTCCATTTAACAGATGTGCTCGGTACAAATGAATCATGAAAACACTTTGTATGAGAAGATGGAATGCCTACTTTGTATCGATGATCAATGCGCGCTGACATGTACGATGGATTCGTTAGTAGTCTGTCATTAAGAATGGAATTGCCATGATATATTTTGTGAAATAGGCACAAACGCGATATTTGCCTGCGATGCTCGAGTAGCGGTAGAGATAAAGTCGTTTTCATTGTGGTGACGCTGGACGTGCGATCATAATTTGAAAGTATGAAGCGACATGAACGATTTTGAACCGCCTCCAATTCGTCGGTGAGCGATGCAACACCAGGATGCCAAACAGCAGCCGCATATTCCGATTTCGAACGAACCAAAGTTTTATACAGAATTAGTTTCAAAGAGCTAGGTGAAAAATTAAAGTTCCTAGGAATATATCCTAACATACGGTTGGCATTAGTTACAACATAATCTATGTCAAGTTTCCATGATAAGTTAGAAGACACTATGATAGCTAAATATTTGTACGACGGCACGATTTCAAGACAAACATTGTTTATTGAGTATTCGGGAGGAGTAGTGTTAACTCGGGAAATGCGCATGATTTTACACTTTTTAGTATTAAGTTTCATTTTTCATAATTCACACCAATCTGAAATACTGTCAACATCTGATTGCAGAATTTGGACTTCGTTGTTAGTTATTTGCCTGTAAATAACACAATCATCGGCAAAAAGTCTGACAGATGAGCTGATGTTAATTGGAAGGTCATTTATATAAATTAAAAATAAAAGAGGCCCCAGGACAGATCCTTCGGGTACACCTAAATGAACTGAAGAAGGATGCGAGTCTGTATTGTTCACACTTACGAACTGATATCGGTTAGTCAAAAAGGAGCGCAACCACGCAAGTATATTATCATCTAAGTTTAGTTTAGAAAGTTTTATAAATAATAAATCATGCGGAACTGAATCAAACGCTTTAGAAAAAAATTGGCCGCGTATCTGCTTCTTTCGTTGCAAATGTCGTCAAAAGACGATAGTCTTTATTGACTTTTGCCAAGTAAATGCCCCCCTTCGCTTTCCCGCTCACCTCTAATGTTGTTCCTCTTGCGTCGCGCTAGTTCCAAGGTAAAGACGCCAAAAGTTTGCTTAAATCATTTTAAATTTCCCGCGTTCCACTGCTCCAAACCGGGTGTCTCGATGCCAATGCTGCCGTACGGCGAAGACGCGCGTGAATCGCGGCGTTCTATAAACGTGAATCAACGTTTATAGAACCGCGTTTCCCTACTCCACGTGCGTTGCAAGCAGAACGTGGAACCTATCTAGTGGAACCTTTCGTAACTGTTGCCGGTTGATTCCTTAAAATGCCGCAAGAAGATATAGTGGCGCGGGCGACAGCTAGTGGAACTTTTCGTAACTGTTGCCAGTTGATTCCTTAAAATGCCGCAAGAAGCTATAGTGGCGCGGGCTACAGCAGGCGACGGCAAAGTGAATTTTTTTTTCTGGAGTTGATGAAGTATTTAATTTCGCCAAAGTCAAGCATGTATGATTTTTTATAAAGGAACACTGCAAACATCACTTCTGTATTAATTTGTTCTCTTATATTTGCGTAATGTCTTGTTCTTCTTCAACAATGTTGACAGGTATGAACATTACACCGGACTTAGACGGGTACATTTAGCTGTGACTATATAAGACTATTGCGCCGCTATTGTTTTAGTTTGGCCGCGTGGCTGAATCGAGTCACAGACAGACAGACGGACAGACAGACCAAAATTTATGGGTTTAAGCAGCCCAAGAAAGACTATCGTCTTTAAAATCTAGGAATATACAGTCTATAAAGCATCCACGATCCAGCGCCGAGTGTACATCATGAGTGAAACAGACTAGGTGGGTCTCACAAGAATATTTCTTTCTAAAACCATGCTGCGCTGGGCTGAAAAATGAATTGGACTCCAAGAAATTTACAATGTGGCTATAAATGACATGTTCCATTATTTTACACGGAATACTAGTTAATGACACAGGCCTGTAGTTACTAGGAGAACATCGATCACCAGATTTTTAAAGCGGTGTAATTGTCTCAATTTTCCAGTCATCAGGGATGCAACTAGTCTGAAGCGACTGACTGAAAAGTTTTGTAAAAACGATAGAACTGTTTTTTAGTGTTGATAAGGAATTTTGAGTTTATATTGTCAACACCACATGACGAAGAAATTTTAAGTTTTTCTATTATGCGGGTAATACCTAGTGTGTCGAAAGCTATGGGTTCCATTTGACAACAATTGAAGCATATGCTATCTGGAAAAGTAGCTGCACAGCCGGTAAAGTGGTCAGTAGTAATTGCAGCGTTGAAACAATCAGCACACTCATTAGAAGGAATTGTCACACCGCCTGGGGTCTTAAGGTTTATAGTACAAGTATCACGTTTGTTTACAATATTCCAAAATTGCTTAGGGTTGTTAAATAATAAGGACGGCAAAGTTTTCGTGAAAAATAAATTCTTCGCATTTTTTAATTCGGTCCTGTAATTAGCAGCTCCTACTTTATGTGCATCCCATCGAAGGGCTGAGTTTTGAGCTTTGGCTGAGCGAAACAAACACTTTTTCTTGTTAGACAATATTTCTAGATGCTCTCCTTGTTCTCTCCTTGCTCTCCTTGCTAGATGTGATAGTTATGACGGGTATAAACCTTTCGATAAGCGCAACTACCTTCTCCTTGTACAAAATCCAATTTGTGTTGACTGTACGGTTTCGGAATCCTTGCAAAATAGTCCAGGAATATAGAGAGTTCACGATTAATACTATCGAAGTCGGCTCGCTTATAGTCCCTTATTTGTTTTGCATGCGTGCGTTGGTGAAGGACAGGCACGTTTACCAAAAAATGGAGAGCGGAATGATCGCTTAAGGCAGGCAGATAAGATATGGGTGAAAAAAAGTCAGGTGATGTGGTTAATATAAAGTCCAAAATACTACTTGTTAACGTAACTCTAGTTGGTTCGTTAAGAAGCTGAGACAAATTAAAATCTGCACACATAGTCAGAAAATTGCTACATTCGGTTGAAAAAGGTGTGGGGCGAGGGTTCAGGCTGGACCACTCAATATTCCGATAATTGAAATCACGAACTAGAATTATAGGCACATTTGGAAAGCGAACAACGATCGTATTCAGAGCGTCATGAATTTGATCGACAAACGTGGCATCGCACGACGGGGGGCGATAACAAACACCAAGGATAAGCCTTTTAAAACCCAAGTCAACTTCTACAAAAAGCAGTTCTAAATTCGTAACGGAAAATATACGGGCGGAAACCAAGTAATCAGCAACAGCAATTAACACACCACCAACATATCTTTCACCCCTGTCTCGGCGATACATGTTGAAATGCTTGTTGCACTCAAAGACTTCACGATTAGCAACATTCGAGGAAAGCCAAGTTTCCGTCAACATTATAATGTCAGCATCGCATGAATCAATCAGCGAACTCAATTCGTCCTTTTTTGGTAGAACACTTCTAATGTTAGTCAAAAGAAATGACAATGAACTCTTGGATGACGACGACAAACCACTACCCCTCGCGTATTCCTATTTCGTAACATCGGACGAGTTTGACACGCCTGCGCTATCTGAATGCTGGGGCATCGCGTCTGTGTTATCGGATTGGCGAGAACTAGGTAGCTGCACAGAAAAGCCAACCTGCTCAAACACGGCCCCATCGGCATGAGCCAGCTGGACAAAAGTCGCTGTGAGCTTGGCAGGAACTACGATGCGCTTAGTACGGAAGAGCATGCCATCAACAACTGTCAACTCTTATCGGACTTCATAGTATGGAGTCAGCTAAGGTGCCCGATTCTTGCAGTGCGGCCACGATGTCTGCACATAACGTGAAACTTCTCGGAGAGTGTTATCCTCTGCTGTCACCAGTCTCAGTTCTTGATGTACAGGCATCACCAGAGACACTATTTCTTCCACCTCAGGTGGTTTCGTGGTGGGCGGTGACAATTTCAGTGCTGTGGATGCATTTCGGGGCGTAGCATTTTGGGGCCTTGTGTCAACGTTTTACTTGGTTTGTGTCAATGTTTGGCCATAGTAAGCCAGCGTAATTCTGTGCCCACAATCTGGAGCCCAAAAGCTTGTACGGCATCAATACCCAGAAGTGGTGTTCCACCTTGGGTAATGTGGAAGGTCACTACAGCTGTTTCCGATTTGTGCACAGTGAGGGCAGGGAACTGTCCACGCACAGGATTTTGTCGATGTGAAAAATTCAGCAATGTTAGTTGCGATTTTTACAGCTCAACTTGGTCAGGTTTTGAAAGCTTCGTTCTCCCATTATCGATATAGCTGAGCCAGTGTCCACTAAAAATGTTATGATGCGCCGTGGTGATGCCAGAGAAACAGGTTGAACCCCGACATCAAAGTAGACAGCCGTACGCTTAATTGTCCGTGTGAACAGTAAGAATGTTCATGACACTCTCAGTATCTTCCTTTGGAACAATTTCGGCGACTCGGGCCGGGCGTCTTCCACGCCCGCGACGCAAACTTCGACAGTACTGTTGAAAGTGACCTCGAGGCGGCCAGACGTGAAGCAGGTTCAACCTCGGGCTACACAGGCAGACAGTTGGCAGTTTTGTGCGCCGCAATTTCCACACGCGGCTGTGTTTCCGGAGTACGGGACGACAGCGCCACTACATAGGACACTACAGTAGTATTCCTTACAAGTCATGAGAAAGGTACCAAAGACATTGCTGGATTATGACCCCGTCATCGCAGAAAGCTGAAAGTATGTGGCCCCACGGCATTACTTCACGTGTTTTTGACAAATTGATTTTAAATATCCACATACACGCTGTGTTTTATTATGCCTGCTACTCTGCTGGTTCGTTGTTCCCGTTGGTATCAAAGGGGCAGACTAAGGGTGTACTGATCTCAAATTGCCATTATTTTGTTGGCAGTGTTGGATTCTGTCTGAAGTAATGTCAGCCATTAAAGTTATTTTGAAATTGTGCAGTGCATTTTTGAGGAATGAACCCAGCAATTTATCTTTCCTTTATTTTTCTTCCGTGTTTGTAGAATGGCCTTCGTGAGCAATAAAAATGCGTTTTTTGAAATTGTGTTTCATAGTGATGGCTGAAGTATCGTGATTACATTTTGGTGCTTGTGCAGTTTAACAGTAGAATATAATTTTTTTCAGAGGAGTTTTCAAAGTGTATTGGCAAACAGTCAGGTGTTCAGCGTCCCCTTGCAACGATAGAGCCGTTATTCTACCAAGTGGGACAATTGTTTCAGAGACTTCCCACAGATCTTTAGTTTGTTTAGATTCAACACCTCGAGGGGCTTCAGAGTGCTGTGTCACTGATTTTCAAGCATGCACAGTTGCATCTGATTATGCATCAGCGGTAAGAATAGAAAATGATGCGGCATATCAGAATAGTTCAGGACCTTAGCGCTCCATGTCGCTGCTTTTCAAGAATATTCTGGCTGTACACCTGCAGTAAGAATAGGAACCAGTTGCCCAGCAGGTTGCAATGGTTTGATGTCAGTCCTTCGAGGTGCTAATGTTGCTCCTTTGCAGAGGTAGTCTGTTGCTTCTGACTAGAAGGCTACGGCAAGAATTGCAGACTTATGTAGTACGCTGGAATGAATTCATGTGAGGCCCTCAGGCTGCAAAGCCGCTGCTTCTCAAGCACACCTCTTGTTTACAGCAATGAAGCCGCGGTGGAGTTAAGATGCTTATGTAATGTAGTACAATGTATTCATTCCAGGCCTTAAGACTGTGAAGTTGGTGCTTCTCATGTACACACCAGTGTAATTTTTGCATAGGACCCACACCTCTGCTATCACCTTTCCCAGGTCTCCCAGTATTGGCGTTTTCAATGTGCGTGCCCAGCCTGGACAGCTTTCATGACTCGGAAAACACTACTCGAACACCGTGACATGAAACAATTTTCTTTATGTTGTGTGGCGGCTTATGAAGATACGGCATCACTTTCCCCTTGTTTTCATCGGGCCTCTGCACTTTGGTTTTAAACTTGATACGGAGGCAGTCTGCAACCGCCTTAAGTCCTGGTGTCAGAGAACCCTCTGCAGTTAACCTATGAGCCTGGTGGTCAGTGTTTTCCTGGATTACGTGGACACAGCTTTTCTGCAGCGCACTGCAGAAACGTGATGTGGCTATGCCTCATCCCCGATGGCCCAGAGGCGCTGCACTTGCCTTGTATGGGGGATGTACTGGGTTCGAATCCATGCACCGCCGGGCACCCACTAGTTTCTTTAAAGGGTACAGGTGTCCCTGGTCGAGTGCGGACCTTTGAAAGGATAATTCATGCCTGGAAAGCTGCCTTTACCCTTGCGAGGGGCTTCTGACCTTTGTCAATCTGGTGGGGCCACAGCCTTCTACAACACTGCATTGTCCAAGGGTGGAAGAGTCTGGCGGCATGTCCTACCACAGGCGGTTACCGAGTAGAGTGTCCAGCGTAGCTGTCGAAGTCACCATGTGCATTCATGTGCCTTATTGGTGCCGGGCACCTATTGAGAAAATAGGTACAAGCCTGGCGCTCGGCCCTTGTTACCAGTAGAAGATGCTCCTGGCCTGTGACTACAACGCTTGAAACGTTGACCCAGCTTGTACAGGAAATCACCCCTATGGAATGAGGTGGTTGGAAAGTGCCATTTTGGGGGGAGGGGGTAGAGTTGTGCCCCCACACGATTGATCAAATCAATTAAGAAAAAGGGACATCTTTCCCTGTAAAATTGCAATTAATGGTACAAAAAGTCTACGCAAATTGTAGCGAAGAAAGCGGCAATGAAGTACATAAGTAGTTTACTGAAACACTGGCACTATCGCCAATTACTGATATTTTAGAAATTGGAGCTGAGCTGGTGATAGATAGCGGCAGTGCAGTTGTAGAGAATAAGTGAAAAAAAATTACGCCCACCTCCTCTCGCGGGAATCCTGGTGTGATGCGACGCTGAGGGGGGTTCAAGCGCAAGCGGAGAGCAACCGTCGACCGAAAGGCCGCCGGAGAGGGGCACACCGGTTATATGCGCAGCGGGCCCGAAGGAGAGGAGACCGCGGAGAGATAGAGTACTGCACATGCGCATCACCGCGCGCAGCGCCGCCCACCGGCGGAGTGAGAGCGCGCTGGGCCACACACCCGCAGATGCTGAGAGAGAGTGTTCGCTCTCACCTGAACACGCGCCGGCGCCAGTGCGTCTGCCGCGGCTAGACGCGACACAATCCAACACAATCCCCTTTATCCAATCCAATCCCAATCCAATCCAAACCAAGCCAAGCCAATCGAATCCGATCCAATGCCCCTCGCGAGAGAGTGTTCACTATCGGAGAGGAGAGGGGGTGAGCGGAAGAGAGTGCGGACGCCGACGACGACGGACGCGCGCAGGAAGGACAGGGCCGCCGACAAGAGATGCTCTAAGCGCCGCATCTAAAAGTTTTGTCAACGGCACCTGCATGATTTTGGTGACACAGGTTTTGGGACTTACATTCTCAGATGTAGGTTATAATTTATATTTTAAGCACCTGCAATGCAGCCTACTAGGGAATGGTGCTATGCGATGCCCCATACCCTACACTGTACCAACAAAGTGACGTGACTCGGGTCTCTGAACCATTGTTAACTGGTACAGACAATGAACAAAACCGTTCGCAAATGAGTTAAGTTTAACGCTCTCTTTATCTACTTTTGCTGCTAACCTTCCAATTCTGACACATACGCGTTCTGGGGAAAAAAAATTTCGAGAAGTGTGAGCACGGCCCCTGCAAAAATGGTCCCAACATCAGATGCTGCAGTATTATTCAAATATTATTCCTGCGATTATATTACCGTTTGTTAGCTGGGTAAGAAAGAAATCGTACAATGTACTTTCCGTCCTGACATTTCGAAATACAATACCCAGAACTACTATTTTTTCGGAGGCTGTGTTTTTGTTCGTGAACTTGACTAAGAACTACACGTGGATTGAGTAAAAATAGTTGCTATAGGGGCAGGATGCGCTCTTTATCAAGCGTAGAAAAGGTTACAGGGATTTCGAGAAGGCCCTTGCTTAGCGTTCCGTCCAGACGGAACGCCAAACAGCGTTCCCGGCTCACAACTCGCAGTGAGGGCAGTCTGTCTGCATTTTTACCCAACCGCTACCTCTCACTGTTAATTAATGAATACCATTTATAATTATATCGATAATTACACCTTCGGCAACGGGCCTCGGGGCAAGCATCCGCACTGAAATGGTTCATGTGAAAAGCTTGGTATACTGCTGAAAAACAATGCGAGTGTCACTCGAGAATGTAAACACAAGCAGCGCGCCATCGCCTCCTGTACGATCGAGCTCGCCCGCTGTTTGTTTATTTTTTTTTGATAACTGCTCCTACCACTCGAAGGCGCTAGTGGCGCATCCGCCCCAATTTAGATAATGCGTAAAACGTTTCAATGGAAATGCTTACACGCGCAGCAATATTTTTACTTTTATGATCATCCTTATCATTACTACTCAATGCATAAACTTCTTCGCGTATTTGTTTTGTTTTTTTATTTTTGTGTGACGTCACCGGAAGTTTTGCCTCTACAGCGTTTTGGAGACGGAAACACGCGAAATCGTCAGCGCGGGCGCGAAAATTACGCGCGCGCAACGCCGACGCGCACGAATCGCATGCGGTTCGTGTGCGCACTTCGCGTCGATGATAAGCCCGCGTTGTTTTGACTCCCGCGTTGACGATCCGGGCCGGCACCCCAGCGCCAGCCTCTGCCTCGGTTGCCGCGATCGGCAGTGGAAAGAGCCTCACGACTTGCGCCAATGGGGAGACGTGTGCCTCATGGCGGCAATTTCGAAGCGCTCGCAGCAGCTGGCTGGGCCACCCCCGTGGCGGATATTTGGCGCGGCTGGCATTCTATGGCGCAGTTTTCTCCAACACTGTGAGCTCCTTAGCCGCATGAGCAGTTTAGTTTACACCTTGGGCTGCGTTTAAACAAAAGGTCACAAGCGGCCGCTGAAGCAACTTGCACTCCACGGCAAGAGCCGACGCCATGTTGCCGCCGACTGTCAGATGCGCGGTACTGTTCTATTTTTTCTCGTTTTCTGATAATGCGAAGTTTGGGGTGATTCGCATATTTTTGCCGCCCCTTCAGATTCGTATGACGCAGGTTCCACTGTAGTTGAATAGTCTTCATTGTTGAACGGCTAGAATCTAAACTGGGTTCGTGTCGCAGTGCGCTATAGCTAGCCAGCCTTCATTTCTTTACAGGACTTCGAGAGTGGCCTCAAGGTTGAAGCACGGGAGCTGCTTTGTCAATTGGGAGAGCAACAGGGCCCTTTCGTTTGATCCCTGTAAGGCCATGTTAAATGTGTTTGGACACACACCTCTCCACGGGTCTGCGCCTGTAGACAATTTGCGCTCTTCAACAGAGCTGAAAACTCAGGCAGCAGCGCCCCAAGGTGAGCCTCGCGCATTATTCGACCGTCTATGTTTGATTGTCGCCGCGCCTACTGGTGTCTCGCATACACCGTCACCAACCATGCTGTGCTCCAGCTAAGCCTCTCTCGTATAATGAGTTCGCAAAACCTTCACGCAAGACCGAGAAGCCGGAAATTTCTCAAATGAGGTCTGTTATTGCGAGCGCAGCCAGAAGGATCGCACGGGGAATCACTTCCGGTGGTCGCTGAAACAGCTAGATATCTGATAATTGGTGAAACGCCAAAATATTGTGAGATCCCACAAAAATCACGCGCACAGTAACAAAAATAGTGCACCCAATTCAGTACGATCGTTACCCAGCGGTATTAATAATCTAGTAATGATTCCTTTAAAAACCACGAGGCTTGCGCAGAAGGACCACACACATAGGGAAGACAACAGGATGACCGCAAATAACGTATTTATTCAAGGGTTTTGTCCCCCAACTGTAAGACAAAATTGGTGCATGCGTTGAACATATGCAAAATGCCTAGAAAATATCTTCCATTGTAACACCCTACAGGCACGCCTTTAACGAATTTGACTTGCTTTTATATAAAGCCAAGGAAGTGTCACTCCCACAGTTGTACGCATTTTTTTTTTCAGAAAGGCTTCCATAATCTCACGTTCAACATCGCTGCTGCCTCGGCCAATAATCTTAATCTAATTCACTTGCGGCCTCCACCCGCTTTTTCCGCAATTTCTGCAATGCTCCGTGACGTTAGTTCTAGTATCTTTGTCTCCCAATGTGCGCAGGCCGCTACTGAATGAGATTAAGATTCTTCGCCGAGGGAGCAGCGATGTCGCGCATGAAATTATGGAAGTATTTGATAACGAATGCGCAAAATTGCGTGCGTGACACGTCCTTGGCTTTATATAAAACGAGTTAGATTTGTTAAAGTCGTGCTTGTAGGGTGGTACGATGGAACATGCTCTCCATGTGTTTTGCATATGTATGTTCGGCGCATGCGGCAAATTCGTCTGATATTTGCATCTGTGAGCCCTTGAATAACTCAGTTGTTAGCTGCGCTCGTCCTTTGTCTTCCCTATGGGTGTCATCCTTCTGCGCAATCCGCATGGCTTTTCAAGTATGCGACCAACTAGCCCGTCAACAAATTTTGATTCTTTTAGACCGCACAAGAACATTTTCGCCTGCCAAGGCAGAAAGGCGACACAGCGATAAGGGAAATGAGGACAGCTGCAGAGTAGCTCACCGATGGGCTGAATCTCGACGACGACAAAGAGGAGAAGACCCATGACGCAGATGACCACGCACAGGATTGTGGTGACCAGGCAGGCCTCCAGCTTTCTTCTGTTGGGGTTTTCCACCACCAGGTCCTCCCTGCGGAAGTTTAGAGAACACTGATTTAGCGTCTGCGCAGTCGCCCTTTTTCCTCGCCCTCTGCTGACGCTGCCAGACGACGATTCAGACTGCACCGATAGCATATAGCCCAAAAATATTGTTTGGGGGCCCTATTCTCGACTGCACAAATTGCCGGCAAATCTGGGAATTTGCCGGAAGTCTTTTCTGATTAGTTTTCAATTTTGGTCACGTGCTTCCAGTTAAAAAAGCGGTTGTGTGTGCTGTCGTCATTTTGACGTTTCATAACGTTTACTGGCACCAGTTCTAAAGTTTGCCTTATTTCTCTTTACTTAAGGCGCAAAATTCTTGGCCGACAATGAAAAACTAGACTAAATGCACCGGCAGTGACAACGTAAGCCTGTTTTTGCTATTCAACAACAATACTGCTTTTAATACACACCCTCTCTGTGATTGGCTGAGAAGGCCTGACGTAATTTAAACAGTTGGCGCAAACGATTACGTCACACATTGGCAACATCGGCCTGCGTAAAACTGACGTAATCTTACCTAACAGCTTGGAAATGACGGCTGTTTTTGTCCCAAAATACAAGCAAAATAGGGCAAAAACTTGCCCCGACTTTCGGCGCCGCAAAATGTCTGCGAATTTGCAGCAGGCGCAGTTTCACATGACGCGTGGTTTAAAGCATGTTTTCTAACGAAAGAATAGTTTCGACTGTTTTCAAGTCAGCGATCAGGGAGCATACAAATAATGTGCAATAGTTTGTTTTTATGTTTGCCAATAAGATAAAAATTATTTCTTGCACGTAAGCGCAACATAAGACGGCAGTACAAGTCTCCCCATGACAAAGAGAACCGAATGCATGGTATTTGTCCACGCACCTCCTAGTAGGCTGCTGGGTCACATGATCGAACTCAAGAAAAAAATAGCCAAGAAAAATAACTCGTTTTTTCACTACAGCGTAGATTCAAGTTGAGCTTGACGAATGAGTGAATCGGCGACATCGGTGCGCTCTGCGATGATCAGGCGTAGTGGCTTTGCTGCTCTTGCGCAGTCGAGAATAGGGCCCCTCCACAAGTTGCCGGCAATTCGCCATGTTTTTTTTTTTTTTTTGCGCTAGGACGAAGTAAGCAATCGTGACGTGCTGCACCTATAGATATATGACGACTTGGGGTGTACTTTTACCATTCACTCATAAAGATTGCAATCAAGGTATCAAATATTGGACAAGAAAGATATAAGAACATTTGGCATGTACTATAAAACTTAAGATGGTAGCTGAGGCTAACAAGAAAAACAATTTCTACAGGTCAAAATTGGCGTCAACACCACAAGGTGATCGAGTAACATTGATTCAAACGTGAGCGAAAGGCGGATGTCGAGCTAAAGAACATTACACATTTTTTTGCCGTATCTATTTATTTCTTTCAATAGCTTTTAGTAACATAGCTGGGCTCTCTGCTTCAATGAAAGCTTTGTTCCGTTATCACCTTCCCGGCCGAAACCGCCGCAACGGCATCGTCTGCTGCTATGTTATAAGTTTATGGCGTGATGACAGAAAAAGACGGCCGCGACCATCGCTTGTGTGACACATAAGAGCAGCAAAGCCACTACGCCTGATAATCGCAGAGCGCACCGATGTCGCTGATTCACTCATTCGTCAAGCTCAACTTCAATCTACGCTGTAGTGAACAAACGAGTTATTTTTCTTGGCTATTTTTTTCTTGAGTTCGATCATGTGACCCAGCAGCTTACTAGGAGGTGCGTGGACAAATACCATGCATTCGGTTCTCTTTGTCATGGGGAGACTTGTACTGCCCTCTTATGTTGCGCTTACGCCCAAGAAATAATTTTTATCTTATTGCCAAACATAGAAGCAAAATACTGCATGTTATTTGTATGCTCAGTGATCACTGATTTGGAAACAGTTGAAACTATAACTTATTTCGGTAGGAAACATGCTTTAAACAGCGTGCATACGAAACTGCGCCTGCTGCAAATTCGCGGACATTTCGCGGCGCCGAAAGCCGGGGCAATTTTTTTTCCCTATTTTGCTTGTATTTTGCGACAAAAACGGCCGCCATTTTCAAGCTGTTACGTAACATTACGCTACTTTTACGCAGGGTGAAGTTGCCGATGTTTGACGTAATCGTTCGCGCCAACTGTTTAAATTACGTCACGCCTTCTCAGCCAATTACAGAGAGGGTGTGTATTCCAAGCAGTATTGTTGTCGAATAGCAAAGACAGGCTTACGTTGTCATGTCCGGTGCATTTAGTCCAGTTTTTTTATTGCCGGCCAAGAATTATGCGCTTTCAGTAAAGAAAAATAAGGCAAACATTAGAACTGGTGCCCGTAAACGTCATAAAACGCCAAAATGTCGACAGCACACACAACCGCTTTGCCAACCGGAAGCACTTGACCAAAATTGAAAGCCAATCAGAAAAGACTTCCGGCGAGTTCCCAGATTGCCGGCAATTTGTGCAGTCGAGAATAGGACCCCTGAATGAGCTTTGCGAAACCTCGATTGCTTCAAATGCAGCTGCAACTACACTGCGCGCTGCCGTCCATGGGTGAAGAGAGAGAGAGAATAATACGAATTCAATTGACAATATTTGTGGTTCGGGACTCCAGTTCAAAACTGCGCTGGTGCTGGACGACTATTAAAACTAGGCCTCCCTAATACAACTTCGGGGCTACGCCCACAGGAACAGCCAGATACGACGCCCACGTTTCACAGCAACTGGGCGATAAGTATTCAGCAAACTAAGATTTAAAGCCACGGGCAAGGAAGAAATGGGAAAAATAAATCCGCGCACGGAAATATCCACCCCAACACGCCAAATTGAAAAAAAAATACTGCTCGTGAAGGTCCAATAATGGCGCTATTTGTACATTTGTTAAGCCAGATTTCCAAACACCGTTACTGTACAAAGCCACGCGTCAATTTGACTTGAATGCAAAGAAATGCGTTATGTGTAGGTTCTGGTTCATATTTTAGTGATCGCGGTTCATTTGTCCGTGGCTGTTCTTAGTAAGATAAGACAAGTACTCAGCTTCCTCTCTCAAATAGTCCACGCTACACCCTTATAAACATTATCGGACTACCGCCATACGCGTTCTCCTGGCTGATACCCAAGCACATGCACCTTATAAACAACACAGGTCGTCGAGAACACCGCACCTACTATTTGTCTACAAAATACGCCAAGGAGCCATACCCCTTCTACAGTTACTCCCCACGCTATCGCACTCAACGAGCACACGCAGCTAAGTTCGTAATCTGTCAGGCTAGGACGCTTGCGACTTTAATATTACCGTGAATTTACAAAAAATTTACAAGCAACTAAACTTTTTTTTTAGTTTTCCTGTGAGCTGGAGGCAAGTTCAACAGCGTCTTTGAAAATTGTTAATTTACCGGACAATCCTTTTGGTTTCCTGTGAGCTGGTCATCTCGCTTCTACGTCACGTGCTTGCATAGTTGGTTAGACTAGTCGAACTAGCGGCTATCACAACACAGGGTTTAAATTGTAAAATAAAGGCGGAAATGACGCCAGCAAAGAAATGACACGTACCACGCACTCTGGACGGACATCGACATCTCGGATTTCTCCGCCATCTGGAAAAGAGCAAGAAGAAACGCATTCTGATTGGATGGACGCGCTTAGGACCCGAACGTGGGATAGGTGGCGCTGCTGGCGCCGTTCCACAGCGCCACCCGGGGAAGAAAATCCCAAAAATGGTCGGGACATGCCGTGGCGTGGCGTGTGCATGTGGAGCAGGCGTGTTTCAGTGTTGTTTAAATGTGCAACCGCTTGTTACCCTCATAATGCTAGTCATGACACGCACTTTTTTTTTGTCAGAAATTAGGTGCGAGCAATGCTCGTTCATATTATTAATTACCTAATTGAGGTTTATTAATTATTCATTAGTCATTAATTGGGTAAAAGTCACATTGATGCGACTTGGGCTTGTGAGGTATCACATTAAAGGTCTCGATGAGTGGAATCACGTGAGACAAATTAAAAAAATCCTTCCCGGTTATTGGCATGAGATAGACACGTGAGTCATGGATTCGGTTAAAAGTCAAAGTGATGCCACTAGTGCTTCTGAGGTATCCAATTAAAGGTCTCGATGAGGGGAATCACGTGGGACAAATTAAAAATTGCTTCCTAGTTGTAGTCAAGAAATAGTTCCGTGAGTCATGAATTGGGCTGTCAAAGTGATGCCACTAGGATTTGTGAGGTATCAAATTAAATGTCTCGATTAGGGGAATCACGTGGGACAAATTAAAAATTGCCTCCTGTTTGTAGCCATGAGATAGTCACGTGAGTCAAAAATTGGGTAAATGTTAGTGACGCCACTAGGGCTTGTGAGGTATCAAATTAAAGGTCTCCATAGAGGGAATCATGTAGGACAAATTAAAAATCGCTTCCTGGTTATAATAATGAGCTAGCCACGTGAGTCATAGATTGGGTTAAAAGTCAAAGTGATGCCGCAAGGGCTTGTGAGGTATCAAATTAAGGTCTCACTGAGGGGAGTCATGTAGTACAAATTAAAAATTGCTTCCTAGTTATAGTCATGAGATAGTCCCGTGAGTCCTATATAGATTGGGTTAAAAGTCAGTGTGATGCCACTAGGCCTTGGGAGAGATCAAATTAAAGGTCTCGATCTAGAATGTTCTCACAAAATATTTTCTGAAAAGATAAAAAAAGGAATATTTCTAAATAAAATTAGAAAAATCTCCGGTTTAGGTGACATCATAGACATCACAAGACGAGTCAAGTCCGCGAAAGAAAAATTCGTATTAGGGTAGAGCGCACATTGTGGATGAGATTTTCTTTTTAGCTAGTGCTTGTTTGTCTTTATTTTAAAAACAACATCAGGGGGAATTATGTTTGCTGACAGTTTTTAGACACCATATTGTTTTGTGTATTAGTGAACTGTCTTCACTGTTGACGCGCCACTGCTGTCGAGGCCACTCAATTCGCCGTTGAATGAGCTCCCGAACCTCAGTTAGCCGCTAAATATCATTCGCCTCAAATTTCCTTCGGTGTTGTCATGTAGCACTGAATTATTGACATTTAGAGCAAATGTCATTCGCTCTAAAGATAATTTGATCTGCCGTCTGAGAGTTGTATTACATATGCTATGCAGTTTCGATCGTAATTTCATGTTATTTGTCATTAAATAAAATAGTAATGATAAGGTGAAGCATTTCTGGGGCAGCCGTTTGTGTACCCAAGATAATGCGGCCTTCGCAGAACCCACCGTGCCAATACATGGCTTGCACGACGTTTGCGCTGGCCGCTTGCATAAGTAGTTGGCCCACGCGGGGCGAGACGATAAAGTAACGCAAGGCCGAGGTGTGAACACATCGAGTAAATGGAGCTTTCAATGGTTCCCCGGTACCACTTTCGTACAACCGGTTTAATACCCAATTGCACAGTAAACGGGCAGGCCCCACTGCAAAAGAATTTTGTCCACCCGAAGGTGGAGAGAAATTAACAGGGAAAAGCTACCTTGCGACCCATCGCCAGGGAAACGAGCCCGGGGAGACCCCCCATGTCAAAATAGGAAATAGCCGGATGGGATGGGTTTTTGGGAAAGGGAAATGGGAGTCGGGATGGGTTTTGGGAAAAAGGATGGGATTGGGTGGAGCAATTTTGCGCTGATCCAGATGTCTGACTCCTTTTCAGGACTGATCACTGAGCGAGGGCATCAGATAGTGCCAATTGCCGAATGTGCGGGCGCTGCAACGGGTTACCGCTTTGGGTTAATAGACCCATAGGGTCTATTCCAGGGCGATGGTCCAGGCGCCCCCCCCCCCCCCCCCCCTGCACTCAGTTCTGCGGCCGATGCGTACTGACGTCTTCGATCGACGGCCCCGCATCAGGTACCAACGAATCACCAGTGAAGTTTTCCACTATACATGGGTACTTGTAACACCTGCTTTTCACGGTCTCCAAACACCGGAAGTTTGTATGCGAACATTAACTGAACTCCGCGTTCGCAAGGGCCCCGCCGACAGAATAAGGGCCTTTTGCTTATGTCCTCCTCTTTTCCTACTCTTCGCTTAAAGGAATAAGAGTCTTCGGGCATTGCCGCTGGGAACGGCAGAGGAGATCGGTCCGGGCTACTAGCCGTTACTAAGCCAGGAGAGTTTCCCCGGTCGGTGTACTAACCTCCCCTTTCCACGTTTTGCCCATGCGGGACACCAAGTAGCTCGTGGTAGCAGGTCCCTATGACTGTGGGTGACGAGGCTCGTCTACTTCCTCAGCTAGAGCGGATCAGTCTATAGGCCCCTCACAGCAAGGTAACGAAGGGCCGCGACCCCCCCCCCCCCCCCCCCCCACCCCGGCCCCATACGGACTGTACGACATCCAGCCCCCAATGACATTAGGCTACAGGGGTCTGTCACTCCCCCCGACACTCTGTCGATCAGGTCTCTGGCCCCGCCAAGCTTGCGGTTACTAGGGTCGCCAGTCCCCCGGCCCGTAGTGGTTTCCTGACTATTAAAATCGGTACTGCCAACCATAGAGTTTCTTACAATACAACTAGAGGGGAAACTGGCGCTGCGATCGTACGCCTCAATGGGCGTGATGGGTAGTTGTGGATTCGGATTGGCGCTTGATGGCTCGTGGAACTTACTATGGATTGCAGGCAGTTTCGTTTTCGTTTGGATTTGCATGAACGCATTTGCCTAGGCGGGGTGTTGGGAGTAGTGATCAAAAATACGTTTCTCCTTGAACTGCATGCCTCGCGTGCACTGACGCCGCCCTGAGTGGAATGTTTTACAACCAGAGTTGCGAATTGGGTTATCAATGCATTGCCGCACAGCGAGCATGAAAACACAAATGACGGCGCTCTGTGCGGCGAAGTTGTCTGCTAATTAGGAGTTGCGGCGCTGCTCATTCGGCAGAGCAATGTATTGTCAAAGCTGACGACGGTTGCGAATCGCTTGGAACAGCCACACCTTTCGTGCGAACGCCGGCTCCTACGACGTAGAACAGCAGCACCGGCGGCTGATAGGAACGCAGCTTGATGGATGTCACTAATTCACGCAATAATAACTTCTCCAAAGGTAATCTGTTTCTTTTTTCTTATGAGCACAAAACGTCTCTTACTATTACAAACCACCAGCGCCGAAACTTTTACAAGTAGTTTTTAAAGAAGTCCGCGTCCTGCTGTAGTTGGCAGAAAATGGCAAACCTGCTCCACAAACCTTCTTGACTCCGCGTCTGCTTTTTATTTAAACGCGCCGTTTTATATCGTACAAAACCGGTTTTTCGTCACTAACTTTTTTGTTCGCCATGTAATTTGTAAACGAAGAACCGGGCAATAACAGTTTTTTTGTCAAAAAACACAATTTGCGCAGCCATAAGCCCGTTTTGATCCTACGCAATCCGGTTCCAAAACTACCCATCATTCCCATTGAAGCGTAAGCGCCGCTGCCATGTTCGCGTTGACACTATCGCCAGTTTCCCCTCTAGTTATTTGTATGAAACTCTATGCTGCCAACTACTAAGGACTCTACGCTGGCATCACTCGCTACTTCGCAACTTGACTATCCGGCCTCCTCTCACGCGTGATTACAGGGGCGCGTTACTTCTACCGGCCCAAGAAAGTCACGGTTGATCGATCTCCACACTTTTTCCAACTTCAACCGCATCACCAAGTGCCGGGTGATGCGGTTGACCCGACCAAGTGCCGGGTGACCCGACCGCCCGACCTCCGCGTTGGACCTGATTCTAATTGACCAGGAACCTCCGCAGTGGCGGCCGTTTGCACGCTCCCCGGGAAGGGGGGTGCGGCATCGCCGATTCCTCCAGGAGGTCCTGTGGAACTCCCCGTATCTCCACGCCCTGGCCCTTATGACATTAGGTTACAAGGGTTACCCACAACCCCCGGCCCGCAGACCAGATCGCAAGTTCAACCGAACGAGCCCCAAGCTATGGTTACAGGGGTGTGGACGCCCCCGGCTCGGTAGTGGTTTACCCATTGCTCCAGCAATGGTACGCCAACAGTACGTGTGAACTGTACCCCTTGAGCGCAGTAGTTACTTCGCAACGTTGACCCGCTGGCTTTCTCTCACGCTGGATTACAGGGGCGCGTTACCACCCCCCCCCCCCCCGCCTTTGGCATCCTCCCACACTGGATTACAGTGGCTCGCTACTTCCCCTAGCCAAGAGAGTCATAGTTGATCCACAAGTAATCCCATCTTTCGAATAACAAGGGGTCCCCTGGGGAACTCCCAGTAACTCCGCACTGTCGCCCCCAACACTGAAGGTTACAATGGCTCATCAAGTTCCCTCGGTCAGAAGACCAGCTCGCATTAAAGGCCCCTTCTATGCTCCGGTTACAGGGGCTCACTACACCCCCGGCCTCATTGTGTGTACCCATGCTTGAGCATGGCACGATAAGACAAACTGTACCGCATATACCCCTATGACTTGGGTTACAAGGGCTCGATACCTCGCTCGGCGTGCAGATCGGTACATGTTCATAGGCCCCTTCCAAGCTGCGGAAGGGGCCCCCCCGTCATCTTAGTAGCGCTCACATTGCTTTCGCAACCGTGCGCCACTGTAACACAAACTGTACCGCATGAGTGCAGTTACACTTCGCAACATTGACCCCCCGGCCTCCACCCACACTGGATTACAGGAGCGTGTTACCGCCCCCGGCCAAAGAGAATCAGTTGATCCATGAATTTGCGACCGCAAATTTTGATTGAATTACCATTCCAAGCTCCAACTCGGGTAGCCACCCAGGCTGTCCGGGCCTTCGTCCGCATTACGCATCGGTGTTCTTCGAAGGAACTTGCCCTCAAAGTCCCTCGGGAGTTTTTAATACCCAATACAGTGGGCCTGGCGCACCACTGACTCCTGTCTTTCCGACGGACCAAAGCACAGCGAGAACCTCACATGTGTTGCTCTCAGTCCACCCCAGAAAATATTTCTACGGGGTTCTTTCTAAGTACGGGCTGATTTTTATCAGCCACTGCAAAAAAAGTTAGTCTGGTTTAGATATATATACTGTAACGGTCGAATGAAGTGAGCCTCACAGCTAAGATATCTGATGAGATTTAAGAAGTCTAGCAGGGCTGCAGAAGAACGATCATCACAATGATAACCATAACCACTTGTCTGTCGACGCTTCGAAGTCATACGGTATTGGAATGAGATGAGTATTCATGTTCTGGAACCGCACATGTGGCAATAATTGACCTATTACCTTTGCGTAAATGCAAGTAGGGTGCCATAAGCCCGCTCTACATGGTGCGACTTCACAACCAAATTCGCAGCTGCGGCGTCGCTAGTGCGGCAATGTGTCGTTTTGCTGCACAAGCTAAAACAAAACAATCCAAGCGATCAATGTTCGTTGCTGCCGAAGCTACAAAACAGGTCGTTTTGCCGCTCGAGCAGTGCCGCCAATGCGAATTCGCAAGTAAACTCGCACCATAAATTTCATCGAGAAACGCTTAGGAGAGTTCCCATCTATCCGGCGTATTGCTAGAAATGTTGAGGTATTCGCGTTTCTTTTCACGCCCTCGGACGTCGCTGGTATTGGCGTTGTGGCAACGGTGGCGTGGCGAAGCACCGACCAACCGAAGACTACGTCACAGCAATTCCAACCAGTGTCCACAGGTTCAGAGGCACAGTTGGAGAAGAAGCGAGAAGCGACTTAAGGAGAACCAAAGGGAGAATGGGCTCAAAATACAAGAAAAAGTGAACACTCCTAACATGGCGTTACCAGTTGCACGAAAGATGTCACAGCCTTTCTCAAACTTTCCTTATCTTCGTGGTGGAATAGTTTACAAATGGTGGCGCCAGTCTTAAGATAGTTGTGAATAGTTGTACCGAGACGACAGGAACAGGTATCTCTATATTGGGATCATGCATGTCGATTTATTCATTGCACTAGCAAGGAGCAGAAAAACGTATAGTGCTGTTAGGTTTAAAGAGTAACCCTGCGAAACGTCTTGCAGGGCACATCTTATGGCGCTGTTACGCCACTCATTCCCTAAGAAAAGGGTGACGTTGTCACGAGTATTCTTGGTGACAGTCATCCTGGACGACGCAGCAAGTGATTGCGGCGTTACTCTTTCCGTGAGTGGCTTGCAACACTAGAGCATGAAGTCGAGTATACCAAATTTCACTACAGGAAAGTCTGGCACTGCAATCAGGTGCCCTCATGGGACTGCTAGAAAAGGTTACATTTTTACTTCACCTGCCTTTATATTCCTATGCTTCGTGATTGACAACTCTTTTCCCGACGGTGGCTCGAGTTTCTTTTCCTCTTAGCAGCACGGCATTCCCTATGCACTACTTTGGAGCAAGCACTGCTTGCTTTCTTGGCGCTGTGTGCTCCTTTTTTTCGGGCTCTTAATTCGCGGCAAAGAGCCATAGAAAAAAGAGCTCTGAACAGATGGGGCGAACGCGGGAAAATCGGGTCGAATTTAGCAAACTTCGACTGCATCCATGACGGGGGAAGGCGAGCGGAGGAGACCGGGGAGGGAGAGAGAAGGGGGTGTTACAGGCCGGGGTGGCCGAAGACTGCCGTCTTTCGAAGGCATTTGCAGCAAAAGAAGCAGATACGGGGCCTTTTTTGTATTATTTCAGTTCAAAATTCAATTTATGGGCGTTTAACGCGCCGCGGCTGTGCACCTGGGCCATGAGGGCTCTGGATTACTTTTGACCACCTGGGGATCTTTAAGACGAGACGAAATCTCCACGTACAATCGTCTTTTTCTCCTCCATATTGGAAGCAGCCATCGCGGCCGGGATCAAACCCGCGTCCTTAGGCTCAGCAGCATAACTGAGCCACTGCAGCGGCTGGTATTTTCAGTTACTGCCCTAAGATTGATAGGGGATGTAAAGCTGCTTCCGAGGCGGGGTGGTTCTTCATTTGTATATTTGTTTACTACCATAAAAACGTAAAGCACCATAGATATGTTTACCATTCTTGTAAAATATTGTGTTGGTGCTACGTTGCTCCACATGGTATATCGGCCACGAGTAACAAAGTAGCAATAAAGAAACAAAACAAATCAAGGAATTTATTTTATATATAAAACAAAAGCGTAAATTCGAATTGCAAGGAGATGCCACCTCTGTAGAGTTGTAACTTTCCATCAAATAGTGAGGGCGTGAAAAAAAATTTCTTTTCATGTTTTCTTAGAAAAATATCGAAAATAAGAAACCACGTTACCGAACATTTGAAAAGCTCGACATGCTTTTAAAGGGCTGCTGAAGAGCTTTTCAGAAAATTTGTTGGGGGCATTCTTTTATAGTCATCTTGACGCTTAATTCGGATAAGATGTTTATTTCTTGTGAAAATACACCCAAGCAGCCTTTTTTTCGTGAAAGCAAACGACCCCTGCCCGGGGTGCGGTCAGAGCACTGGCTGCCTTTCGCGATCGGGCAGCGGTAGATAACGTCCTATTCGGAAGCCCCGGAGCTGCGCCGATCACTCCGCCTGCAGAGCTCATTCTGTTCCCATTCAGATACGGGCCAGAAAGCCCCTAAGAAAATGGAAGACGCACAAAATCTTTCCTTGAAATAGGTGATCGCGGTGAGCTTAAAAAAAGAGTTCACCCCGAACGATGCATGGCCGACTTTGGATTTCAGGATGCAGGGATCTTGTGCAGATATTTGATCGCCGCTTTCACTACCAGCGCGAACACATTCCTAGCACAATTTATTCTATAGCATAGGCCCCTTTCTGGCATGTATTCGGGTGGGCGATAACAAGCCCTAGTGCATCACGTTGACTTTTAATCCAATCTATGACTCACGTGACTGACTATCTTATGAGTATAACTCGGAAGCAATTTTTAATTTGTCCCAGGTGATTCCTCTCATCGAGACCTTTATTTGATACCTCACAAGCCATAGCGGCAACAATTTGACTTTAACCGAACCTATGACTCACGTGACTAGCTCATGACTAACTAGAAAGCAATTTGTAATCTGCCCCACGAGATTCTTCTCATCGAGACCTTTAGTTTGATACCTAAAAAGGCCTAGCGGCAACACTTTACTTTAACCGAACCTATGACTCACGTGACTAGCTCATGACTAACTAGAAAGCAATTTGTAATCTGCCCCACGAGATTCCCCTTATCGAGACCTTTAATTTGATACCTCACAAGCCCTAACAGCAACACTGACTTCAACCGAACCTATGACTCACGTGACTAGCTCATGACTATAACTAGGAAGCAATTTTTAATTTGTACAACATGACTCCCCTCAGTGAGACCTTAATTTGATACGTCACAAGCCCTTGCAGCAACACTGACTTTAACCAAACCAATGACTCTCGTGGACTCGCTTATGACCAACTAGAAAGCAATTGGTAATCTGCCACACGAGATTCTTCTCATCGAGCCCTTTAATTTCATACCTCACAAGCCCTAGCGGCAACACTTTGACTTAAACCGAACCTATGACTCACGTGACTAGCTCATGACTAACTACAAAGCAATTTCCAATCTGCCCCACAAGATTCCTCTCGTCGAGACCATCAGTTTGATACCTCAAAAGCCCTAGCGGCAACACTGACTTTAACCGAACCTATGACTCACGTGACCATCTCATGACTAACTAGAAAGCAATTTGTAATCGTCCCCACGAGATTCCCCTCATCGAGACCTTTAATTTGATACCTCACAAGCCCTAACAGCAACACTGACTTTAACCGAACCTATGACTCACGTGACTAGCTCATGACTATAACTAAAAAGCAATTTGTAATCTGCCCCACGAGATTCCTCTCATCGATACCTTTAATTTGATACCTCAGAAGCCCTACCAGCAACACTGACTTTAACCGAACCAATGACTCTCGTGGACTCGCTCATGACTAACTAGAAAGCAATTGGTAATCTGCCACACGAGATTCTTCTCATCGAGACCTTTGATTTCGTACCTCACAAGCCCTAGCGGCAACACTTTGACTTTAACCGAACCTATTCACGTGACTAGCTCATGACTAACTAGAAAGCAATTGGTAATCTGCCACACGAGATTCTTCTCATCGAGACCTTTGATTTCATACCTCACAAGCCCTAGCGGCAACACTTTGACTTTAACCGAACCTATTCACGTGACTAGCTCATGACTAACTAGAAAGCAATTTGTAATCTGCCCCACGAGATTCCCCTCATCGAGACCTTTAATTTGATACCTCACAAGCCCTAACAGCAACACTGACTTCAACCGAACCTATGACTCACGTGACTAGCTCATGACTATAACTAAAAAGCAATTTGTAATCTGCCCCACGAGATTCCTCTCATCGATACCTTTAATTTGATACCTCAGAAGCCCTACCAGCAACACTGACTTTAACCGAACCAATGACTCTCGTGGACTCGCTCATGACTAACTAGAAAGCAATTGGTAATCTGCCACACGAGATTCTTCTCATCGAGACCTTTGATTTCATAACTCACAAGCCCTAGCGGCAACACTTTGACTTTAACCGAACCTATTCACGTGACTAGCTCATGACTAACTAGAAAGCAATTTGTAATCTGCCCCACGAGATTCCCCTCATCGAGACCTTTAATTTGATACCTCACAAGCCCTAACAGCAACACTGACTTCAACCGAACCTATGACTCACGTGACTAGCTCATGACTATAACTAAAAAGCAATTTGTAATCTGCCCCACGAGATTTCTCTCATCGAGACCTTTAATTTGATACCTCAGAAGCACTACCAGCAACACTGACTTTAACCAAACCAATAACTCTCGTGGACTCACTCATGACTAACTAGAAAGCAATTGGTAATCTGCCACACGAGATTCTTCTCATCGAGACCTTTGATTTCATACCTCACAAGCCCTAGCGGCAACACTTTGACTTTAACCGAACCTATGACTCACGTGACTAGCTCATGACTAACTAGAAAGCAATTTGCAATCTGCCCCACAAGATTCCTCTCGTCGAGACCTTTTATTTAATACCTCAGAAGCACTAGTGGAATCACTTTGACTTTTAACCCAATCAATGACTCACGTGACTATCTCATTACTACAACGAGGAAGAAATTTTTAATTTGTCCCAGGGTATTTCTCTCATCGAGAGCTTTAATTTGATAACTCGCAAGCCATAGTGGCATCAATTTGACTGTTAACCTAATTATCTCAACTATAACTAGGAAGCGATTTTTATCTGTCCCACGCGATTCCCTCATCGAGACCTTCGATTTGATACCTAACAAGCCCTGGTGGGGTCACTGACTTAATTAAATCCATGACATGTGACTATCTCGAGACCTTTAATATAATACCGCACAAGCCCTAGTGGCATCAATTTGACTTTTAACCCGATCTATGACTCACGTGACTTTCTTATGACTATACCTACGAAGCGATTTTTGTCTCACGTGATTCTGCTCATCGAGACCTTTAATTTGATACCTTACAAGCCCAACTGGCATCACTGACTTCTAACCCAATCTGACTAATCAATAATTCACTAATTAACCTAAATTAAGTAATTAACGTTCAGTAGCAGTTTTTTTATATAAGTACTAAACTAACAAAAGTAGATTGATGCTCAATTACTCCATGGTTATTTATATCATTCACGTGGTTTGAAGCCATGGTTACATTTTGCTCCGAACACTTTTCTCCGCCTCGTGTCCTGCAAAATTCAATATTTTTCTCATAGCGAATATTTGAAATTTTAACTTCGCACATTCGTTGCTATACAGATGTTCAGTAAAAAAATATCGACGCAGCTTTTTTCACTTTAGAGCTTGTTGGCAAACTCAAAAAAATGGTCTAAGGTATTCAAGCGAAGCTTGCATTTTACTTCCACGCTTAGTTTTCCAAAACCACGAGGTGAAAACGGGTCATGTTTTTCGCGTTTGTTGTTGAAACATTAATTATTTCATATTGATTACCAAATATTTATTCCAGTTTATTACACAGGTCACACACTAAGCTAGACAACTGACAAAGCTTTCCTAAATTTGGCATTCTTCCGTCGCGTCGTATTTATTTGCTTTGTCCAAGCAGATATAAATAAACTTATGCCGTTTATGCCGTTTGTACCCATGTTAACACATTTCTTTTGGCAAAAATTACCTTCCAAAATAACAGGAACCGCTTTTGAACTTAAATGGCTGAATAAGTTAAATAAAACAAGCTTTAGAAAAAAGTATATTGACTTTGGACATGCGTAAAATTCATAGTAATACTGCTGTGAGAGGCGATGAGCAGCAAAATTTTAGCACAGAGAATTTACGAGCAACTTGTATTTCTTTTGAAAATAGTTCACGACGGTCACCCCTCAGAAAGGCACATATATTCACGCACACATGTGGCCCCGTTTCCTGGCATTGTCTGCCTGTCGCTTTTTTTGTTGCCCCATTCTCTTTTGCACCTACTCGGCCGTGCACTCGTTCCACAATCCGTGTTAGAAATAAAGATGCGCAGGCGGGGAGCGACGGTAGGGGGAGTAGAAGGGGAGGAAGAGGAGGATCGGGGGCGCTCACTGTCTCGCTAATCGACTCCATCACCGTATCGGAAGCCAGACGCTGGTCCTCTTTCGCTACACATTTTCTGGTGCCGTGAAACCCGGGAACCGACCCACGAGCGGATCTACGTTCGACGGCGCAGCAGCTCCGAGGCACGCGAGGCTTGCATACCTTCGTACTGCTTTATCCTGGAAGCCTTGCCCTCGGCCGCCGCCCCTTTCGGCTCGTGCCCAAGCCCGCCCTTGTCCCCTAGGTATTCGAAACCCCAGCGTCTTGCTTCATCGACTGGTACCATGGACGCTCTTCGTATTCGCCGAGATTTCCTGCGAGCGACCGTCTCCGGGACCATGACACTCCTCGACGCCTTGCTGCGGAGCCAGGTAGCAACGGCCCTTGACAGAAAAATTATCCTCGACCTCATTTTGCATAACCAGGTGAGCCTTCACAAACTCGACGCTCAAGTTCAGGAGAACCTGCAGGGTGAAGAGTTTGATGCTGACGTTTTGGAAGCGATCGATTATGACGAGCGTATCTGCGCCCTGCGAACGCGCTTACGCTTCTCCGCGAGCCATGACTCTTCCGCAAGCCCCGTCCTTAAACCTCAGGCGGCGCTGTTTACTACCCGAGTCGATATCTCGACTATGTGCTCGCTCCCCAAGGAGGCCCGGTGGACAATGGTTCCGGGTGACGTGCCGCCTGTCTGAGAAATGACTGGTGCGGCGTTAGTAGAACAGGACAACGAGGACGGAGGCGCTGCGGTCTTTCAGGACGCCAAGCAGGACACCGAGGTGCTCAGCCAGGGAGAGAGGCTCCAGCAAGAGCCTCTTAAGAGCGTCTCTCCAGCAAGAGCCTCCAGCAAGAGCAAGAGCTTTCTCCAGAGAAGCTCGGAGAAAGCTCAGCGACCCTGCCTTGACTCTAGCTTTGCCGATAAGCTTCATACATCTGCTTTGGAGATGTCTCAGTGGCCCCAGACTGACGCTGGTATCACAGACGTGATTCTGATTTCTGAGACGTCCCTACAGCCCTTCCGCAACTTTCGCATCGACGAATTGACTTCCGCTCTGGAGACGTCTGTCCCGTTATGCCACGACCCTAGCGCCGATGATGCGACTCTTGTTTAGGATATATCCGAGCTACCCTGTTGCGACCATTACGTCGGCGACGAATCTCTCATTTCGCAAGTAGTTCAGCAACCCGGTTTTGAGTCGAAGATATTTTCATTGGGTCCAGCAACGAAAACACGATTCGTGCGGAAGGGGAACTCCCTTCAGGGGATAACGAAGCGCCTGCTTCTCCGACGCTCTGTGAGCGAGCTTCGACGCCGGAAGCGAGCTTCGGCCGCGCTAGTCGAGGCCCGGTAGGGAGGCATCCTCAACAAAAGCTTCGATGGTGACTACCCCTTTTCAACAAGAGCAAGTCGATGCTGGACGCGCCTTTCTACAGTGTTTATAGGTCCGGAGAGAGGGAAGTCTCATGGTTCGCAGAGACAACGGATGTGCTGCTGGAACACACCGATTGCTCCACAGTATCAGACATGTACGCAACGACAATGCCACTACGCACGCCGCATGATCTCTGCAAGTTTGACCGGCCGAATCAGCTGTTCCCATTCGATCCTGGCGGCTGCCTTCTGGTCGAAAACCTGGAGCATGGCTTCTCTTCCCGGGTGACCATATGAACATTCGCGATCTTCACTGTTAGCCCCTAATTAACTTTGTCCCAGCAAACCAGCAAGCGCTCGTTGCCCATGACGCTAGCTATGGACTTGTACTACCTCGCTCGAATGACAAGGCCGTGTACCAAGATCGACGGCACCCAGACACCCAGCCGAAGGCCCCACTAGATCGCCCAGCCAACTTACAAGCATCGCTGCTGTGGAATCATGCACCGCTGCGGAAGTCGGAGAACATGTCGTAGTGGGACACAGACTTCGCCACTACCCCTGCAACTGCCTGCTAGAACCAAACTTGGCGGCGGCGGGAGTATGTTAAGAAATAAAGATGCGCAGGCAGGGGGCGACGGTAGGGGGAGTAGAAGGGGAGGAAGAGGAGGATCGGGGGCGCTCACTGTCTCGCTAATCGACTCCATCACCGTATCGGAAGCCAGACGCTGGTCCTCTTTCGCTACACTCCGTTTCACCACAGTGCATGCAAGCGGTGAGGGGATGCGTCGGCCGGGGATGTGCCCGGTGTGAGCGCTCAGCGCTCAGTTTCTGGTGCGAGTTTGATCAGTTTCATTTGTTTTTTTTTTTTTTTTTGTGCTGCTGTATCCGGAAGGATTCTTTGCACCCTCCGTGTTTCGAGCGGAGACTCGACGTTGTTTCAGTTACGAGGTTGTAACGAACGGCGCGCCAAGCGAGCGCCCCGCCGCGCCGACGACGAAGGCGGGAGCTCCTCACGCCGCGCTTGGAGGACGCGGGGCACTGCTCGTGATCACGAGGCGCACGCTCACGTGCGCTCATGCTGGCTGAATAAATCAGTTCAAGCGTACCCAAAGTACAGTGATATCAAGTGAAAGACACGAGATAGGTGAACTTTCGTATAAGGTGCGATAAACTACGAAAAGTGGCCGCACGGCCAACCAAAGCTGCGGAGATATCAAGAAAATATTCCAGACGGGCGAACTTTCGGGTCAGCGCGGAAATGACGAAAAATTACTCCCACCTCCCCTCGCGGGAACCCCTGTGTAGATGCGACGCATAGGGGGTTCCGTTGTTTCCGTTAGGTTGATTCTCCCATCGCGTGAAACGTGCCGTGAACCCCCTCCCGCGGCTATGACGCAACGTGGCGCGGCTATGACGCAACACAATCCAACACAATCCACTTTAATCCAATCCAAATCCAAGCCAAGCCAATCCAATCCAATCCAATTACCCTCGCGAGAGAGTGTTCGCTATCGGAGAGGAGAGGGGGTGAGCGGCGGAGAGCGCAGCTCGCGCGGCGAGGAGAATGGGGGAGGGGTGTGGACGGACAACAACAACGCCGTATGGAGGGACAAGGCGAGTGAATGAGATGCAGTCGCATCTAATAAGTGACCGCATCAACCCATCAATAGATGATTCACGTTTATTTTGTTCACTGATCGGTGCTAAACGATTTTGTGGGGTGGACGATTTTGGGGTCTTTCAGTAAATAGAATATTTCACCCGTAAAGGGGGGCGGGCGATGTTTCGGGTCAGGGCGTTCTCTCGGAAATTTACGGTAATCTAATCTAGACGCGAGCGTACGTTTTGCAGACGCAGGGAGCTCGCTATTACAGTCCCTAGAAAATCTAGCCTCTGTATCGCTATGTAGCGAGGGTAAAAGTAAGTTACCGTTCACGGTTACTCTCGCGCGTGCAAAGTCGACTCCCGCATTCAGTACCTCCTGTTTGAAGTCCGTAAGAACTGGGGAGCTGGCTCAAAAAAGGCGTCGTCGTTCCATGTGCGGCCCACTCGCTTAAGTAACCATGGTAACGACGACGCTGTAAACCACGTACGCGGGTAGAACCGCCGCCGGCGAAAATCGCGGGCAATCCAGCGGCCAACCATGAAATAAATGCTTCGCCTCGGACGAGGTCGAACTTTCCGGCTGCGCTCCAATTCGCGGACAGCTTGGTAGACAGTTTACGAAGCAGTCTAACTAGACGACTGAAGGAATAAAATTGGAACGGCGCCGCGGTCCCAAACGCAACACCAATGCTAGAGTGAACTAGAACACAAAGTGGTTAAAACGAGGTGCCAAAAATGAAGCAAAAACAAGGTAACGACAGGGGAATCCCCTGAAGTCCTGCGATCGTCTTGCCGGCACGCGGCACTCAGTGGCAACTTCAGCGTCTGCGTGGATAATTTAAAAATAAACAAACACTAATCGATCATTATGACATTTTATAAGAATTTAGGCAAGCAAATAAATACTTGCATAAGTAATTGCAATTTACTATTACTACTGCGAAAAAGAATATAAATTTTCTGCATTCTTGCGATGGCGGCACCGCCATGCGGCGGCCACCAACAACTCTTGCGTTGTCTGCTACGTGAACGTCTGCGACGCGGAGCCGTTGCATGGAAGAAATTTCACCCGTGGCTTGAAGACAGCGCATACATGTTAAAAACCGGGCGTGAAGCTAGTAGTCCTCTCGGCTAAAGAAGGGCGCTGCGATCGCCAGAGCGTGCAGACGTGCATCGCTTCGGCTCCTGCTCTAATGCCCGTTTACGCAGTGTAAATTCAATTTTGGACCAAATCAAGGATACGACGAGTCGTAGGAAGTCATCCGCTGCGATCTGACACCAAATTTGTGGCGAAGGCACCCGGATTTTCGAATTTACGAGCTTTGCGTGACCAGCCGACCACGCCTAGGCTTAGCACGGCCGACCGGCCTCCGTCGTAAGTAGGCTCCAGGTTAGATGTACAATCAATTATCGACAAAGAAGACCTAAGTAACGCCGCCAGAGAGAAATTGAAAGCGCTCCCCATTCCAAGAAACATGGATCCCCACTTACATGAAGACAGAAGGAAAGCCAGGGTCAATTTCCTACGCAGAAAGTTGGAAAAAAAAACCAAACGTTGTATATACAGACGCTGCCTTTTACAACAAGACCAATGCTTCCCCAGACATCGTCGACCAAGAAGGAGTAATGAGGGACTGCCTCACATTAACGAACACCAGCACAGAGGAGGCCGAAACTGGCGCCCTTCTGTTGGCCGTAAGGTATGGAGAATTCCAAGGAAAAGGCCTCCAAATAATTACGGACTCTAAGAAAGCCGTACAAAACATTTTAAATGGCCGAATCCACAAAAGGCTCACAAAAATTTTACCTCTAAATATCACTAAGTTCCAAAATATCATTTGGACACCGGGACATGAGGAGCTTGAGGGTAATGAGAGAGCAGACCAAGCTGCGCGAGAACTTACTAACCGCTCAGCCAGTAGTCCTAGCTTACTCACCCCTCTCCCCAATACCTTCAGTGAGCGACTCAACATTCAAAGAAAAGCCAGAGCTCTGTTTCCTCCACCAGATAAAAGCTTAAACGGGTCCTGAAATACCTCCCGCCGATGCATGGATATACACGTAACCAAATAAAGCAATGGATTAGCAATCTCCCCCCGCAAGAATTTTGTTAAAGCGACGAGTATTAGCGGAGAAATCGTAAATCAAAAACCGCGCATTATCGTCGCTCCGCGTTTCCTCCTCCTTTCAACTTACTCTCCGCTGTTGACGGCGCGACAGCCTACCCTCCCGTGATGCTGCGCTCCTCGGCGGTGACGTACTTCCGCTATTGCGCTGCTCATACTGCCGTCTGCTACGGGCAAGCTTTGTTGACACCTTGAATCCCACACTCTGATCAAGGCTGGAAAAGCGAACGAAAAACCTGGCCGCATGTGTGCGGTGGCCTGGCCTTGCCCTTTCGCGGTGTACGTTGCTGCAGTATCGGCGGCACGCAACTTCTTATCGGCGGCGAACTCGCAGCCGCACGGGGGGGATCGTGCGCTCGTTCTCTTTGATGCACCGCGCACTGTTTATCCAAAGAGTGCCGCATCAGATGTGGCCCCGTTGGTGCCGGCTCTTATTTTGCGGCGGTGGTAATTCCTGCCGGCGGCGTGTGAAAAAGACATTTTAAACCGATACAGAACCCGTGCACAAAACTGATTCAATCATATGACCAGTTCAGCTTGGGGCGACGCGTGGTGGAGAGCGGCAACGTTGGCAAAACATGCTCCGGTGCGGCTCTGAGCTTTCTAGCGCTGGAGCGAGCGCCATTTCTTTGACAATCTCAAACATCGGTTGCCCTGGCAACAAGGCACAAACCACTCTAGAGGTCAGTTACGGTTCCGTGATCCCGGTTCAGTTCGGGGCCCCACCTCGCGGCATACTGGCACTGCAGGCGTGCCACTCACTCCCATTGGGAAGTGCGAGATGCGTTTGGCATTACAGGAGGCGATGGTGTGTGTGTTGTGGACGCCTTTGTTTCGCGATGAAATGCGACGTTGTGCTTCTGCGGGTGGATAGTGCTTCCCATGGTCTGGATTATCTTTCTCTGGCGACGTATGACTCAACCTCGCATGGTGTATGTGCAGTGTACGTGGCTAAAAGCCATCTCGGCTTGTGCGCCAGAGTCAGGTGACTTGCTGTTCGTCCCCGCAAACCGAGCGCGAGGTGAGGGCCGAATTTACGACGGGCAAGAGGAGGCAACCCATCGTCGGTCGATCGCGGTTCAGACTTGCAACGCATGTTGTGACGTTGTGTTCGCTCGAAACGCATCTCTAGATTGTTTTGAAGTGTAATAAAATGTGTGCGTCAAACCCGGGCATTCGGCTCAGGGCGTTCTCTGCGATCGCACGAAAGAAGTGCCAAGGGGCTTCAACGCTTTCTTTGTGGAACGTACTCAGGTAAGAGAATATCCATGCCGTGTTATGGCCGTGTTGCATTCAATAAAAACGGTTAAGCGTTTGTTTACAATTGTTTTGTTTGTCGTAAAATGTCCAAGTACTCCGGCACTACGCTGGCAGATCAGCCGGGGAGTTGACGCTGAGCAGACAACTCATCCCTTTGCCGGAAGTGCGTGAGAAAGTCGCCCAATAGCAGGATATCTAGGTCATGACGAACATCTGGGAATCGATGACGTAGACATGTGAAGATGGCGGCGTCCAAAAACACGAAGGGAAGGGTGAAAAAAAGCGACAAACTTTGCAACAAAAGTGTGAGCTTTCCGCTGCGCGTAAAAGAGATACTTGGCACAGATGACGTTGACGACCCAATGTAACGATTGCGCTAGTTCATTTAGTGTGCTCAAAACGCCTTTCAGGGCCCCTTTAACAGCTGCCGAGCATCAGTCTCTCAGGCAAATACAGACGAACACCTATCCCAACATCCTCAGGCTATCGAAGATGTTCCCCGAGAAATTCTCGAAGGCATGTAATAAGTGCGGTGAAATATTCACCCTATTCCATGCATCCTGGGGTTGTCGTAATATATGGCCCTCAGTAAACACCAACACCAAGTTATATGAGCTATGGGAGGCAGCTCTGGCCAGCTCTGACCCTGGGGTTCAGAAGTATCTGATCTTTAGGGCTAAGACCGGGGCAGAGGAAACAGGAGCCCTGGAAGGAGGGAACCTACCCTAGTTCAATCGAGACCTTTCATTTAAAATAAACGTTTTATCTCTTTATCTTCGTCGCGGGCGGCTCCCGGCCCTAGCGGCCCGCTCTACTGGTAAGGCATGGAATCAACAAAAGCAATTGGAGTGAACTTGACCCAACTCGGCAACCGTGACGGCCGGACGAGTATTGAAGTAACCAGAGAAGACTTGGTGGCGGGGGACACGGCGGGGTGGACGGCCCTGGGCAAGCGCACTCAGCCACTAGATGCGGAATCGAAAGCCGGTGAGTCCACTTTTTCCACTGGACGGCAATCGCGACCGAGGGAACGAGCAGATTAGGCAAGAAGAGTTACCAAAAGAATAACACGGGCAGCGCGCATGCCGGCGTTGCGACGGGAAGAAGCCAAAATTATCGTTAGACGACGAGGTGGACTAAACATTGCACGCACTGACGCTACGGCAGCCCAAATTAGCAAGGAAGAGGCAAGATTGAACACGGTGTGCCTAAACCCCACCCAGAATATTATAGTGGTCAGCACGTCGATCGAGGAGAGAGCAATGAAGTATAACAGGATGAAGGAACTGATGGTGGGAGACAAAACACACACGTGGTGTGGACCTACAGGGCCGCACCGGAAGAAACGGCAAAAGGAGTGATCCGGGGGTTCGACATTACCCACATGGACGAAGAAATCAATGAAAACATCGTGAACGACCTAAATTCAACTGCGTTACAGGCACACCACATCGGCACAACGTCGGCCGTCACAGTCTTTCATGGGACGAGGGTGCCAAGCTACGTCAAGTATGGACCTATGCTACGGCGGTGAGTCCTATACCGCAAGCATTATGATGTGTATAGATAGTATGGCAAGATCGGCACCGGAGAGATGCGTGCCCCTTTCCCGACACGAGAGTCTGTATCGGGTGCGGACAGCCGAACCGCGGCGACGACCACGAAGCAAGATGCAAACCAAAATGTCAACTATGCGGAGGCCAGCACATCACGGGCGGCCAAGAATGTAGCAACACATTCAAGACCCCGTACGTGGTGCGAAGACGGCAATGGGAACGACAACAGCAAGAGCAAGAGAGGAAAGAATGTGGAGGGAAATTTCCGCCGCTGCGGAGAGAGCGCAGCGCCAGCCGCGAGCCGCACTCCAGAGGACGGAGCAGCGCGAATGGCCGCAAGGAGCGCTCCAGTTCAAGTATAGTGAACTCTAGCCACCATACTAGAATACTTGGGTATAGTTCAAGGACGACACCAACCGGGATAACGCGCTGGGAGACAGCTGGCCGAGCGGCATCGGCGGCGCGTGGCGGGCCCGGACGAGACGCCAGAGAAAGTTCGAGGTCACGAGGCGGACCTGCGGACCAGCGCGGGAACACCGAAGGAAAGGATGGCGAGGCGCCAGGGCGGAGGCAGCGTTCGAGGTCCAGGGGACGACTCGGTGATCAACGCGGACCAGCGACCACAAAGGTGGGCTGGGCTAGCGGGTCTCCCACAGCTCAAACGCTCGAATCGGAGTTCCCCTTCCTTAACCCCTCCTGCCCCCCTCCCCAGTCAACAACTAGAGAAAACGTAGAGATAGTCGAGTCGAAACAAATCATCGCAAAACAGAATGCACAAATCCAAGAGCAGGACGCTCAAATAAAAGGTCTAATGAGCAAGATAGAACAGCTGGTCTCAAATCAGGTCAGGGTCAAGCGAATGGCCAAGCAGAGACAGCAGTAGCGACAGAGGGCCCGCGAAAAATGCCCCGCAGGAGGTCACCCCCTCCGACGATCAGCAATACGCCAGGTCAACAAAAGCAAGAGGCCATGGAAAACGAAGAGGCTTCAGCCAGTGAAAGGAAAACGCAGCCGCAGGCCGAGGGGAAGAAACAGCTAACACACGGAGAGACGGTCATCCTTATGGCACTGGGGCGAAACGAGGACCGGCTGAACGCGCTACAAGCTAAGCACGAGAGGCTAGCGTCACGAGTTACGACACTAGAAGTAAGGATAAAATCTGCATCGCGAATAAGGAATCGCATAGGAAGACTCAAAGATGATGATGGTGATTTAGGGTTTTATGGCGCAAGGCCGACGACGGCAAAGAGCGCCATGACAATGGTGGGATGCTATGAGAGGATATTAAAATGGAATTTAAAAAATTCACTACATTAAAATTAAACTATGGAAGTTGGTGTACAGGGCCATAATTAAAACTCAAAGAGGCCTAGCCAAAGGACGCGGCCGGCTCGAGACCCTCACCAAACATGACACCGAACACAAACATCAGGAGCAGTAAGCGGAAGGGCAGTAGAGAGCTCACAACGATTTTCCAGTGGAATGGCCGGGGCATCCGTTACAAGGACATGGAACTCGCGCTACACATGAACACGGTAGAAATTCGACCAGCCTTGCTCGCCTTGCAGGAGACAGTTACGAGGATCCTGGGGTATGTCACATATACCGACCCCGCTAAAATGGGAACGGCGATTCTCGTAGAGAATCGTATAGCAACCACCCAACCCCTTCCAACGCAAGCGGGATGTGAACATACGCTCGTTGAAATACATGCAAGGGAAATCGGAAGTAAATTATGAGCGTCTACTGCAGACCATCGCAAAAACAATACGACTTTGACCGCGTCGTGCTGGATGCGAGGAAGCTTGCGAGGACCAGACCACTCCTGGTCCTCGGGGACTTCAACGCAGCGCACACGCTGTGAGGGTACAAGTTTCAATCAAGGGAAGGAAAGGCTCTAGTCTAGACAATGGACGACCAAGACATAACATTACTGAACGAACCTGGGGTACCAACACGCAGAGGAAACAATGTATCTAGGGACACAACACCGGACCTGTCGTGGCTCAGCGGATCACTGGACGTTACATGGAAGTGCGAAGATGAGGATCTGGGCTCCGCTCACAGCGTCGTTACAATCACGATATGGGGTCCCAACTACCGAGCCAAGCTGGGAACAGCCCACATCACAGACTGGGACAAGATGCGCAAGCATACTCAAGAAGAAAACACAGACGAAACAGCGTCAACCGGCCAGACGTACAAGGAGTGGGCCGACAAGCAGAAACGGACATTACACCAGTTCACACAAACAATCGTTACAACGATACAGGCGCCATTCGTCGACAGCAGACTCGCCAACATGTGGGCGGCCGGACACTCACTAACGAAACGCTGGAAACGGCACAGGCGAAACAAAGCTAGCCCGCCGTATAGCCCAATATCCGAGTACGTGGCCAAACTCAGCAGGGAGAATTGGCTAGAGATCTGCGACGGCCTCCAAGGTCAGCTGTCGGTGGGGAAGACGTGAAAGCTGCTACGCCATCTTTTTGACCCTACAGGCAGCAAAACAGCAAGCAACCGCGCACTGACGAAAGAGCTAAACACATACAACGGCGATGGTGACAAGCTGATCAAGGCCCTCAATGAACGCTACCTCCAAACAGAACAAGAAAAACATCCAACCCCGCCAGAATATACGGGGCCGAACAATGAAAACCTCGACAGGCCCTTCTCTCTCGGAACTGTCTCTCGGAACTTCTCGGAACTATCTCGGAACTTCTCTCTCCGCAGTCGACGAGAGTAACAAGAGGAGTGCCCCTGGGAAAGACACCATCACGTGTAGGCTACTTACAAACATGACCGACAAATTTGCGCAGACTCTCCTTAAGCACATCAACACAGCTTGGGAGAGCTCGCAGCTCCCGCCGGAAGGGAAAGAAGCAGAAGTGCGCTTCATCCCTAAACCCGGAAAAGCCCCAGCCATTGAAAACAGGAGACCAACCTCTCTAACCTCATGTGTGGGGAAGGTCATGGAGAGAATGGTGCTCCGTCCACTCCAAACACATTTGGAAGACGCAAATTCTATGCCAAGGACTATGTTCGATTTCAGGAAGCATCTATCCTCCCAAAGATGTAATGCCCCAGCTCCAGAAGCTGGTCGTCAAGAAGGCCACAAGGAACAGCCCCAGGGCAATCCTGGCCCTCGTCTTGAAGGGTGCACTTGATAATGTCACGCATGCAAGCATTCTAACAAACCTCAACGGAACGAAGTGTGGCGCACACAAATTCAGATACATAAAGAACTTCCTGACCTCCAGAATGGCACAAATCTCGGTGGGCAATCAGAAGTCGGAACCTATTGAGCTAGGTGAACGCGGCACCCCTCAAGGGGCTGTCCTGTCACCACTTCTCTTTAATTTGGCTATCTTACCCCTGCCACGCCTTAGACCAAATAGAAGGGATCGGGCACGCTTTTTACGCGGACGACATTACAATATAGACAGAGCGAGCGGGCTCCGACGGCTGGATAGAGGAGACCTTCCAGGCGGCAGCGCTGACCGTACACGAGTACGCAAAGACCTGCGGACTTAGCTGCGCGCCGCAAAAGTCGGACCTCCTCGTGGTCCAACCCAGCAAACCTCGCAAGACGCCCTTAACCGACATCTCCATCCAAGTTGAAGACACCGAAATCAAACCAACGGATAAATGCCGTATCCTCGGGCTAATTCTACAACACAACGGAAAGGCACACGCTGCCGTCGATTAAATCAAGAACAGCGCGGAGAAGATCCTCTCAATGCTGCGAAGAGTATCCACCAGGAATAGACCTTATGCAAAAACTGGCGCCCTCTTGCGGGAACCGCGTGCGCTTCCGCCATGTTTGGGGATTCCCGGATCTCCGGATACCGCAGTATACATGATAGCCCGAAGTTAGCAACGCGCACGTGGGCATTTATCATTGTCCAAGATGCCCAAATACTGCCGTGTAACTTGCTGTGCACAAAGATAATACGAGGATGACCACGGAAATAGCGTACACATCTTTTTTTTTTTTTTATCAACGGAAGCATGATTGGAGCCCTGCGTGAAGTCGCTTGCGGGTGTCAACTTCCCTTCACGCAGTAACATTATAGCTATAGATCACATGCATAGTCACGAAACGAATAATATGTGCAGGACTAAAAAGGTACCAAAGTGAGCTATTTTCTAGCCCTGTATTTGCCGCGGAGCAGTCCTGCCGGCTGGTAGTTAAGGCGCACTGCATCGGTCACCTCGTACTTAATCGAGATGAGTTTTGAGTCTGTCGTTCGTGCTTCGCGCGCCCGCGTTTTCTTTTTATTCTGGACGTTCGGTAGGCTTTTATAGAAGTACTACGCATTCTTTCCTTTGCGAAACGTTACAGGAAATAAGGGATCCGCGAGAGTTGCAACCTTCACGTAACGCCATGAGTAGCGCAAGTAACGTACGTAGTAACCCGTGTTTCGGTCATTTACCGCTCGTCGCCCGCTGTTCGACCGTAGCCTATTTCCCCAAGAACAAATTTTTCGAGCGGAATTTTCTAAGCGGTAGTGTGACCCAGTTTTGTTGTCCACGGCGCGAGCAAAGGACGCTCGTCAGTCGCCGCGAGGCACGCACTCACTAGTGCTCGGTTTTCTCGCTCTTTAAGGTTTTCACTGTTTTTTTTTTATAAAGCCTTTGCGTGTGCTGGCGACGCTCGGCGGTCGCCGCTAGGCACGCGCTCACCAGCGCTCGACAATTTATTGGTAATTCAATTATTCATTGGCAATTTATTGGTAATTTATTGGCAATGTTTAACGCGTTACACGCCACACACGTAACGCGCTACGCGCTGCACATGACGGCTATCTACAACAGGTCCGCTGTTAAAAAATACCAGGTATGCAATTTATTTTGTTAAGTGTTTTTTTTTCTTTTGCAGGTTTCCTCTGCGTCCCAGAGGATCCTTAGCGTATAGCTATATCGCGATGCCCCCCCCCCCCCCCCCCCCCTCATTTCAACCTCAGGACATCCCGCAAATCTCGAAGCGTTTCAGGAATGACCTCATAAGAAACTCGCAGGATGCGAACCAATTCACACGGATGTACTTTCAATGTTTGCGTTCTCAAAGCCAAATAAAAAGGAGAAGAAACGCGACAGCCTCCAACAGCTTCCCTGCGGTGCCTTCCTAACTGCTTTTTCGATGCATAATGCGCATTTAAAAAGTCGCCCGCAAATGTGGGCAACAGAGAGAAAGGTCCACATATCACTAGTCGCTCATTTTGCTGCGCTTAAATCTGAATATGAAATGATCGCCAAGCCAAGAAAGCCCCTCACACACTCCGTACCAAGCAATGCCGCGACCGCCATCCCCCAACATGGCGTCGCGTGCTCGTTTCGTTTTTCTTCCGTTAGATGGCGGCACTTTTGCATAAGGTCTATAGGGGCCTGAAAGAAGAAGATGACCTCCGGCTGGTGCAATTGTTCATTATATCAAGAATCACACTCTACCCCCTACCTTAACCTCAATAAGACCCAGAAGTCCACACTCGACACCATCATCTGAAAGGCCACCAAACAAGCCCTAGGCATACCAATATACTCGTCGACCCAGCGCTTACAGGCCATGGGCGTGCACAACACAGTTGACGAGCTCATCGAGGCCTATCTATCTCACCAGCGTCTCCGCCTGAGCCAAACAATCCATGGTCACGCGGTGCTGAACAAGGTAGGCTGGTGCAAGGAACAAGCAACGATAAAGGCCCTCATACCAACAGAGTGGGAGAGGTCTATAAACACTAAGCCCCTAACCCGGAACATGGCCCCGGGTAAGGATGTCGGAAGAAGGCAAGCTCGTGCTAAGGCGATGTCCCAGCGATTACGTCAAGACACCGGCAAGACGTCAAGGCTCTACGTGGATGCCTCACTTGCGAAAGGGAGCAACCGCGCGGCGGTGGTGGTCACCGACGATGAACGGCTGGTCACCAGCGCTGCGGTGAAGACCAAGGACCCAACGACGGCCGAGGAGGTGGCCATAGCCCTGGCACTCGTTCAACCTGGCGTCCAGGTAGTGGTTACCGACTCGAAAAGAGCGTACGGCGGCTTCAAAAAAGGGGTGATCTCCTGTGAGGCAGCCGCAATTATGTCGAAGACTATGGAACCAGGGAGAGCCATAGAGCTCACGTGGGTGCCTTCCCATACAAAGGTGGCCGGCAACGTTATCGCCGACTACCACGCCCGAGCAATGACCCTCCGGGCACGGCAGGACACCGGCACCACAACCCCGATGCTCACATATAAAGAGATTACACACGAGTACAGAGGAGAGCGGTGTACCCTCCCTGACCCGCATCGCGCCCTGACCAGGAACCAGCAGACGATAATCAGGCAAATTCAGGCGGGGTCGCCTCCGCACCCAGTCCTACTACACAAAATCTATCCAGAACGAGAGGAGGACAAATGCCTATTCTGCGCAGAGAACGTTGGCACTATTGCACACATTATCGCAGAGTGCTCTAAACTCAAAACACCCATACCTCCCAGCCCCAACCGCACTCCACGAGCGATGGGAGACCTTGCGTTTCAGCCCCGCCCTGATGACCCAGCCTGCACTGGCGGACAGGAGTTGCTGGCCGCATACGGGCTCCGAGGCCCCGTCCGGTGTCTGAAGACACCGTCGCTTCGAGCTCAAAATAAAGTTTCTACAACTACTACTACTACTCTCGGCTAAAATATGCATCGGTAGCGCATCAGTTCACCAAATATATGTTTCTTCGCCTAATCTAACCTCGGGTTTTAACGTTTGGTGAATAGCGCTGCCGGGCTCTGACTATCACCTCGCTGCATGAACACGCACTTATGAGGCGAAGACTCAGCAAATGCGACGTTGCATTGAACAGAAGCATGGGAATAGAGTTTCATGCAATAATATTTGTATGAAACTATGTGTATAGGTAGGCGTAGATATGTATATGACGTATTCGGTGCTAAGAAAATTGCGGTGCTGTTTTTTTTGTATATTTGCAAACTACAAATGTGCCCGTGATTGTCTGCTTCAAGGAAGCACGAATATTTATTTCAAGGTCAGAGTATGACTATTGCATGTCGTTCCGAACAGAAAACAAATACTCAAGGTCTATACAGTAACCCTGAAGCGTAGGTACCCAAGGTTTCGCAGACATTAAAAGACAAAAAACTAAAGAAAAGAAAGATGCAGCGCTGGTGGGAATCGAACCCCGGCATTTTGCGTGTGATGCGTGTGAAGCAATTATTCTACCACTGCGCCACATTTTGAAGTCTTGTGAACGCAGCGGCTCTAGCAAATATTACCCGTTTTTTGCTTCACTCTTGGGGTATTGAAAGTATAGGCGTTTGAACCACTCTGTCTGCATTCCAATTCGCAGACAGCTTGGTAGACAGCTTGCGAAGCAGTGAAACTAGACGTCTACAGGAATACAATTTGACGCCGCCGCCGTCCCAAACGCAACACCAACGCAGACGACAGCCTCGTAGCAGACATGTTGAGAAACGCAAGCAGCATGTTTCGTAAATAATATTACCGTTATTAATAAAAACTAGGAATGTGCGAACATTAGAAAATATCGAATATTACTCGCATATTAAATATGATATTGTCACGAAGCCAAGGACGACGCAGTTGTTTGGAAAAGAAACAAGTTTATTGGAGCGAACTTGTGCTCCCCTAACAACTAAAAAGAATACAGAGGCGGCGAAGCAGTGGTCAACAACGTGACGTACGTGCGTCGGCGAGCGTCGCAGAATCGACTGCCGCGGCGTCTGCTGTGCAGGCTTTTATCTTTCGGCGCGAGAGTTTCTGGAACCGTCGATTCGCATCCAGAACATTGTAGATCACCGAAGATTATTCTGGGCTAGCGGCGTTAGGGCGAAACACTCTGCTTATCTGAATGAGATAGCCCGTGCGGCATAAAAATAAAGAATGGAACACGCGCTTCCCATGGGACACAGATAACACAGCCGGGCGCGGCCGGGCATTAAAAACAAACAATAAATAAACAAACCCGAACATGGTTCGCGGCAATATATTCGTATTCGCTTCGAAGACTACGTATTCGAAATGCTTCGAATATTCGAACGAGTTGGAATAATCGGCTATTATGGGTTGATTAGTTTAAGGAGGGACACGTCTTTCAACTTCGGAAAAAAGGGCCACAACATCGTTTTCTTGAAAGCCAAATATTCGGCTTCTATGTTTTCTATTCTATGGATTTGCAAAGTTTTTCCGCCGAAAACCGTCGCAAAGTGGCACAATGTCAGCGCAAATGGGCGGAAAAACGGCAATTTTCGGAGCGCTGTATCTCCGCAACACTGCCGACGATCACGGCCATTTTGGTACCATTGGATCGGCCGAGCGACCCTCTTTCCGGTCCTTACCGCCTCTTATCTTCGTTCATTCACAAACGCACGAATGGAAGAAAAACAAAGGCGCACAAACGAAGTGAGATATATATGCTGAAGCGGGGTTCGCCTTTCTGCGGGCGCGCGTTGAAACGGCTCTCGTGATTGGGCGTCGCAGCGGCATTTCAAGATGGCGGCCACCTGAACTGCGTAATGCGCGTTTCTGAGTGCATTTGCACCGCTTCGCTCGGCCAAGTTTCTGTTAAATCATTTTATCTGCTGTGGTATTCAACAAATACATTATCGCGATGGTAATGCCTGAGATCACAATCCATATTACGGGAGGTTGCGTGGCTCGAAGGCGGATCGGCCACCAAACTCTTTTCGTGGTGCGCGTGACTTTACCCCAGAGGGTGAAACACGGTGTGCGCGCTTGTGATAGCGGTTTGCGCAGTGAACTTTTCGCCTTATTTGCGATGCTTACACGCTTAGTTATTGCTAAGTTTGGCACTATGCTCTTTAGCCTTGGGAAAGAAACGGGCGACGCTTCAAAACCTTCGGCGCGCACGGCGTAGCAACTGTGCGCTAAATGAGCACTGCCACGAAAACTATGTTACACTTTTAATGATTTTATCGATGCTTAATGGTCTGGCGAACCTGAAACAGCACTTCAAAAACTTCAGCGCGCGTTAGTTAATTACATTGAACGGCCTGAAAATTGTTTCAAATTCCCGCGCACTCATCCCGAACGGTGCATATGACAGAATCCCGGCCTGACCTCACCGCTTTGTGCGGACGTCACCGGCGCCCGCTTGAGAGGGCGTTGCGCCAGCTCGCCGCCCATGGGGCCGCGCGCGTGGAGTGACGTCACGAGTTTTTGACGAGCGCTGTCGCGTCACTTCTTTCGGCTTCACGGGGTGCACTGTCACGCTGATGTCCATTTGCAGAGTGCCGCTCCGCGCGCTGCTCCGTCGGCGCGATAAATGAGATCCAATTGAACTATGTTCTTCGCGTCGTAGGCCGCTCATATTTCAGCCAGGGTATTCTGTGAAGCAAGCGAACTGCGCAGTAATACTAACGCCAAAAATTGGTGTCAGTGCTCCTTTAAAGCATTGCTAGACTACGCAACCTGGTGCGATTGAACGGCAGTAGTTATGATAATTGCCGTGACTTTAGATTTCATCTTAAGAGCTACCTGACGGGCCATGTCAGGGGTAAACAAAGTGTGACATGTTGCGGTATACGAGCACCGCGATGCGGGTGAGCCATATCGCTTTCTCGCGCAATGTTTCCCGTGCACTTCAAGTAATCATGCAAACTGGTCTGAGTTAGGAAGAACGTGTTGACAGCGTTAAAAATGTACCTTACAGTCGTGGAATTCAACAAATTGATGTTTTAGGGAAATTAATAATACCAATGCATTGGCTTGAATTTTAAGAGTACCAAAAAATGATTGATTGATTTGATTTGATTTGATTTGATTTGATTTGATTTGATTTGATTTGATTGATTGATTGATTGATTTATTGATTGATTGATTTATTGATTTATTGATTGATTGATTTATTGATTGATTGATTTATTGATTTATTGATTTATTGATTTATTGATTTATTGATTGATTTATTTATTGATTTATTTATTGATTTATTGATTGATTTATTGATTGATTTATTGATTGATTTATTGATTGATTTATTGATTGATTTATTGATTGATTTATTGATTGATTGATTTGATTGATTGATTGATTGATTTGATTGTGAGGTTTACTAACGCGCCGACGCAACGCAGGCGATGAGGCGCGCCGTAGTGGAGGGCTCCGGATTAATTTTGACCACCTGGGGATCTTTATCGTGCGCCGAAATCTCGTACACACGGGCGTTTTTGCTTTTCGCCTCCATCAGAAAAGCGGCCGCCGTGGCCGGGAATCGAACCCGCGACCTCGCGCTCAGCAGCGCAACGCCTTAGCCACTGAGCCACCGCGGCGGGTCAAAAAATGTCCATGTATTGAAGTTGGAGTTATGAGAATATTATACCAAGCTTCAAAGTAGCTCATTTCTACCCTTGTGGTACGTAAACTTTTAGCAATGAACGCCTGCACGTAAGCAGCTGCTCTTCAGGCAAGGCTACAAAGCATAAAAGTCAACGCTCAATTTTCAAATTTCAGTAAAAAAAAGAGTGCTTAATTTGTTGTCATGATCACTGCAGAGGGAAGTTTTGCAGTGCAATACCAGCAACCTGCTAACCTACTTTGCATTGAAAGCCTTCTCCCCCCCTAGGTCCGCAAACTGGGCTGTGTACTCGTCACAGCGAAGCTGAAATTGATCTTTTATGGAAAGAAAAAGGATGCAAAAGGAACTCCACTTTCAAGGCAAGGAATTCCAGAAGCCCCGTGTTAAAAAGCCACGAAAGGCTACAAGCCTAGCGACTTTTGATGAACGAAATCTATTTGTCAACTTCGGAACCCGTTTTCTCAAAACAGTTTTTTTTTGCCACCTGCCTCTTGTTTTAATGATTTTTATTTTATTTAATGATTTGATCCCGTTTTTTGCGCTACATTCCTTGATGAACAGTTCGGGTTGTGACACTCTTGGTTTCTCAGGTTTACTTTTTGTGAATTTTCTATTCAAATGTCCATCCATTGTCTCTATGCCTGTTGTACATTCACCTCTAAAAACTGCAAACTAAAAAAATTGTGTTCTAATAAGACTTTCACGACCTCGTCCATTCATTTCCGAATGCGAAGTACGTTGAACAAGTTTTCTATCATTTTACAGGCCACTCAATCTCGGTACAAGGCGGACAGAAACAAAATTCTATAAATTAAAAAGTTTAAAATATTACTTTAAACTTTTTATGGCGTTTTTTTCAGCATTTCCAGTTGCTGTGCTAATTCTCATAAAAGCCCACTAAAATATCAAAAGGTTCATTTTGAAAGACACAACCCCCCTTAATGTTTTGATATTCGATCCGATATTCTAAGCTAGATATTCGTATTCTATTCGTATTTAAAAAACTTGATATTCACACACTTTTATTACAAACATTACGTGATTTAAAAATTAAACAGTCATCTTCAACACTAGTAAATTGTAGTAAATATTTCAAAAACAGAACAAGTGCTTTTTTTCCAAAATTATTACGCAAAAAGGTGGCGCTGTCGTAAGCTGTCTACCAAGCTGTCCACGAATTGGAACGCACAATTGATGCGGTCTTCTCGAAGCAGTGCTTGGTTCAAATTGGAATGGGGCTTAACATGGCGTGCTGTCCGCGAAGACGGCAACGAAGCCGTCTAAGGGGGAAATTGGAACGCACCCTACGTCATCGCAAGCCATCGAGCCAACAAATACGCTCACTACTTTTAAACTTGCTCCTAAAGAACTATAGGGTAGAATTCCGACACAAACAAAATCACTTTGAAATCCATCTCACGGACCCTTTAACCTAGCACAACGACGAAGAACACAACACAACTAAACCTTTACATTGCCGGACTCGAACATGAGCCCTCTCATTTCAAAGTAAGTGCTATACCGCGGTGCCACAAGAGCAACTGTCTCCGGAACAAACATTCCCAAAAACCCTCGCTTGTACAAAAAAGACTGAGCAACGCGAGACTAGCATCGTTTCCGACAAAGTAGGAAGCACATAAAATACATCGGAATATCGTACATCATTTCCGTAAACAATATCGTACTTGCATATTCCAGTCAGCTTCTCAAGCACGCGAAGGACGTGCTCAGCCAATCAGATGCGACTGCTGTGAGATATTTCTTACGGATATTCTGACTACTTTTCGCTAAAAACGCGACCGCTTCGTCGCCCACGGGTGCTTTTTTCCAATGGCGTCAAGAGAAATGTTTTCAAGAACAATTTACCCGCCTGTCTGCGTGATTACTAGCGATCGTTATCGAGACGGTACGAACGCAGTGTACGAAATGGCGGACTCGGTATCTGACAGAGCGACTACGATCGGCCGCAGTGCCGCCAGTGTTGGGGTAGGTCGGCGGATTCTGGGTCTGCCGGAGAAGCCATCCCGAACGCGTTCCTATTCAAACCTTTGCTGCAAGAACGCCAACGAGGGCGGCCGCAAGCTCACCTTGACGGGTTACTAGGATCGGCGTGGCCAGAAGAGATGACGAGCTCGCCGAACGCTGGCAGGACTGACTGCGCGAGATGATGATCCTCTTCTTCACGCCTCGCGAGGCTCGTCGGCCGCGTGATCACGAGCGCGCCTTACGATTTCCCGCGCGTTTTGAGACGGCGGTTATGATTATAATGGTGATGATGATGATAGCAACTATCATCGTCACAAGTATCATCCCCATCATCATCAAAATCGCCATCTGAAAACGCGCGGGAAATCGTGATCAACAATGACAATGATCTGGTGAACAGTGCCGCACCGACTGCGCAAGACTTGAGATTTTCCGCGCCTGTTAAGGCGACGGTTATAATGATGATGATGATACCTGCGCAGCTGATAGATTACGACTAGAGGCTTGACTTCGGCAAAATAACGCGCGTTCTAGACGCCGAAAACATGTAGGCAATGCAACGTTGAGGCCTCCAATGTAAATATAGGCACCACAAAGTTTTACATAAATGTAAATAATTTCCAATGGAGACATGTGAGGCCTGTATCTACGCCAGAAAAATCAAAAATATTTTTGTCCACTATGGCACAAAGGCGCTAACAGCTGAACAAAGCCATTCAATTGTTCCATAACCCCCCCCCCCCCGCGGTGGCTGAGCAGCAAAGGCGTCCTGTAGCAACGTGTGGATGGTAGTAGTTAGGCCGGTTGTGAGCACATTCCACGAGTATACTTTGAAGGCTACAAACTCTGCACTGAGCCGTGTAATGCCTGGGAAAAAATAAATGCATTCGTGGCGGGTGTACGAATTTTCCGGTTTGTAAACGTCGCAACGTGAGGGGAATTTGTCTGGTGGTCTGGTAAAACTGGGTAATGTCTTCCCAAGTAATAGAAGGTGTGGGGGCGCTGTGATACAGGGGCTCGACGGGTCAATTGGCAAGCCTGTTGAATGGAGAAGTTGTTGCCCATTCGGAGGAATGTGTAGGGTCCATAGGTGCAACCTCGGTGAGTAGGATGGTATCGTTGAACCCGAATTGTTGTTGGGACCACCCTTCCCGACTTTGGCAGGCTGCTTTATCCCATAAACTTTCCATCGTAGAAAATCAGCATTCTATATTTGGAATCAATTTTAGGCTTTGCACGCAAAAAAAAAGCTCGCAACAGATGCCTTTACGACATCGGCATTAGCATGACAATTTGATTGCCTCTTCCAAAACTGCTGACGTCGGGGCTCCCGTTACGTCGTCTCCTCGGCTCCCGTCTCCTCGAAGCAGTGCTTCGTTCTAATTGGAACGGTGCTTAATACGGCGTGCTGTCCGCGAAGACAGCACCTACGTCATCGCAAGCCGCGAAGCCAACAAATAGTTCAGCCTTGTCAGGGTAATAACTTTTAGTAGCGTGATCAAATATGCTTAGTATTTTTGGACTTGCTTCTACAAGAACTATGACACAAACAAAATCACTTTGAAATACATCTCAGGGTCCCTTTAACCCAGCGCAACGACAAATAACACAAGATAACCTTTACATTACAGGACTCAACCTGAGACTTCGCATTTAATAGTGAGGACTCAACCTGAGACTTCGCATTTAAAAGTGAGGGCTATACCGCAGCGCCACAGCAACAACTGTACCAGCGAGTTTTCAGAGAATATTCGTCCCAGAGAATATCTGGGTGGCGTGTTCAGCCAATCAGATGCGGCTGCCGTGAGATACTTCTTACGGAAATTCTCACTACCTTTCGCTAAAAACGCGCAACGCTTCCTCGCGCTCGGTCTTTTTCCGATGGCGTCAAGAGAAATGTTTTCAAGAACGATTTACCCGCCTGTCTGCGTGCTTACTAGCAATCGTTATCGAGACGGTCCCGAACGCAGTGTGCAAAATGGCGGACTCGGTACCCGACAGAGCGACTACGGTCGGCCGCAGCGCCGCCAGTGTTCGGGTGGGTCGGCGGCTTCTGGATCTCCCGGAAAAGCCATCCCGAACGCGTTCCTATTGAAGCTCTGCTTCAAGAATGCCAACGAGGGCGGCCGCAAGCTCACCTTGACCGGTTCCTAGGACGGGACTGGCCAGAAGAGATGGCGAAGTCGCCGAACGCTGGCAGAACTGACTGCGCGAGATGAGCTCTCCTCTTCTACTCGCCTCGCGAGGCTCGTAGGCCGCGTGATCACGAGCGCGGCTTACGATTTCCCGCGCGTTTTGAGACGACGGTTATGATGATGATGGTGATAATGCTGGTGACGATGAGAGCTGTGCAGGGGATGAATGATGACAGGGGAACAGTGCAGCACCGACTGCGCAAGGCTTGCGATTTCCCGCGCTCCCTTATTCTAGTTCACTCTAAGGCGATAGTTATGATGATGGTGATGATGATAGCTGCGAAGGTAATAGATGATGATTAGAGGCCTGACTTTTAGGCAATAAAAAAGCTTTAAAACTAGTTGGTACGGCTGCTGATGTGGCGCTGTGATACAACACTTTTAAATGAGAGGGCTCAGGTTCGAGTCCGGCAATGAAAGGTTTTTATGCCTAATACCGTATTTACTTGCGTAGTGATCGCACTTTTTTTTCAGAAAATTTGATGAAAATCTAGGGGTTCGTTCATTACGCTGGGTAATTTTTTTTGCAAAACGTTTTGTGCACAGAAAATGCAAGCAAGCGTTGGGTAAATATTTTTACGATAGTTCTGATGAACATAATACAAATAATAACTTTAAACATAATAAACACTCCGCACACCGCCGCCAGCAGCTTTGCAAAGTGACGCAAAATGCCGTGCTTTCATGAATTACCGAACGCGCCTGCACGAGTTTGCTGCGAGGTAACAGCAGTTCGACCAATAAGTGGCTGTCACTGTTACAGTGCGGGACATCGAAACCGACAGGCCGACTCAGCAGCCTAAGCGCGTTTTTTTCTTTGTCTTGTGATTATGTTATCTGCATTTAGTGATAGTTTCTTCCTCGTCAATATTTAATGCATGCTTGCCGATATCGTGAATTTCGGCAAGTCTCCCTCAATAACGTATCCATGTCCTCTTCGAAAAGGGAAGGAAACAGAGGTACGCACGACCATATCACTTTGCGCACATACGACATATTGCTGCGGCTATTTCAAGGTGCGTTCCTTGCGTAGGAAATAAAAAAAAAATCGAAGTTGGACGACATTCCTAGGGGGTGCGATCAATATGCGAGTAAATACGGTATATGTTGTGTTCTTTGTCATTGCGCTGGGTTTAGTTAGGTTGGTTGCAGTTGAACTGGGTTTGGGTAGGTTATACCTTTGGTTACGTTTGGAGGTAAAGTTGTTCATCGAATTTTATTTCAGCCAGCTATATATGGAAAGTGCCGTGAGAATTTGCCGGAGGTAATTCTCACTACTGCCGTGAGATTAAACGTAGCCTTTACGAAAAGATGGCTTGTTGTCTGTTGTCGAGCAGTGTTTTTGCGGGATAGCATCGCCTCCTCTGTAATATCATGCCTAGCTATGTGAATTTCTTGACAGATGTTGGACCATTTTCATCCCGTGAGTGATATCTGTACATGCATCTATACATCACTGTCCGACGCATCTCCTCACCGCTTCTATGCACTGTGAAACGTAGTGCGGAACAGGTTCACGGTCGAGTAGGTGCAAAAGAGAATGGGGCAACAAAAAAAGCGACAGGCAGACAATGCCAGCAAACGGGGCCACGTGTGTGCGTGTATATATGTGCCTTTCTGAGGAGTGACGTCGTGAACTATTTTGAAAAGAAATACAAGTTGCTCGTACCTTTCACCTAAAATCTGTCTGCGTGCTAAAATTTCGCTGCTTATCGCTTCTCAGAGCAGTATTGCTTATGAATTTTTCGCATGCCCGAAGTCAATGTACTTTTTCCTGGCAAAGCATGTTTTATTTAACTTCCTCAGCTATTTAAGTTCGAAAGTGGTTCCTATTATTTTAGAAGGTAGTTTTCGCCAAAAGAAATGTGTTACCATGGGTAGAAGCAGCATAGATATCAGTAAAGGAGCAATGCCAAATTAAGGAAAGCTTTGTCAGTTGTCTAGCTACGTGTGGGACCTCGGCAATAAAATGTAATAAATATTTGGTGGTGAATATGAAAAAAGCAATGTTTGAACAACAAAGGCGAAAAAATAAGCCGTTTTCACCCCTTGGTTTTGCATAAATGAGCTGGGAAGTTGGGAAGTAAAATACAAGCTTTGCTTGAATAGCTGAGATCAATTTTTTTACGAGTTGTTTGCCAACGAGCTCTAAAGTAAAAAAGCTGCGTCGATATTTTTTTTTACTTTTTAGATCGTCTGTATTGCAACGAGTACGCAAAGTTAAAAATTTCAAATATGCACTCGGAAAAATAGAAGATTGAATTTCGCATACCACGAGGCGGAAAAAAGTCTTTGGAAGAAAATGTGTATATTAAAAAATATATATATATATATATATATATATATATATATATATATATATATATATATATATATATATATATATATATATATATATATATATATATGCATGTACACATCACTCACGCGATGAAAATAGCCCAAGATCTGCATGATAGGACAGAGGAGGCGATGCTATCCCGCAAGAACACTGTCCGACAACAAGCCATCTTTTCGTAAAGGCTGCGTCTAATCTCCCGGCAGTAGTGAGAATTGCCTCCGGAAAATTCTCACGGCAGTTTGATTGATTGGTTGTAGGGTTTAACGCGCCGACGCAACGCAGACGATGAGGCGCGCCGTAGTGGAGGGCTCCGGATTAATTTTTACCACCTGGGGATCTTTATCGTGTGCCGAAATCTCGTACACACGGGCGTTTTTGCTTTTCGCCTCCATCAGAAAAGTGGCCGCCGCGGCCGGGAAACGAGCCCGCGACCTCGTGCTCAGCAACGCAACGCCTTAGCCACTCAGCCACCACGGTGGGTCTCACGGCACTTTCCATAATAGCTGGTTGGAATAAACTTCGCTTAATAACGTTACCTCCCAACGTAAACAAAATTATAACCTACCCAAACCCAGCTCAACTGCAACAAACCTAACTTAACCCAGCGCAACGTCAAAGAGCTCAACATATATTAGCTATAAAAACCTTTACATTGCCGGACTCGAACCTGAGCCCTATCCTATAACGGGACACTGAAGTGATTTGTAAGCATTGCGGGATTACTCGAGCAAATTGTATTCCGGAGTCTATAGGCCTTGTTTCTACCACTCTGAGTGCATTTACCCGAATTTATTCTAAAATGCTTTCCTCCTATCGGCCTCCTTGCCCATTTTCTGTGGCGTTTTAGCGTGACGTCAGGAGGAAACAACTTGGATTGACTGCGCCACTGCATGCACAGCTCGCCGACCTTCCGACAGAGCCAGTGGGCCCGGCCTTTAGTCCACCGGCTGCCGACAGGTCGTCGCAATTCGTTCGCTCAGTTGAAACTAAGCCACGACTAGTTTGTGAATGGTAGAATGTGCCTTTCTTTAGTTTTTCAGTTCGTACACCGTATCAAGGTCCAAGTCCAGGTCGCTCCACACAAGCGGTGCACACGCGCACATGCGACGCTTCGCTGACTGCTACGCTAGTAGAAAAAATTAAGGCCACTTGAAAGGCTGGAGAAGTCCGCGAAGTCAATATAGGTACCAAGAAAACAAAATCAACTGAGACTTTCACCGTACAGCGCAAAACTAGGGAGCTATAGGAAGCACTTTTTTGATCTGGGTGAAGAAGCACAGCGGTCAGCGGCACGACTATGCATCTTCGAACGCTTTTCCGCCTAAGAAATGCAATTGCTAGACGTGAGATATTCTGGAAATTTGGGGGATGCTTACTGCACGAGCGCTATACAACAAGTCACTTAAGCTGCTTGAAATTCTATAACTAAATAAAAGTATAAACTAGTTATACATTATATACCTCATATTTCCAACGTCGGCAGCGCTGGCCCGTGACCGAGTGGTCTGGAGAAAGACGCAAGTTCGAATCTCCGAGGATGCGTTCTTTTTCTTTGTAAATTGATTTTTTTCGTTTTCGACCGTGGTTTCATATACTGAGTTCCCCATTATTGGGCTGTAACGTTCACTGTTCCACGAACGGGTTCGCAGAACGCGCGCAAACTGACACCGACGCGCTAGCGAGTTCTCGTTCGCGTGCTGTTGCCATAAGCACCGACTGCTTGCGGGCAGTGGGCACAGGCCAGAATCAGCACACCCTTGACCTGGTGCGAACGCGCTTTTTACGATACACGCACGAGTGAGGCAGGCTCCAAATATGGGGGGAAAGCGCATGGCATTTGAGTGTTTGCGGTGACACGGAGGGCGTTCATCCAATGCGAAGGTCGATTACTATGATTCCAAGCTGTCCTGAGAAGCTTATCTTAGGCATTTTACGGCTGACAACATGGCAGAAGCACGGTATGACGATTATTGAGATAACAATGCCCATCCAATGATGACGTCGCATGTCAAGCATGTTGTTTCACAGAACGGAAACCGAAATTTGTTTGAATGTTAATCTTGACATCGTTCAATCATGGTGTACCTCCTCCCGACGTCACTTCTTTAGTTGGTGCGGCCGCCACAGACCGCGCATGGTAGTTTTTCCATCTTTCGGGCTTCATAAAATAATTACCGACTTGATCACTGGATAAACGATGAAAAGTGTGTTAATTGTGCAAGCAAATACGGGAGCTGGACAAATTCCCTTTCGTGTCCCATTAAAGGCAAGTGCTATAGCACCACGCTATGGGAGCAACCGTGCCAGCGAGTTTTTAGAGAATATTTGTCCCAGAGAATATCCGGGTGACGTGCTCAGCCACTAAGATGCGACTGCAGTGTCATATTTCTTAAGGAAATTCTCACTACCTTTCGCTAAAAACGCGCAACGGTTCCTCTCCCGCGAGTGCATTTTCCAATGGCGTCAACAAAAATGTTTTCAAGAACAATTTAGCCGCCTCTATGCGTGATTACTAGCAATCGTTATCGAGGCGTTCACGAAAGCAGTGTGCAAAATGGCGGTCTCGGCATCTGACAGAGCGACTACGGTCACCCGCAGTGCGGCCAGTGTTCGATCGCTTCTGGATCTCCCGGAAAAGCCATCCCGAACGCGTTCCTATTGAAACCTTTGCTGCAAGAACGCCAACGAAGGCGGCCTGAAGCTCACCTTCACCAGTTTCTAGGACGGGGCTGGCCAGAAGAGATGGCGAAGTCGGCGAACGCTGGCAGGACTGACTGCGCGAGATAAGCTCTCCTTTTCTTCTCGCCGCGCGAGGCTCGTAGGCCGCGCGATCACGAGCGCGGCTTACGATTTCCCGCGCGTTTTGAGACGGCGGTTATGATGATGATGCCGGTAACAATGATGATAGCAGCTATCATCGTCACCAGCATCATCACCGTCATCATCACTACCGCCATCTCAAAACGCGCGGGAAATCGTGATGAACGATGACAATGGTCTGGTGAACAGTGCAGCACCGACTGCGCACGACTTGCGATTTTCCGCGTGTTTTAAGGCGACGGTTATCGTAATGGTGATGATGATAACTGCGGAGGAAATTAGAGTGTACTAGAAGAATCCGAGTGGGACGAGCCGCTGTCTCCGCGCCTGCTTCGCCGAGGTGGTCAGTTTGCGATAAGTTGGCGTGGCGGCGCTCCGGTCGCCATGGATTGGGTTGAGCCGTTGAGATCTGCAAGCACCGGCGTGGCCACAGATCGGAGGTGCCGCTGTCGCATAGTCATTTGTTTGAGTGCTCTGATGTGATGAGCGTTCGGTGTTTAATTTCAACGTCATCGGCATGCCTCCTCCTCCGATTTTACGCGCCGGGATGCCGCGCCGGCAACGCAAGTGTCAGAGAGTAAGAAACGAAACTGCGCAGTGCGCGAGCGTATATACCGCTACATACAGTATATGTATACACTGTACATACCGCTACATACAGCGTGACTGCACGCACGCCATCGGTGGTGAAGAAGTTAGAATCGCCCGAGGTGTGCCCGGTGTGACGCCGGACGTAGAAGTGTCCGCCACTCGCAGGGGTCATGACACCTCGCACTGGTTTCCAAGTGACATAACATTAAATTGCCACGAACAAATATCTTGACCAGCTGGCGCTTGATCTGCTGACGCGGCGGTTATTCTGTATCACGGGATCCTACTGTTACTGAACAAGAAGTTTGTAGGCTCGGTCCAGTGCCAATGTTTGGGCAAAGGGCTCGTGTTTTTAGAATCTGGACGGATACATTTGGTAGCCATCTCCTGCTTTCGACGTTTAATTCTGCCGGAATCACTCGTATCTGCACTCCCAACTATAAATAAGTGCGCTAGACAACGGCCGGGCTATAGCGGCGGCGCGCGTTCTGTTGATACGGCCTCAGCAGCGGAGGCGAGAAGAATGCGGACGAGTCTCGACGTAAAGTTTCGCCGCTCTCCGCGTGGGGGCTGGTGGAGCCTTCCCTTGCCTGGTCCTTGCGCACTTGCATTAGGAAGCTGTTTTACGCGCGCGCGGGCTGTTTTCGCAGCGTTCGTACTTATGTGATACATCAGAGATCATATAGGAGCAGAATTTTGTAGCTCTGTTATATTATTGCGGCGAAACCTGGATGCTGGACGCCGGACTTCGACGAAATTTTTGCCAGGGCCCGACGACGCCGGACAACGAACTGTATTCACCACTTATTCGCATCAGGAGCGGATTTGTTGGTGCGCCCTGGAAAGGTGGGGGGTTTTTGTATGTATTACGATGATATTCCACTAGACGATAATATTAATATTAATATTAACAATAGTTTATTATTCAATCGTGTTTTCACACGCTCCCTGGGATTACCAATGGGCCCTTCTGGCCGCCGCCGAGAAATGGTTAAGACTTACTAATATTATAACTATTATGCACATTATTCTATTACTATAATGTAATAAATAGGGCTGGGCGTCATTAAAAATTTTATTTCGATTGGTTGAAAATCTTAATTAACCAATTAGTCGGACGTGTTTATTTGTCAGAAATGTCCCATTTTTAGTGGGTTTTTTTCAATTGGATTATCGATGCTACCGAATAGAGGTCATTTTATGCGGTCAATGGTAACTCGTCCTTGCAGTTGCGGAGGCCGAGAAATTCGTTGACAGTTCGATCCGACAACAGGGAGTTTCTTTGTTGACAGTCATCCCGGCTGTGCTCCTCCACGCCAGAGAATGACAATGCACCCACCCATTTGTGCATCCCCAAGTCTATGCCTACGGCTTTTACATATTTCCTATCACGGAACTCTCTTTGTTTTGTGGCTTCGTTTGGGATCCTGAACACGCAAGGACATTTTCTCACTCCAGAGAGCGAGGGAAATTATGAAGTCTTCTAGGAAGAGCGCCCCCCCCCCCCCCCTTCTAATCAGCTAGGTAAATTTAGAGAAGATGAAAGGATGTTGTTCCGCTACAGTGCAGTTCATAGTTGCCTTACGTTCAGAGTTAAATCTCACGGCTGATAGCTGGCTTGGGTTGTGAATCTTACGCCCCAAATAAACTGTGGGAATCAACTCGTTTCCAGCCTGCCTCGTTCCCTTCAATTCGCAGGTTGTAATCCACCTATGCTTTTTCTCTGGCATAGGGTTGCCACCTGCCCGGTTTTAAACCGGCCCGACCGGTTTTTTTAAACAGCGGGCCGGTTGCCGGTTCATACTTAAAGGGGTCCTACACAGGGTGCCAAAGGTTGAGATTTTACGTGCGCTATCGTTAGAGTACTATACAAAGAACGTCCTGCCGCAAAAATGGTTCAAAAGCGTTCAGTATTAGCCGAGTTATCGTTCATTAAAAAGGGCCCGCAACAAGGCCTGGCGCATTGCCTCCTTCACCGCGTCTCCAAAGCACTGTGGAAGCGAAGATGCCACCGACCAGGCGCAAGACCTGGTAGGTGACACCAAGAGAAACAGGGTTGCGTCGAGAAGCGCGCAGCCATTGGCTCCGCTCGGCGGTACGTCACGCTTCTTGTAGCAGACGACGGCCAAGCACTTCCTACACTCGGTGACAACTTTCCTCCATGCAACTTAAGAACGGCACCGGAAGTTGCCGCTGTGCCTTATCACCGTAGCCGGATGTTTCTCCGCGCGGAGCAAGTAGAGCGTTACTGGGAATATTTTGAACATGGCGTGAGCCGTTCCCGTTATTTTTTGGACTTTATATGCTTATAAACGACTCCAGTGACGACAAACAAACTGCGTGAGACAAGGCAGGCGCTATCCCGCATTCATAGCAAACCCCTTTCAAAACGCGCGCGCACTGACGTCACGGGTCCGGCGCTTTGGCGGAGTGATACACTACATGAGGTGGTGCCGTTCTTGAGTTGTAACCGAGTATACTACCTCCACTACCACTCAGCGGGGTCGGTCGGTGGCCAGCCCGCATCGAACGGCTCCTCGCGCCGGCTGGGCTCGCGTCGGCGGAAACGAGCGTTCGAAGGCAAGATAGGGGTCTTCCAAACTCAACATGCTCGTTTACGATCATAATTGAAGATTGCCACCGATGACTATAGCGGCTCGCTAGCGTTTCGGCATGCGGCGCTGTCGCGGTGATCTCGTCCCGAGGTCGGGGAAAAGGCTTAGCATCGCCGCAGTTATCCAGACACTGCTTTGCGAGGCCGCGACGACGACTATCCCCCGCGCAATCTTTCACTGCATTATCACCCCCTTTCACGTATTTGCAAACTGATTTTCAGCAATAGTCCCGCTCTGGCGGGCGGTGACAAGTTTTAGCTGCCGCGGTGTATGCCTATCGTGCATACACCGCACAGTGGGCTGCTTGTCTACCGTACAGGCAGATGCTTGCCGCGGTCGCGCGTGTAGCGGGTGTTTGTGCCCGCAGAGGTGCTCCGTGTTTTAAAGGGGCCCTGAAAGGCATTTTGAGCACACTAAATGAACTAGCGCAATCGCTAGATTGGGTCGCCAACGTCACCTGTGCCAAGTATTACTCTTTTACGCGCAGCGGAAAGCTCACACTTTTGTTGCAAAGTTTGTCGCTTTTTTCTCACCCTTTCCTTCGTGTTTTTGGACGCCGCCATCTTCACATGTCTACATCATCGATTCCCAGATGTTCGTCATGAGCTAGACATCCTGCTATTGGGCGGCTTTTTCACGCACTTCCGGCAAAGAGATGAGTCGTCTGCTCAGCATCGGCTCGCCGGCTGATCTGCCAGCGGAGTGCCGGAGTGCTTTGACATTTTACGACAGACGAAACAAGTGTAAACAAACGCTTAACCGTTTGTATTGAATGCAACACGGCCATAACACGACGTGGATTTTATCTTACGTGAGTACGTACCATAAAGAAAGTCCCGTGGCACTTCTTTGGTGCAATCGCAGAGAACGCCCTGAGCCGAATGCCCGGGTTTGACGCGTACATTTTATTCAACTTCAAAACAATCCAGAGATGCGTTTCGAACGAACGCAACGTCACAACATACGTTGCAAGTCTGAACCGCGATTGACAGACGATGAGTTGCCTCCTCCTGCCCGTCGTAAATTCGGCACTCACCTCACACCCGGTTTGCGGGGACGAGCAGCAAGTCACAACTCTGGCGCGCAAGCGAGAAGGCTTTTAGCCAGGCACACCGCACATACCCCATGCGAGGTTGAGTGGTACGTCGTTCGAGAAAGATAATCCAGACCATGGGAAGCACTATCCACCCGCAGAAGTACAATGTCGCATTTCATCGCGAAACGAACGCGTCCACAACCCACAGGAGGCGATGCACACACACACACACAGCTTCGGTCGCTGCATTGGCTTAGCTGCAAGCTTCGTTCGGACAATCAGCGATGCTACGACGATACAGAGCTGCGTGAGGACGACGTGCTAACCACTTCACGTATTTAAAAACACAGGGGCAAAGAACTAGGTTCATCGGAAGCAAAAAATCTTTCCTCCATTATAGTGCCTGAAATATACTGGCTAGTGTGCCGAGGGCGGGCTCGCTCCAGGCGGGCGCCGGGAGCGATGTACGCGGCCGTCTGCCGCTTGGGGCGCTGCCATGCGAGAGTGTGCGCGTTCATCCGGCCCGAGCAGATCGCGCGGTTACCTCCGAGCTGCGTAGCAGACGGCAGCGGCAGAACTTTCCATTCCCGCTTGCGACGAAAGCGAGCGAAAGCGACGGGAATTCTGTCGCGCAACCAAAATTTGTCCCGACCATTCGACAAAAACGATCGTCGCGCGACAAAGCGACGGAATTCCTGCCGCTCTCACTCGCTTTCGTCGCAAGTGCGAAGGGGCCTTTATGCGCAATCTCCGCCCCACATAAAACAAGCTCTTGCTTGTCGCCTGAGCATACGGTTGATATCTAACTTGGTTGATACGGTTGATATAATACACTGGCAAGTCAGCGCACTGTGCTTGCCAGTGTATTTAAACGATGTCACTAGGTTTGAAACGTACGCGCTCGGCGTGCAGCTTTGTAAACGCAAGCGGTTTCACATACGCACGCTATTTTGCTGCTAATAGAGTTTTAGTACAGCGTTTGTGGCCTTTGCATACGCTAAACGCTAAATTTTTTCGTCCCGCTACGTGACACCGCGATGGGAGTTTTAGTAGAGCGTCTCATCAGTTTTGCGTAGCGACACACTAATGCATACGGCGCCATCTGTCAAATGTTTTCCGAAATGTCTCGCCGGCTGATCTGCTGCTAGCGGAGTGCCGGAGTGTTTGGACATTTTACGACTATCCAAACAAGTGCAAACAAACGCTTTCCCGTGAGTGTTGAATGCAACACACGGGTGCAGCTTGTCAGAACACGGGTTCTCGCTGATCGAGTGCAGCGTTGGTTTGCTCTTCGCCTTCACGTTCATCGCCGCTGATAAAGCGATCCGATCCGGCGCGTTTTGTGCACGGGTTCTGTGTCGGTTGAAAATGTCTTTTTTCACATGCCGCCGGTAGTAGGAATTACAACCACCGCAAAATAACACCCCGCACCAGCGGGGCCACATCTGAGACCGCGCCTTTTGGATAAACAGTGCGCGGTGCACCAAAGGGAACGAGCGCACGATTCTCCCCACGCGGCTGCGAGTTCGCCGCCGATACCAACTGCACCTACGTACACCGCGAAAGGGCAAGGCCAGGCCGCACACATGCGGCCAGGTCATTCGTTCGCTTTTCCAGCCTGTGTCCATGGTGTCTACAGAGATGAAAAAGCCGAAAGAGCTGGCCCGTAGCAGACGGCAGTCTGTGGGAGCGCAATAGCGGAAGTTCGTCACCTCTGAGGAGCGGAGCATCATGGGAGGGGAGGCCAACAGCGAAGAAACAGTTGAAAGGAGGAGGAAATACTGCGCGACGATAATTCGCGGTTTTTGATTTACGATTTCTCAGCTAATACTCATCGCTTTAACAAAATTCTTGCAGGAGGAGATTGCTAATACATTGCTTTATTTGGTTACATGTACATCCATGCATCGGCGGAAGGCATTTCAGGACCCCTTTAAGTGCGAAGCACTTCTTAGTCGGGCCTACTCCTGCTTCCACCGCCGTCCTCCGTCCGCAGCCTAGCAACGGAGCTAGCTACCGTGCCTAGCAACGGCGCCGGATTTCCGACGCGTGAGGGCGCTCGCATAGCGCCTCCTCTCCCCCCTCGCCTACTCTCCTAAAGCCCCTTTACTACTCTCCAGCTCGCAACACCCTCTCTCGGCGCGCCAGCCAGGCCACTACACTATATAAAAAAAAAACAGCATCCGGCGCCAGGTTTCGATCCGAGGACAACGACAACACAAACAAGTGCTGAAATAAATACTGTCGTTTCACTTTACTTTGCGTGTGTGTGTGTGTGTGCGTGATTACATTCCCTCTCGAACATCTCTCGAACATACACGTTAATTCACCAAGATTTCCGCAGAGGGACAAACGAGGCGTGTTAAGCCGAACGTGATCACGAGGGGGTGTTAATGTAACTAACGGGCAAAATGCCACCAAACTTCAACAAACTCCCCCTCATAGCATCACCCCGTGCCTCGCACTTCCTCATACTCCCCTTCGGGGAAATGCGGGGGAATTTTTTCAGCGTTATTCATACATTGTAAACAAACTCGGCTAAGCTCGTGTAACCGATGGCGACGATCTACATTCGTCCGTGCCGTGCCGCCGGTGCAGGAGCGCCGCGCGCCCGCGTTTTCTCACACAGCCGGGTACGCTGATTGGCTACAGCATTTAACGGGGCCCACCAATAGCGCAGCCGTACTGTTGAGAGCTTCGTGCGTCACACGGGTGCGTCACAAGCGCTCTGTCGCACGTCAGAGCGGAGCAGTGTGGCGGCAAGGAAGCGGTAGGTGAGCAAGGAAGAAAGAAGGCACCTTTGTTGCGTGTTTGTGCGGCCCCTGCTTTACGCAGAGGTGTAATATTTGGTATACATTGTCGGGAAGGGGTACTCTAGCGATTGCGCGATTAAAATGGCGGCCTTCAGAAACCTATTCAAGGCCCCTTTAAAACCGGCCGTCATAGCCCGGTTTATTGGCCCTCGTGCCGTGATTATGTCCGTTTTGGCGTTTTATAATCGTCAATTCAGCAACTAAGACGATAAATATGTGTCGACAAGCTTAAGTGCAAAGACACGCGAGCAGAGAAAATATGCGGGCGAGCGCGCTGCCTGAGGGGAGAAACAAAACAACGAAATGCGACCGCCGCGGTCAGCAATTGCGGTTACTTTTCAGTGAAGAACATACAGAGCAATAACAAAGCTCTCAATCACTTTCAGTACAAAGGTTATGTTGATTCCTCTCTAAGAAAGCGCTACAATAAAGGGCACTGCATGGCAAAAACATGGCGTCTCTTTTTTCATCACAAATTAAAAATTCTATATACCACCCCCCCCCCCCCCCCCCCTCGAAGGGCCGGGGTTTTTTTTCGGGAAAAGGTGGCAACCGTACTCCGGCATGGTACCTTAACAGCTGCTGTGCTACTTTTAGTAAGTAACCTATGACAATTAGAGTATTCTCTAAGCAATGTACGCGAAAACTGCATACGAACCCGAAACATTGAAACTAGCAAAGACGAATCATTTACGAGTTTAGAGCAAGATTAGAAATATTTTGCTGCGATGCACTCAGTGGCGGGTGCCCACAACAGCTGAGTACTGAGGATTTCAGTTCGGGGGGAGGGGGGGACCTGAAGGACCACAAAAGTAAATAAAACAAAACAAGCGAAGGAAAATTTGATTGCTGCATTGAGGTGCAGGTCAAATGTTTCTTCCCAGAAACTTACTCCGCCTTGGGGTTTCCCCCGAAATCTAGCCAATAAAAAGAAAACAAGACAACAGAAAGAGCCAAAGGTAACAATTTATGGGTGATTCAGTGCTTTGTCTATTTTTCCAAATATTTCAATTTCTTTGGAGAATTTGGGTACATACATCGAAGGCACGTATGGCTGGTGCGTCGGAATAATTATCCGAAGTCATTATTCGTTGATGAGCATGTCTTCGCCGATTGTTTCCTACCACAGCCCCCCTTTCCCGTATTTTGCGTAGGACCGTAGCCAGGACCAAAAAAAAGAAAAAGAAAACAAGAGCAGCAGCTGCGCATAGCTTGCCCGCGGAGTGGGAGACGCGCGCATCAACAGAGTTAAGGTCCCTGAAATTACTAAGGTAGCGCCATCTTTAGATCTCGCCGCCTTTCGCCCTCGCCCGCGATCCTTTCCTCCGTTTTTTTGCCATTTTATTTTTCGCCGGAGAACGCCGCGCGCCATTGGCCAACGGCCAGTGACGTAGTACCTCGTCCCCGCGTTGTTTTTTCTTCTCTTCGCCGCCACTTCCCATTTAAATTCGCCATTTTAGGTTCAGCTGCCTCGGAGCAGGCCTTATCGAAGCCGCGAGCGTATAACAACCGATAACCGAAGAGTCAGCTGCTCGTTTCAAACAAGTGTTGCGTCGGCGTCACTTTATGTAGCTTTGGGATGCCGAGTGTTTGTGCCTTCGGCTGCTCGAATAAGGTCAGTGCAGTCACGGCCAGCTCGGCTGTAGCAAGCTGTAATTTATCAAAGCCCACACATAAATCAATGTTAGCTGTACAGCATAAAAAGGATTCACAGTTGCGCTTGTTAGCGCGCTTCTGGCCTTGGAATACGGTAGTTATTTTAGAATTGGGCACTACAGCTAATTGTAAGGTGAGCGCATTCTTTAACTGCTCGTTCTTCGTGCCAGCCATTTCCAGATATGCCCGACAGGATCTTACTCGAAGTAATTGTTAACGCCAATCGCACGAACATTGCTATGTCACGGACGCACTGCCAAAAGTACAGCCGTCATGGGCGAGGCCAACGAGGAGACGCGAGAACTTTGACCCTGACAGCAGCCTATAACGACGTGAAGGTGACATATTTTGCAACAGCGTCAAAGCACCCGAAAGTGCACGGAATAAAGGTGGCATGAATGTCAGTAGCTAATGCTGGACGCATACGGAGCGCTGCCTAATGATCTACAACTAACGCAAAAAACGCGAACGCAAAAAAGCCAGCGCAGCGCTTGAACTGCCGCGAACCAAGGTCACCGCGAACCATTCGCAAGACCTCTGTTCAGCGCTTGCACGACCACAACTTAATCACGCAAATGCAAGAACGGAATTACTGTAACAGAGCAATTTGAAACGTCCACGTTCAATCCTTTCGCGTTTACGAACTATGCTGCGAGCATGCCGCACACGTAAACAAACACCGCGCTGTCCGTGTGTGCGCCAGCGGCATCCATCCCGCAAACATCCCCTTCTACACAAAAATATACAGCAAAACAGCCTCACTTAGTTGCTAATACGGGGCTCTAGAAATACTATGTAACAGAGCAGTTTGAAACGTCCACGTTCAATCCTTTCGCGTTTACGAACTATGCTGAGCATGCCGCACACGTAAACAAACACCGCGCTGTCCGCATGCGCCCGCGGCATCCACCCCGCAAATATCCCCTTCTAGACAAAAATATACAACAAAACAGCCTCACTTAATGCGTGTTGTAAAACGGGGCTCTAGAAATGCTATAATGCTACCAAAGAGCGATTGCGGCGCGAAAACAAGAGCAAACTGCACGAAAAACTGCAGCGAACGGCCCGAAGCGTTGCGAGGGCGTCTGCTTTGAGGAAACCAACAAAAATGGCGGCCCCGCCGCGTAGTTAAAGTATGGTCCCTAGAAATAGGGACCATAGTTAAAGGGACCACGGCGCCGCGGGTGAGGGGAGAGAAAAAGAGGAGGGCAGCGGAGAAGGAGGGAGCAGTTGGCGCTACCTTAGCAATTTTAGGGATCTTAAGCAGAGTGGGCTCGCAGCGCCGGCTCCCCGCAGCGGCGGCAGGCAAGAACTGGGCTCCTTGCGAAGGCCGTACCGGAACGCGCGCAGGCCGCCGCTCTAGCCCGGCTGTGGCTATGCAGAAGCTTCATGTTTATTCAAAGCCCGAATAAGAGCGTTAATTGCTCTAATAAAATATCAAGACTGGTCTGTATGGCCTATTTTCAGTATATCTTTAAAACGGCGCGTCTATTCGCGGTGTTCTGGTAATAGCATATGCATGGTCGAATAGGATAAAAATTCTGACTAACCCGTCGCGGTGGCTGAGTGGATAATAAGGCGTTGTGCTGCTGTGCACAAGGACGCAGGTTCGATTCTCGGCCGCGGCGCCCGCTTTTGTGATGTAGCCGAAAAGCAAAAACGCCCGTGTATTCGAGATTTCGGCGCACGTAAAGATGCCCATGTGGTCATGCCCACCTGGGGTAGGCGAAGGCTCCGGATTAATTTTGCAAAATTATCCGGAGCCTTCTACTACGGCGCGCCTCATAACTTGCGAGGTTTCGGCGCGTTAAACGCCATCAACCAATCAGTTCTAATCAATCAACCAATCAATCATATCTGACTAAAGTTTCAGCGAGTATGCAAAAAGCTGCGCAATGTATTTGCACAAGCCTGATAAATTTGTAAAAAAAAAAAAAAAGAAAGTGAGACGTCTAGCAGGCCAACTTGTTGAAAAAAAGGTTCACACTTTTACGTGGGTACAACCCACACGTTTATGACCCCCGCATAAGCACGAACAATATTTACAATATCCACATGACTGAATAATGGTTCTCAGAGCAAACAAGAAATCCCGAAAAATACCTCACTCCATTAAGCCAGCTTCGTGTAAATCCAGGCCCACACCACCAATGAAACCTAACATAGCATACACAATGTTAAAAAAAAGTTGAAGCAATATACTAATATTTAAGCTACTACAATACACAGCTGATTCTACTTATTCTCTCCCCAAAACGTCAATCCACAATGTTTTCAAGAGAATGTAGACATCCTTTAGTTGCACCAACATCGCGCTACGAAGCCGTCTAAGGGGGAAATTGGAACGCACCCTACGTCATCGCAAGCCGCCGAGCCAAAAAACAGTTCTTTTAAAGAACTATAGAGAAGATTTCTGACACAAACAAAGTCACTTTGAAATCCAACTCGGGGCCCATTTAACCCAGCGCAACGACAAAGGAAACAACACAACAAAACCTTTCTATACATTGCCGGACCTGAACCTGAGCCTTCTTATGTAAAAGTAAGTGGTATATCGCAGCGCCACCGGAGCAACTGTACCAGCGAGTTTTCAGAGAATATTTGTCCCAGAGAATATCCGTGTGGCGTGCTCAGCCAATCAGATGCGACTGCCGTGGGATACGTCTTACGAAAATTCTCACTACCTTTCGATAGAAAAGCGCAACGCTTCTTCGCCCGCGGGGGCTTTTCCCAATGGCGTCAAGAGAAATGTTTTCAAGAACAATTTACCCGCCTGTCTGCGTGATTACTAGCAATCGTTATCGAGGCGGTCACGAAAGCAGTGTGCAAAATGGCGGTCTCGGCATCTGACAGAGCGACTACGGTCACCCACGGTGCGGCCAGTGTTCGATCGCTTCTGGATCTCCCGGAACAGCCATCCCGAACGCGTTCCTATTGAACCTGTGCTTCAAGAATGCCAACGAGGGCGGCCGCAAGCTCACCTTGACCGGTTCCGAGGACGGGGCTGGCCAGAAGAGATGGTGAAGTCGCCGAACGCTGGCAGAACTGACTGCGCGAGATGAGCTCTCCTCTTCTTCTCGCCTCGCGGGGCTCGTAGGCCGCGCGATCACGAGCGCGGCTTACGATTTCCCGCGCGTGCTGAGACGGCGGTTATGATGATGATGGTGATGATGCTGACGATAATGATAGCTGCGCAGGTGATGATGATAATACAATGGTCTGGTGAACAGTGCAGCACCGACTGCGCAAGCAAGACTTGCGATTTTCTGCGTGTTTAGGCGGCGGTTATGGTGATGGTGATAATGATAGCTGCGCAGGTAATTAGAGTGTACTATAATAGAAGAATCTGAGCGGGACGAGCCGCCGGCTCCGCGCCTGCTTCGCCGCGAAGCGTAGTTTGTGTAAAGTTGGCATGGCGGCGCTGCGGTCGCAGTGTATTGAAAGGGAGACGAAAGGGAAACTGAAAGAGAGACGAAACGCATCAATAATGAAACATACAATAATACAATAATTAAATGCAATACAATACAAAAAATTAATACAATAACTAATACAATATAATACAATAATTAAATACAGGATACAAGGATTACGAGGTAGTACGAGGCATCTGGAAAGGGGTGATGGTACCACCGTTCACGTTCTCTAATGACATATTATGGTTAATTCAGATATCCTATCGGGACTGGAGGTTAACCAAAAGACAGTCGGCAGATTAGCACTGGGAGCTCGCAGTAAGACTACAAATGAGGCGGTGCAAGGCGATGTGGGTTAGACTTCATTTGAGGCGAGGGAAGCGCGAAGTAAAATACGTTTTGAGGAGCGGCTTAGACATGATGGGAAGAAGTGGGCCGCCAGAGTGCACATGCAGGTACCTGTACCTTAAAGGTGTGGACATCCAATGGCGGAAGAGGAGGTAGCATTTCGGTTGGCGTACCCGCAAATTTTCCCGCCATTTTTTTTTGCGGGGATACCATGGTTGCCAGACCAGGAATGCTTTCCCCGCTAAAAGAGCGGCTGCAGGTGGTCGCCAGTTCATTCCGCTCTGGTTACAAACCCCTGCGCGCTCACGCCGCGGGCTCTGGCTCGGGTGCGGATCTTAAAAAAAAAAAAAAAAACTCACAGAATATATAACATGTGCAACCCGACATTGTGACTTTCGAAAAAACTATCCTGGGGACAATTTTGTGCAATTTTTTTTGGCAGCGTCTGGAACCCCGCGTGGGGCACGAGATTTAGCCCCCTCGCAACGGCTCCTGCCCCGCGTGACGTCATAAAGACGTCATAGTGACGTCATATTAACAGCATTTATTATTATTTTGCGTAGTAGAATACAAAAAGCACATTTTTTTACATTTTAATACAAAATTAAGAAGCCACTCATTTGCTGGAAGTTTTATAAAATAATTTTTTTGTTCGTTCTTGCGGAAGCCGCCGATGCTGCCGCTGCTGGCGGTATGGCGTATCCGAAAGTGCCGAAAGCCCTGAATCCCTGAATTTCTTGGGTCGACAACGTAGATGAAGCAGAGTTGATAGAGTTAGAATCACTATCAGAATGTGCGAGAACGTTGCCGTATGCGGGGACCAAGCCAGCCTTTCCACACGGTAGCGAAATCCGCTCTCGAGTAATGCTGACCTGTGACCGCCTGCTGTATGCCGATGGTACCTGCGTTACATCTACGACATCGCGCAGCCGAGTGGCCCCGTTCGAACAACCCACGTCCCACGCAAGAAAAGACACCGTCCGAGCGTGATTATGTGAGCCTGCTGCGGCATGTCCGCGCGGCGGCATCTGCTATCAACAGTTTGCACCACGGCAAGTTCAGAATGCTTAAATGGGTGGGTATACACTTGGCCGACCATCATGTCTCCAGCATATGAAAACCCATGGGTTCTACGCAGGCTCAATAGTCAACGTCAAAGAGAATCTGAAGATGTGCCTGGAACGTGAAATCCTCAGCGGATGGTTTGTGTCCATGGGTATGAGCAGCGAGCACACTGCAAATGTAATTGATAGGCAAAGGTCAAGGCTGTAATGGTGCGAGTTTAACCAAAAGAAATGGTGAAAAACATCCCAATTTCAAACTGCATTGATATAATATGGGCACGAGTGACGTCATATGGACGTGCACTGTAAATGCAGTTATCTGTGTGTTAACTGTACGTTAGCACTCAAACGGAATGGAGGCCCCACTGAAATTGCCCAGTTATGCTTTTTTGCGGTGGGTTAGGTTGGTGGCTGTCAATTGCACAAACAAGATTCTGTGATGTCATAGAGAAATAGCTGGAAAGTGTGTATCGAACTTCCACTGCTCTACACATTTTCTGTACTATCTTATTTGTTTCAAGTTTACAATAAAATTGATGTCATTTGTTTTTGGGGCAAAGAGGTCTTTTTAATGAACGAACCTTGTATTTTTTCTTCGTAGCCTCTGTAAGAGCCTGCCTACTGTGCCCCTAAACAGTGGTCGCTAAACAAATGCCCACTTGCCAGCCAGCTTCAGGGGCTTGTAACGATTTACTAGGATTTTTTATGGCCAACATAAATTCCAAGGAATCCACGGTGGTACACTCCAGGGCAGTGCAAGACTCAAAAGAAGTTTGACAGCAGGACTGGACACTAACACAACCAACAGGCTTCATAGGTGGAAACCAGAAGCCCACCCACACAATGCCATGCAATAACTTATAAGCCAATGCAGTGAGTCTCTTGATTTTAACAGCAGAAAAGAGCGCTGATGACTCCGAGTCCTCGGCTGGGGTGTCGAAATACCTTCTGGCCTACGTGTACAGTGCATTCACAAACTTTTCTTTAAAAATCTTGCAATTACACACACTCCCTCCATGGAAGGGGTTTGTTTCCGGCAAGGTGGTTGAGTTGAAATTTGTGATTAGTAACAACATCAACTCGCCATTTGTCCCTTTCACTTAGCATGCTTACGAGCTTCACTTCAAAAACCCTACTTTTTCTGATTTACGTATAAATGGATTGATTATGGAATATTCTCTTATTTACCTCTGCTCAAATAAAAATGTGTTATACCTAAAACGCTGCTGTGTCCATGCAGGCGTAACATTCTTCAATGGTGTTGTGTGGGGTACATTAAGCTCAGTACTAATAAACTTAAAACCAGGGCAAGTGAAGTTTCCCCTATTGTTTCAGGGTATCCAAACTATTTATAAATTTTTGTAAGCATTCTAACTGTCTACCAATACTTTGGGGGTAACTCAACTCAGCTTACCCTTTTTTCCCCATGTCTTTATTATTGTTGTGCTCTACAAACACATTCCCAGCTGGAACATGCCTGCTGAATTTAGGGCCCAAACCATTATTTTGCTATTTCACGCGATTGCAGCTGTATGAAACATTGCTTCTGTTTAGTTTTACCTTATGATTTCCAACAGGTCACTTAACTACTGTCAACACCATATTAAAACATTTTTTGCTAGTTATAACAAACAGTATTCTAACATTTTACATAAAACATTTGGTTGTTACCTCACTTGACGTTTTTGTTACACAGCCAGCCTGGTTCATATTTATTTATCTATGTATGAGGGACATGTACACAACAAATGCCTTACTGCAATATATTCACATGCCCGTCTTACAGCAAATCAGCAGTGAAAGAAGCCACACGTTTTGGCTTTCCAGCAGAGCTTTGGTGTCAACAAAAAAGGAATCTTTCTTGGCTTCTCTGCAGAGCTTTGCACTCAAGCGAAAAGATCACTTGGTTGTTTGGCTTTCCTGCAGGACTGGTGCTAGAAGGCATCACTTGCTTATTTGGCATTTTTTCTGTGTATTGTGCCAAGAAACCCTTGCATTTTGTTTGGAAAAGGAACTTCACACCACAGACTGTGCAGAGAAAGTAGAGCTACTCTCTGACTTTTTTCACAGCCACGGAATTTTGGTAGAATCACTTGTCATTGACAAACACCATGTTTGCTTTCTGTCTGAAGGTGTGAATCTGGGAGAATTGGTTTATATTTTGAGGGAAAATACAGCGACAATAACAGTACTGAAGTACAAGGAAAGGTGCTGTGATGAACAGTGTCCATGTTTTTCTTTCCTGTGTTTTTTCATGAAGACTTGCTACAGTGCCTGATCAAGCCTGTTTTTGTCTAACAAAAATGTCAACAGCGAAGCACTTATCAATGCTCACATGCTGCCCATTGACACCAAAGAAGAAGTACGTTCACTGGAGTCATTTTATTGTTGAAGCCTTCCAGGATACATACAGCTTTCAGCTGTACTGCAATATTCACAAACACCAATAAAGACATTCACGTCCACATAGGTGACCTCGGCTCCAGTTCCTGCACAAGGTATGAAGTACTCTCGGGAGAGGATAATGTCAAGCTGTACAAGAACCATTCCCTCGTAGATGTGCTCCATAACCCGTTTTTTAGGCTTGTTAGCTTAAAAAATAGTTTCAGTGCCCTGTTTTTTTCAAGCTAATTACCACCACCAGAGAATGTGCTTTCTAGCAGTTGGGCTCTGCTGGGCATGCATCGTTGCAAACAAAATATGGGACACTGCATTATGGCCCTTACGACTAAGCATAGTCTCTTAAGCAATTAGCCGAAACAGTTTTTTACACAGCACAGAGTTAAAAAGCAAAAGAACATGAAATATCTCCTTGCAATTAGAAACTTTTACTGTTCACCCCCCTCCCCCAAACACAGAGCAGACAATTACCAGCTGTGAACACAAGTATTAACGTCAAGTTGAATTCCACAGGGGGCTCCGGATGGGTACATTGATGTCACAGTCAATCAGAATTCGTGAATCCTCAGTAAGCCTTCGAGAGAAGCTCTCACCATTACTGGCCATCCAACTGAGTGGGCATGAAAAGTATTGTTGTTGGTTATGTTGACTTCCAAGCCAAACACGAGTAAACAAAAAACTAGCGTGCCACAATACATAATCAGAACAGATGCAGGATGAAGTTTGTTGACTAACCGGGTTGAAGAAGGCAGTGGGGCAAAGGTTAGGGAAATAAAATCCATGCGGTAATTGGGAACGAAGTTATGAGACGCTGCCAGACGATCAGCTGGTGAGGAGGGAGGGTTATCCTATCTATCCCTTGCTACCTCTTTACTATAACTGAGCAGATAACAACCTTTCATTAAACTTGCTAGCTGGCAGTTCCACATACCCTATGTAGAAAATTTCAAGGTAGACAAAACGTTGTTTCCAGTGCATTCAATAATGGCTGCCTACAGATTGCTTAGAATTCGCAGCTCATTTGAAGTTTTGCATATCATGAAAGCACAATAGTATTATTCGAAGCAACAAATTCGAAAAACATAGATGAACAACAAGAGAGCCACTTGTTTACCTTGAGCACACCAAACTTGAAAGCACTATTTAACACAAGTGTCAAGCTTGGCACAAACGGCGATCTTATCGGCTTGACTTCTCCCGAACTTGCACATTTGGAGCTTGAGCCACCTTGCACAAGAAGCCAGCCAGTGGGCGGTTGGTTTCAGCGATAGCTGAGTACCTATGCTGCCCATGGACGGGCAGCTGCTTGGCTCTCCCATTCACCAGGCCACCCACGAAAGTGGAGCTGCGCTCCCTGCATGCCGCGTGCACGGATCGTTTCGCGGGGTAGTAACGTTTCTTGCAGTGCCCCGCGAGAAAAATTGCAGAACAGGCTACATGCGAGGACGGATTGCGTTCGACGATGCCCTGCGCTACCTGACGATACTTCATTCGTGCACACTGACGCCGCTGACACTGCGTTGCTCGCGTTAACACGTCATCAAAGTAAGCTACCTCGTTAGCCACGGCGCAAAGCGCTGGAAAACTGATCCGCACGTAACACGTTTCACGCCAGAATCAAAATACAAGGCTTGGAATGCAAGTAGCGATCGGAACAAGTAGAGAACGAATGCAGGAGCATAGAGCCGATGGCACGCGAACTGCAAGACAATATGAAGCTAGCAACATATTTAACGGCAAAAAAAGGAGCACGGAAAAAAGCGGGGCGAAGCAGCTTGCCAAAATAGGATGCGTTAGGCTTACCAAGACTAGCAGCAGCAAGTTCACGAAAAATACTCAATAAATTATTGCAAACAATCCTCCCAACAAGAAAAAAGCGCCGCGAGTCAGCCGCTGTGCAAGGCGATAAGGACGTAACGTTGCGCAGGCTTGCGGTTGGAGCCACGGCCGGAATCCCACATTGCGCGCACACGCTGTCAAACAACAACCTCGATTGTGCAAAAAAAAAAAAAAAAATAGTGACGCCACAGGAAGTCACGTGACCAGTTTAGTTTGACGTCACTTCTGCGGGGCAGGAGCCACCGCGAGGGGGCTAGATCTCGTACCCCGCGCGGGGCACGAGACTTACCCATTTTTTTTGTTGTTGAATGATCAATCAGTTAATAAACGTTTACAAACAGCATCATCATAGGTGTGCTGGAAAATTATGCCATCAGTAAGCATTTTTCCCCACTGAAACTGACGGGAGCGTTGAAATCCTTGATTCTCAGACTGTTTCGGAGCAGTTTGGCACAATTTTTGCAATTTTCAAGCTTTTGGGGCAGCTGGGCGCAGAAAAACATGCATATGGATGTATCAAAACTGCGCAATATGCGCAGCTGTCTCACCCCTGACGAGTTGTGGAACGGACGCAGCTTCAGAATTCCGCCTCAGCGCGACGGGCATGTCACCCTGAGCGCATAAAGGTAGCCCCCCCCCCCCCCCCCCCCCCCCCATGCACGCGTTACCGGCATCCGGGGTGATGCAACGATGCGGTTTTTAGACGCTTTTAGATGCGGTTCATCGGCAGTGTGGCAGCTCCACAAAATTGGTTGATTCTTTCTGACTCTCAAGCAGCATTAGCATCTATGAAACATACTAGCAATGCTTTCAACGATTCATTGGTGTATGAAACTTTGAAAGCATTAACGAGAGCCATCTGAGGTGCACCATATTGTGTTTCAATGGATTCCTGGCCACTGCAATATTCCCGGCAATGCAGCGGCAGATGTGGCAGCTCGCCAAGCGCACCAATTTCCAACCTCCGACATATTGCCTCTATACAGTTCGGACTTGCGACATATTTTAACGAGAGCTAGTGACAGCCTTTGCCATGCTACATGGTTTGACGAACGGTCCCAAAGTAGCCTTCTGTTTGAGGTTGATCCCTTACTACGATTCCAAATTCCAACACCTACATCCAGATGCTTAGAGACGCTTATACACCGCTTGCGTATTGGCACTGCTTACACAAAGCACTTTCTCCACAAAATCGGCAAAGTTCAAAGTGCAAGATGTTTATGTGGTCATCCTGATGAAACGATTCATCATGTAATCTTAGAATGTCCCCGACATGACGATGCCAGGAGGAACTTTAAAAGTGTGCTCATGTCCTTAGACAATAGGCCGTTTAATCTCGCCAAAGCTCTCGGACCATGGACAACACCCAGTCAGCGACGGCGTTCTTTTTCTGCTCTTAAACTCTTTCTAGAGACTGCTTTATTAGGACTTTATTAGTAGGAAATGTTCCTCTACCTTTGGTATTATTGCGCTTAGAGTCTCCAGCCATGACTGCCCACACTACGTTTTATTGCGTTTCTCGTTGTGCCGTTTTTCCTTCCTCAATTCTGTACTGCACATTGTTACTTCTTTAGTGTGTGATTTGTTTGTAATCTTCTGTGTGCTTTGTGATCTTCTGTTGTGTGTGACGTTTACCCTAACCACCATCAAGTGTCTACCATAGTTGCTGACTCCTATTAAGGGACACCAGGGACAAATTTGTGTTTGCAGTATATTGTGTGCAGTCACTCCTTGAATCATTGCAAGAACTCTCCCGCAAGAGCTGCCTTCGCCGAACTGGCCAGTGAGTTTGAGACTCTTGAAATGTCTATTACGAACAGTAACTTACGCGAGAAGGAGTAGCCGGCGCTCCTATAAAGCGTCAACCTCTCCTATTTTTCCACCAGGTATTAAAGAAGAAGAAGAAGATGCAACGATCTCATGCTCGCCCCTCTGTCCTTCCTGCGTCTGTCCGGCGTTGTCCGCACAGCTGCGCCTCTCCTCCTCTCCTCTCTCCGATAGCGAACACTCTCTCCTAAACAGCTGCGGGTTGGCGCAGCGCGCTCTCACTCCGTTGCTAGGCGCCGGTGGGCGGCGCTGCGCATATGCAGTACTCTCTCTCTCCGAGCTCTCCTCTCCTTCGGGCGCTGTGAATATAAAGCGGCATGCCGCGCTCCGACGGTCTCAGTCGACGGTCGTCCGCGTTACGCTTGCACTCTCTCGCAGTACTCGACGATTGCTTGATGCAATCGTCGAGCCCCTAACGGTGCACTTTACGGACCACAAGGCACTCATTCTCGTCTGCAATAAAGACCGTGCCTGAGCATACGTGTACTGCATGTGCATTGCATGGTGAATGGAAAATTACGCCCACCTCCCCTTCGCGTTAGAATCCCTGCTATAAGCGTAATCAATACGATGGAAAACGCCAATGGAACCCCCCATGAGATGCGTAGCATCACACCAGGGTTCCCGCGAGGGGAGGTGGGCGTAATTTTTTAAAGAGAAGCTGTCTATTCTCACTGATGGCGCCCAACGCATGGCAAAATGCACTGCGGGAAAGCCAACTTACTCCGAAGGTGGTATACTGATCGTTGGTGAAAAAGAAACTGGTTGAAACTCCAAGCTTTCTCTAGTCCAAAGGCAATCTCTTCAAAATCCAAAGCCTTAGTTTAAAATCCAAATCGACACGTACGCGCATGCGCAACACACTGCAGGAAAGTCGACTTACACAGTGGGTTTCCGCAAATGAACGTCAAGCGCCTCAAGGGAAAAAAATGGCTTCAGCTAGCTTAGCAAAGTGAATTACCCTCGATATGCAAAGCAAAAGCTTGGCCAACGCCGCTTGTATAATCATTGCCTAACGCATGAGCGAAAAATGGCCAAACAGCCACTGTTGCTCTCTCCTACCCTTCCCCGCTCCGTAGCCTTCCTGCGTGCTTTCATGTTAGCCGCGGCCAGCACCGCTCCTCGGGAACTATGCGAAGTAGTTGAAAGTTTGTTTAGCGTCCCCAGGCGGCGCTCCTACGCCTTCTTGTTTTTCACCATCCCTGTCTGTCTTGTTCTGTCACTAGTAAAACTGCCTTTGCCACGGGGCAAAATCACTTGTGCTGCCTCAGGCCGATTCCGGCTTTGCGCGCTTATCTACTTGGATCACGGGCCCCGAAATTTTCCAAGTGGTGGGACATCCCCCCACTGTCCCCTCCGCATTTTGGTCTTTTGTCCCCGCTGCTCGCACTCCGCATCGGTACGCACTTCAAACTGATGACTGTACTGTAGAAGCGCCCGGAGAGCGTGGCGGGCCCTCAGCTGCTTATCATTTTGTTTTCTATAATATTCTGAAATTTTAGAAGCACATGATATTTTTGGAAAGAAGTGGTAGAAGTGAGCGCCTGAACAAAAATGTGCACGCAATTTTTTCTTCCCCAAATCCTCTAGAGAGGAAAATATCAGTAAAATAATGGCTCCACCATCTGAAAATATCGTTCTTCTGTTCACTATTTGTCTACCCGACAATAAATATGTTCTTACACTATTTCAGTTCCACCTCGTCAGTTATCTTTGGAAAAATGCAGCAAGTATGAAGCGAGCGACATGTTGAATGAGATCCCCAGTGCGCATCAGAACTAGCGCCCAGTCACGGCTAAATTGAGAGCGAAACGGGTCTTCAAACCCAACAGGCAAGTTGACAGACCCACGTGGTAGACGTGGGTGCAGCGTTCGTGACTCGCTGGCGACTCAGGAGCAGTGACGTAAGGCAAGATGTGCGCCGGCGTGCGCAACATAGCAGATAAGTGCCTAAACTAAGCGTCCCTACCCTTCCCATTGAAAAGCGCGCGACACGTTAGGCAATATTTATACAGGTGGTGTTGGCTTGGCTTGGTTTCACTCGGTTAATATTTTATCTGTAATTATTATACTATTCGTCCAAGGCTTGCCTTTGTCTACGGTTGTGGTCCCACATCAAAAGTTTTCCGAGTTGATCGGCACGCCAGGTGATACCCACTGGGTGGTCAGACGCCGCTTGCCGACGACGGCTTAAAGCCTCCAGCTCCCGTGCAATGCTCAGAGTCCTGACCGCCGCGGTCAGGACTCGCTCTCATCCATGGCCAAGCCCGCGTGCACGCAGCAGGTCACGTGGTAACGTGCGAACCAGCTGCAGAGAGTGCATGCACTAAGCCGGCAGCGGCGGCCGTCGGCAGAGCTCGAATCACGTGATGCGTTTCCAAGGATACGGCGCAGCTGTAGTCAAATGAAGGTCAAACTCACCGCGACGGCGAAACGGCTCGACGAGATTAGCAAAGCTTCGCTTTAAAATGCTTCCCGTGGTCAGAATCGAACCTGCAGTACCTCGCATTATGAAGCCAACCTTTATCCCATTGTGCCTTTCCGACACAATCGAAGAGGTTTGAATTTTGGACTCAGATTTCTACTCAGGCACATAAGAGAAAGCTTTGCGATTCCCCACCACAGCGGCTGTTTTGCAGACAGAGGCAAAAAGCGAGAACATCTATGCGTCGAGATTCCGGCACACACGTTAAAGAACCTTCGGTGGTCAAAATTAATCCGGATCCCTCAACCACGGCGCACCTCACAGCCTAAGTGCAGCTTTGGCGTGTAGAAAAACCAAATACAAATATTATCATCATCAAGCTTTTAAATATTATCATCAGCGACTTATGGAGCCCCTCCACCATCGAGACACACAGGTCAACACATAAGATTCCACCTCAGGTGATTCACTCCGTGTTTTAACGCAGCTTCCGAGGACGTCAGCCTTACCTTGAAAGCTGCACCCGCTTGCAGCTGCTCTTGAAGTCGCACCCCCCTAGGTTGCCTTTGGTCTAGCTCTAGGCAGACACCTACTATGAAAGTTGGGAGAGTCGGTTAAAAAGCGCAAGAGGAATGAGGGACTGATGGAAAAAACATAAGCGTTTACCCTCAAATCCAGGGTTACTGAAAGCCGAAATTTGCACATCAAAACAAATCACAGATTTGAGGAACATAGTGCCGAGTAGAACATGCTCTTCCGCTTGCACAGTGGCAAACTTGTTTTATTTGTGTCATCTTCTCTTCCCTTTGTCATTGCGCTGTTTCGGTAAATTATGTACCGACTTGCCCAACTACAAACCCTGCTGCAGAGTGGCAAACATTTTGCAAACAAACCTGGTATCTTTTAAATTGACATCAAATGCCTCCTCCACCAGCTCCCTATCTGTTCGGTGATTATGACGATGCAGGACATCATTTTTTTCACACAGACGGCAACAGTCACACCTAGTGCCGTTATCAGCCAGTTGCGCAAATTGTGAAAGAGACATCAGGAATGGCGAGGAGTACGGATCGTATCCAATACACCTTCACTGTTAAAAAAAAAAAAAAAAACCACCCAACAAGGTATTGCGTACAGAAAACGACGGCAAAAGTGTAAGGCATAACAATAGACGAACGAGTTGGAGGCAAGTGTTCCGAGATTTGACACGAGAACAGGACGAAGAGCTGAATGCGGCAAGCGTACGGGGTGGGATTTCAGTGGTGATGAGACACTATGGTGGTTGCAGCGCTGCTATTTGTCGACGGAAAGAGGGGATGCGGGTTACTATATGCAGGGGCGGGTTATACGCGCGAAAATACGGTATTGCAGGCAGGGTACTGGATTTCAGCAAGTGAACCCCTGCAGTGTGACAGTGAAGTTTATCCTCTCCCTATCGGTGATTGCACAGTGCTTGACAGGCATGGTCGCTCCAAAGACTTACGTGCCTCTCCAAAAACTTGCGTCGGCATTGTCTCAACCAACTCACCACTTAAAGTAATGAAAATAGATGCGGGCTACTAAGGGCAGGACTACAGTACGACTAGAAATGAACTACACTCTGTCTTAATCTAAAATTACGCCCAGAAAGTCGTGTCATATCACACAAATTTGTGAAGCACTTTCCAAATCTCGCAGCCTGGTTGTCACCACCAGGTAACGGTCATGCTTTCGCACAAACTCAACAACACGCCACATCTTAACCCTCAGGAACGAAGTTGCCTGATCTTTTATTCTTGTTAGCAAGTCACCGAAGGACAGCACTTCTTGAACTTGATTCTCAACAAGCTTTTAACAGAACGAAATAATTTAGACGTTAACGCTGGTATTTCCGCATGGCCCTTTCAGCATCACTTTTCGGTGGCACTGTCACTGGACGCGACTTTCCCACCATGCTTGAGTCGCTCGTGTCTCTTGGCAAGCGAGGCCCGCGCGAACCTCTCGCCACACACGCGGCAGGGATGCCGTTTCTCCCCTGTGTGGACCAGGAAGTGCCTCGTAAGATCGCTCTTCAGCCTGAAGGCCTGTCCGCAGACGTGGCACGCGTGAGGCTTTCCAGCCCCCAGGTGCAGCTCTCGGTGCTTCGCCAGGTGAAACGAATGGCTGAACAGCTGGCCGCACTCGGGACACTTGTAGGGCCTCTCCCCCGTGTGGACCCGCTGGTGCCGGACCAGGTGGAACTGCCTCGGGAACTTCTTGTCGCACGACGGACACGAGAAGGGCCGGTCACCAGTGTGCGTTTGCTGATGCCGCATCATGTTGTTTCTGCAGAGATTAGAAGGGCAAGACGATATTACGAGACACTTGGTTGGAGAGACGACTGAGAACTGCATTAACAAGAATGAGCACGGCATCCACTATTACACGTGGAGTTCTTAAAAAAATTGAAGCCGCTCCACTCAATGTGAAAGCTGTCGGAAGTGCAGAGCAGTGATTCGCCATAACGTGCTGTAGCGTCGTTCTCCGCTTACTGCGACCACCCCATGCAATTCGAATTTCCCACCTCCGCAGTGCTCGTGCGCCCCCCTGCCTGAAACTGCGCCAGCGGGAGTTCAGTTCTCTTTGTGCTTTTCTCCCCGCACATGCCGGCATCGCACTGCCACATTTTACCTTTACTGTTGTAAAGACCAACCCAACAGGCGTACTTAACTAAAGGAACGCGGGCGCTGCCGGTTAATTACAAATACTTTTCCTCAAATGTACCTATAGTTTTCTTTGCGCTAAACAACGGGAAGATGTATGACAAGCGCCAGCGTTTCACGAGTTTCGAACGCTTATGACTACATAAACCGCTTGGCTTTCGAAGCCTCTGGGGTACGCCGCGAACAGGGTTACCCCGGAACGCTGCCTTGGTGTTTTATATACATGGGTCGAGCGAGCGAGCTAGGACGACAAGGCAAGCGCCTAAAGTGCTGTGCACTTAAAATCAGAGTTATAAGATAACAAAAGTTCGGTATCCTTTTCGATAAAAATTTCCACCAACAAACATTCCTTATGAAAATATTTCTGCAGAGAGCAGCGTCACCGTAATAAAAGCTTCAGTTTTCTTCAGTTGAGTGAACCATGCTCAAACAATGAACATGTGAAAAAAAAAAAAAGCTCATCCTTTCACCAAGTCAATTTGAAAGACCACACCAGATTGCCAGGAAACTGAGTCATTTGTATATTTTAATGAAGAAGTACAAAGGTCTTATCAAAACCATGTTAAATTACTGAATATTCAAAAACAATGCCGAAAATGTGTGGGCATACAAAGGAAATGCCACAAACCTGCCAAAAGCCAGACTGGCAGAGATGCTATTAAAAAAAACTCTTTTTATTAATGAACTTAAGTGGCTCAACAGAGCAGTTTCAGCTGCTCTTGTGATAAATCATGTAATTTTCCGCGCTGGGTAAATTTGTATGCAGGATTAGGTGTATTGAATTCCTTTTCTTGCACACATCATTTTTTTTTGGTAAAATTTTTAGAAATGCAAAACCAACTCGGCAGTTTCTGTTTAGCTCTGGAGTTTACGAATCTATTTGAAAATGCTTTGACGTTTACATTACTAGCAAAAAACTGACAAGTTGTGTGCCCACATTTACTTCTTGGTTTTATGACCGCCGTAAATATTCGCTTCTACAAATTGCATACCCAACAATGCGTGTTTACTCGACACACGAAGGAATGCGTAAAATTCCACTAATATGACAGCTCTAAGGGGGAAGGCGGAGGGCACACACTTTGAAGATGAACTAAAACAAACTGGAAAAAAAAAATGCAAAAAACTTCGAGTCTTGAAGCACAGCATCTAGGTCTTCAGGTTGACGACCTCAGCAGGGACTTTCTGTGTTTTCATTTGCAAACAGCAGGCATCTGTCAAGTGCTTCTAGACTTTAAGGGGGGACACTGCTCTTAAAACAGCTTCCTTTAATTTTTAAGTAAACTCTGTGAAACTTGTCAGTTGTGCTGCTTTCTCCCCACTGATTTCAAATATGGCATTATTTTTTGAGTCGGTCAGTTAGCTCCCAAGATAATTGGAGATAATTAGCCATTTCTGGTCACACAATAGACAAAACAGTGTTCGTCATAAAACTGTAGTCTTTATATTTTCCAAAACTGTAAACCCTGGTGAGTGCAATAAGAGAACCGGTTTTTTGGTGCATTGCTTGGAACTCATTTTACAGCTCATTAAACTTTGGTGGCACCAATGGAAGGGAACCACTTTGAATGCCCATTTCAAGCATTAAAGTTTAGGGAGCTGTAAAATTAGTTAAAAGCAGTGCATCAAGAAACCGATTCTCTTATTGCACTCATGAGGGTTTGCAGGAAAATATAAAAATTACAGTTTTACGACAAACAGTGTTTTGTCTATTGTTCCTCAAAAAATGACTAATTATCTCTGATTATCTCGGGAACTAATTGACCGACTAAATAAATAATGGCATATTTTAAATCGGTAGGGAAAAAAGCAGCAGGACTGACAAGTTTCACAGAGTTTACTTAAAAATTAAAAGAAGCTGTTTTAAGAGCAGTGTCCCCCCTTAAGCGAGAAGTAAAGTGTGTTTGAGAGATGGTTGTTTCAAGGCCTGGGCATTTCTGTTGGCACGACCTTCCTGTCTGGGCACAGTTTGTGCGCATTCCGCCAACTGCCTTAGCATGAATGAAATTACGACACTCAGGTAGTGCAGTGCATAACTCGGTACACTCCCCACTGCCGAGTGGTCTTGCCACCAAGCATCTCTGCGCTGGGCAGTTGAATCTCCAGACTCTTCAACGCAGTGCCTAGATGACTTACGGCCTTCAGTCCATGACCTCAAACTTCTCATCAACACATTGCCATGTACACCTTGCTCGAATGTAGCCACTGCATTTTGTACCACTGTGACCTCTGCAAGATGCTTATGTATGCGTGGCGTGGGGTGAGGAATCAACATTCTGGTCTCGCAGGAGCATAAAAAATTACACCCACCTCCCCTCGCCGGAACCCTGGTGTGATGCGACGCTGAGGGGGGTTCAAGTGCAAGCGGAGAGCAACCGTCGACCGAAAGGCCGCCGGAGAGCGGCACACCGGTTATATGCGCAGCGCGCCCGAAGGAGAGGAGACCGCGGAGAGAGAGAGACTACTGCACATGCGCCGGCACCAGTGTCTGCCGCGGCTATGACGCAACACAATCCACTTTAGTCCAATCCAATCCATTCGAATCCAATCCAATGCCCCTCGCGAGAGAGGGGCATCAGAGAGGAGAGGGGGTGAGCAGCGGAGAGCGCAGCTCGCGTGGCGAGGAGAATGGGGGAGGGGAGGACGACAACAACGCCGACGACGCTGCATGGACAAAGCGAGTGAATGAGATGCAGTCGCATCTAAAAGTCTGCCACACTTCTGTCTTCAGTTCAAGCTTTTTGCACTACCCTCGCAGTAGTCGGGGAGCGTATGGAAATCCACTGACGGAACAGTGTTGAGACAAATGGGAGTGCCAGCACCACTGTGGCCCTTCTGTCATTGCTACTGCAAAGTGACGTCAGACGCTGCATCTTTGTCAGTTTGATCAGCTCACAGTGAGGTCACTTTCCTTATTTAAACAGGATTGAAAGAGACGACTTCGGAGGCCATGGCACATGTGACGTGGAACAAAATGTGGTGAAGCGGCTTTGGTGCACAAAAATGGCAAAAAACCTCGAAACCGGGCCACGTCTATTGCCAATGCAGGGAGTGCCACTTTCACAATAATCGGAAAACTATTGCGAGGACATACACTGGAAAGTTCTGGATTGCGGCCTTCGCAGCCGATGATGGCAGCAAGATGCGATCAGTACACAGCATAAATCCTACCAGCCTCCATTTTTAAAAGTTGAGTTCTTACACAAGGCCCTTTGCGAGTTCGTGATAAGTTGGGACCTCACCAACCCTGACCAAAGTTTATACAGACTGTACGCATCTACAGTCGAACCCCGCTACAACGAACGCCGCTTCAACGAAATATTTCCAATTCCCCGTCAGCCAGCCATAGAAGTCCATGCAACAAAGTCCTCGCCACAACGAACCATTTGTCAGGCTTGTTTTCGCTTCAACGAAATTTTCGATGATTTGGGCTGGGTTTGAACAATTATTTTACAATAAAATAAGCATAGCGCCAGCTATCTGTAACTTTTTATACATTCAGGACGCTTAGTTTCACCGAAAACATGCGCGGTGCAACCACACCGCCACAAAAAAAAAAAAAAAAAAAAAAAAAAAACTCAACTCATAGGCGGACGCCATTGTTTGATGGTGATAACGATGTGGCTGGCCGTCTTTACACGAGGCGCAGGCCCGGTTCGCCAAGCCGGAGCTACAGCCAATCCGTATCCAGTTGAAATCGCACAAATGTGCTCCGCTGCTGGCGCGGCGCAGTCATGTATGCGTTGTGAGCAGCTGTCCTTGCCGTTTTCCTTCTACCATTCTTAATAGCCAAGAGCAAAAATCATGTTTGCGTGTTTGGTCTTGAAGCCAAGTCATCCTATCTTAGTCATGAGCGCGCAGTTGTGTTAAATGCAAGCGCGCGCGTCTAACCTGCCAAGGTCAGTAGCTGCCCCGCCGTGTCAGATGATAAGATAACGGCACTGCTCCTGCTACAAGTGAGAGGGGGGCTTCCGCCGGCCTAGCAGCTGTCTGCAAGTAATCAGCTCGGTGGACACGCCTTGTTGTACAGCAATACGTTTTGCGCCTGCATTTTTTCACCCCACTCCGCAACGCGTTCTTCGCGTGCAGTGAAAGAACAGATAACCGTTGGTATGTTTGTTATCCGAATAAACATGACTTTATTGCGCGTGACTCCTTTTTCTAAACATTGTATTATGCTGCCAATGATGCGGAAGCATACGAGGCTATTTTTCTGGCCTTTCCGTGGTGTGTTGCGGCAGATTTCGCCTCAACGAATTTTCGCTTCAACGAAATTTTTCGCACGTCCCGTCAATTTCGTTGTAGCGGGATTCGACTGTACTGGCAAAGACTCACAGAAATAAAAATGCTGTTTACTAGCAATGCACTCAATAAAATTGAAGGATAACCACACAAAACGCAGACATATGTGTGTTCACCAGTCCTTATTTAAAGCACAGAGCAGCGTTCACGTACTTACCGCTTATCGGTCGTGTACGAGCAGTAGGCACACCGCCATTTCCCTGGCGGCCTTGGTGAATGGGAGTCCTCCATGTGCTTGTCGAGGTAGTCTTGCGAGGAGAGGCATTCCCCACACTCTGGACAGACGAAGACAGCAGCACCAAGAAGAGCCTCTGTCAGAAACGAGGAAAGAGGCACAACTTTGTACAGACAGGCACTGCAATCATTCACACAAACTTCACACATTTTAACATAACGATTTATACGGAACCCCAACTGCTGCAAATGCAGCACTACTACAACACTTCGTTTTCTGCAATTGGGCCAGTTCATCGCAATGTCTATGTGGCAGCTCATTAGACAAGGAAGAACCCCCAAACGTTGCATGCCCGTTCTCCAGCGTAAAATCTTAGCGACGGATAGCAATCACCCATTCACAACACAAAGCATTTTCAAAAACGAAAAGTGTGAAGGTCACAGGTCATAAATTTCAATTTGACGGCACACAATACGCGGCTGCATTAATAACGGATCATCACGTTAAAATTCAAAACCGCTCATAGCTGAGAAACTATGCAGGAGCAAAAAGCACCATAGGGGGCTTAGGTAAAACCCATTTTGACTTATTGCTAAAAGTAATTTGCTCAGACTGTTCCACCCAATACAACACACTAGCCACACTCATCGGTTAGCTATGTTTTTCTTCAGCAAGCATCCATGACAACTGCATAATTCGCATTTAAACATTAACCAACATAAACCAACTAACCCAACTTTCATGTTTGTCACTTCCACCCATGCCACACGTACACGAAAAATTACATGTGTTTTAAGGCCTTAAGATAACCGAATGACATTATTTTGGCGGACCGTGCTACACGCGAAAGCGCAAAGGCATTAAATGTGTTGGGCATGATGTTGATAATGATCAAAAAGAGAAATGCACCCATATTTTAGAAGTTTTTTTGAGTTTTGAAGGGTTAAAAATGCTTCTTGAGAAAGAGAATGTTATGAAAAATAGTGTTTTCAAAAAAATGGTGCGAGCCATTTCTAAAAGTGGCTTCAGCAGCTGCCGTCACCTGTCAGCAGTAGCCAAATCCGAAAAATTCAAAACGAGTAACACGATTTTGCCTTTTGCCGCTGTTGCAGTGAATTTCGTCTTCGTCTTCACCACCAAGAGCGCCCAAAAAATCGTCTTATTTCAACGTTTAACGTAGTTACATTTCCGCGTCAACACTCCGGTGCTCACTGCGTTCGAGAGAAGGCAGATTTAAGGCGTTCATGACGGCGAATGAGTTGTACGGAACTCCTTCAACCAAAAATGACTTTAGAGCAAATGGCATTAGATTTTTGCGTGCAGCAGCGAATTAATGGCATTAAATCTTGAGGCATTAGGCATGTAATGTCATTTTTTGTGTACGTGTGGCATGGGTATTATTCAGGTAACTACATTCATCCAGAGGGCATTGTTGCAGAGATGCCGCAGAGCAACCGAAAAAATAAACACATCAATCTCGTACTAAGAAAAAAATATTACAAATACATATACCTCAATCCAAAGAATAAAAAATTCAAAATAGAAAAATTCCTTTCATAACAAAAAGATAAGTCGCGAATGATCGCAATCAGGAGCAGTGTACAGCAGAGAAAAAACCATAAAAAAGAAAACAAAAGGTAAAAAAGAGAAAAACTACAAGGAAATACAACATTGCATCTATCAGCTACAGGAGTTCTAGAAACATACAGCAGCACTGCACAGCAGAAACACAACATAGACAAAAAGAAACAACGGGAACAAGGCAAGTAACACACTATTTGTTGTGGTCACAGTGACCAAGCAGACGTCGTTTACATTGGTGTCAAATGAGACACCAGGAGCAGAAAAGCCTGTTCGAATTGCCAAACACAATTTAAAAAGCCTCGTTCAAAGCCCCATTAAAGGAAAATTCAATCAGCCATTATCTCAATATTTCTTCACCCGCAGCCAGGGTAACGAAAGGTTTCTGAACACACAAAGCAGTGTTTAAGTAGTCCACATTCATAAAATTTGTGCCATCAAACACATCGACAAGAACTGGTCATTTATTCCTTTGCGAGTTGCGACACGCATTATGATGTAGCTGTTAGAAAAGTTTGTAGCTACCTGTGTATGCTTTCTATAACCAAAATTATGCTTAAAAACAATAAACAACTCGATCTCATAAGTAGTTAATAAATTAGGCCGTGTCCAAATCATAAACACGGCATCGTAAACACGACCGCCGTTTCCTAACCACTGCTACAATAGAAAACATGTACACGTTATTGTGATCTCCAGCCCTTATACATTAAAGTAACAACTTCAGTTTCTCTTTAATAAACTTTTTAACTGGACAAAAAAAAAGGTAAAACCAAGAACAGCTACTTGATGCGCCGTAGAATGCCAAAGCGTCCATCTTGCTCTTTTGTTTTGGCATGCCCTCAGATATTCCCCCGCGCGGGTTCTCAGAGGCCATGTAGCACCGTTTCTTAGAGCAGGAAATGCCAATGCTGGCTGAACGGTTCAAGTGGGGATGACGACGATTGCAACTCACAAAAATGCTTCTACAAGTCGCGTGCACAATTGCAAACGCCGTGTCGTGTATCCAGGCACCCAGATTCCTATATTGTCATATTTTGGAACTATAGTTTTTAGAATGCAAGTTACAGTAGTTCCAATATACTCAATTTTTGCGCTAAAAAAAAAAAAAACATTAAAATTAACCAGTTCTTTAAAACTGGCTAAAGAAAATAATGCGGGCACTACGATTGGAATCAAGAAAACACTGGCAAAATGATAAAAAAAAAATTCCGCGGTTCAACGCGGTTAAATCAGGTTTATCAAGTGGCCGCTCAGTTCTAGCAACGCCTTAAGACAGTTGCTTTTGTAGCAAGAACAGCCGCATCTACACTTGCACCCCAGGCACCCCAGGATGCTGTTGGCACAAACACATAGTGAGCCAGCAAAGTTCAGAGTGAACAGGTGAATAGACAGTTTCCCTCCACGCAATTGCACGAGGCGCTGGTTTGACCTTGGCTGAGCTCGAAGGTCAGATGGACATCACCAGGTGTTATGTGGGCTTGTGCCTGGAGCGATAGAGAAAAAACACATACAAGAATCAGAACAGATAATGCAGATTCCAGAGGGCACAATGCTCTAAAAAACATGGAGTAATAGTGCTCTCGCTCTAAAGAAACTTACAGTAATAGCCACTTGATAAAGAAGATTTAGGCAGGCGTGAAAAAGAATAACTCATGTAAAAGAAAAACAGGCGAGAAGAAAATGGAAAAAGCTAGCAAATGTACTAAAACATGGCTAGTCAATTGAAAGCACCACCAAGGAAGAAAAAAAGGCAGCGTAAACAAAAATTTATCAGCTGGAAGCCTACATCAAGTAATGGTTGACTGATTGTGTGTGTTTAACGTGGCGACGCTACACAGGCGATGAGGCGCGCCGTAGTGGAGGGCTCCGGATTAATTTTGACCACCTGGAGATCCTTAACATGCCCTGAAATCTCGAACACACAGGCGTTTTTGCATCTCGCCTTCATCAGAAAAGAGGCCGCCGTAGCCGGGAATCAAACCTGTGTCCTTGGACGCCATGTAATGACTTCTCTTGAGCAACAAAGTAAAAACTGTACTGCCATCCCATGCAGTGTTCTGCATGTTTTTTTTGAAGGCCCACGTAATCGCAAGCAAAGAAGGCACCGTTGAGTTTCAAAACGTTTCTCTTTGCTGGTAACCCACCGGGCATCCACTTTCGCCTTCCTGAAATGTGAACTGAGAACAAAAAAGCTGTGTTATTTTCTCCATAAAGTATGTCCAACGTGTCGGAGCAATACATTCACCAACCACGTTATAGTAATCAAGAAATGGCTTAACAATGTGAACAAAAACAAAACTGCAACAAAAAGAAAACAACCATTTCAGAATGGAGCCTTAGGGCTAATTAATAGCTGTGATCAAGCCTTTTTCGAAGGTTTTGAGTTGGAGTTATAAACTTACCATTGTTATTGTGATAGGTAAAGCAGTTGAGTGGGCCAAACTGGCATTCTATATTTTCCAACTGTTTCTTGCTGGCTTGAATGAAAATTAATTTATTGTTACCAACGCTAGAAAAGGAAAGTCCACCAGCAGGTGTAGTGGGTCTTGCCCGAGGGTGGACCCCAAAATGCCTGCTGGTGTGGGGAATGGGGAAAACAGACAGGCAGGAAAAGGAGGAGAAAGTGTGAGAAGGAACATATACACCGAACAATTCACTAAAAAAAAGACCCCCAGGTGGGAACCCAGGGCTTCATGGACTCCGTTCCGCTCCCTGGTACTGCCTGGCAGCCACAAAGCCTCTTCAAAGGGCCCAGCCCTTCCCCCGAGGGCAGCCAGCAGTTCTGCCCTCCATGCCACAAACTGTGGGCACTCAAGTGTGGCACAGTCTGGATGGTCACCTGGCAGTGCGGGCACAACGGGTTGTCAACCAGCTCCAGGCGGTGTTTTTGCTCGGCCGTCCAAACGCGCTCTGCAGGGAGGCGCAGGACGGCCAAGCGCTGCTGACGTGCCGGTCTGCATGGGTGATGGGGTCTTTCCAGCGGCCAAGCGCAGATCTGGGCGCTGGGCCCGCACGTGCCGCTGGATCAGGAGGCAGGCGAGGAGGGCAGCTCATTTGCCCACTCGTTTCCCTCTAGCCAGATGTGTTCGGGCACCCACTGCAGCCGCAGGTGAGTGCTTCGTTCAGCCAGCCGCGCCGCCTGGCCCCGCACGGCCCGCACCAGGAGTGAGCGTGGGTCGCCCTCCTAAATCCGCACCAGGGGCCACCCGGGAGTCACACAGCAGGGCGCAGCGCTTTAGGGCAGGCGCCCACCAGCACAGCAGCTGCTGCGGCCAAACCCTGCCACACGGAACCATCCGAGTAGGCCAGGGTGTGGGCATCCAGGTCGCCCCAGACGATGGCCCGGGCCAGCTGCAGCTGCCCGCAGTGTGACGTTCGCGGCTTGCTGCACGGGCCCGGGATCTCGAGGCACACTTGGCCGTCAGGGCAGGGGGGCCTGCGTCCACAAGGGCCACCACCTGCTCATACAGGGTCAGCATGAGGGTCAGCTTACACCTTGCCCCCACTTTTTTGGGGGCAAGGTGTAAGCATGCTTTCAGTACACCTACCCTTAACCAAGCAAGATTTTAAAACCTAACGAAATGTTGTGTGATGACGGATAGGTGCCGTTAAAAGTATTTCGAAAATTGGAGCTGTGGTCAAACCGTGTTGGAGCGCTGCGTAGCTGCGCCAGTGGTCACCGAAAGGAGCAGAAGACGCATGCCAATGGCAATAGCCCATTTATGCCTCGCACCCAAGTTATTTTAACCTGGCTACAAGCAACGCTCACGGCCTAGTGCTACCAGCAATGGTGCTGACAGAAGACTCACATCCGGCAGCATCTCCCACATGCACCCAGTGAAAGCAAGCTGCTGGAGAAGCGGCGCCATCACAGGGGGATCTGGAGCGGCCATTTTAGTGCGCACTGCTTGGACGCCCGCTACTGTGGTTTGATGGCGTCGCCGTGCCTCGTGACCAAGCGAACGAACACCAAAGACGGAAGGAAAGTGGAGGAGGAAAGTGTGGTGAATGTGTGCGGTACACCGACGCAGCGCAAGACGCTCCCCGGTGGTGACGCGCTACGAGATAACCGAACGAACAAGGACACCACTGAATATGAGCCTGCAAGAAAGCGGAGAATGAAAATATGGAAAAAGAGTGAGGGGGAGGACAGCATGCGCTGCGTGCTGCATGTGCACGGGTGCTTTGGCGTTTTCCTCGTTGCATGACTCATCCAAACCACGTGGCATTTGTGCGGGAGGTTCAAACGCAATTTACAACAACATGCTGAGCAGCGGCGACGCGGTGCGAGATAATGGCAGACTAATGCGCGCCGCCGTGCATTCTCTGATCATGTGATCACTTCCCGAGACGCAGCAGCTTTGCACCGTGATCCAGAAGACTGCACTTCCTGCTGCGCACAAATTCCTCATTAGGGAGTCCGCATCGTCAGTTATTTTTTCTTTAATTGAAATTTTTTGTGTCTATTCCTCAAAGCAACTTGTGGTTCAAGGCAGACAACAAGCGGTACCAATAGTCTCAAAACAACCTTGACCACTCACGCATACGCACTGCTCAAATTCTATGCACTGCCTCGCAGAAATATGGACACTGCTTCCTATGCAGTTGTTACAGATGAGAAAACTGGAGGGTAAACTAGCAAAAAGCACACTTTTCCAAACATGCGGTACCGGGTCTTCAAGGTAAAAAGCATTGCATTCTTACCAATCGTTGCCTGTGTAGGGGCAGTAGATTTCCTTGAGGCAGTTGCGTGGAAGCACCTAGCATGTGTCTGTTGAGGTAGTCTTGCGAGGACAAGCAGAGCCTGGACTCGGAACAGACAAGGGCAGAAGGACTGGGAGAGGCTGAGCCTTGTCCTCTGGAAGAAACAAGGAAACAGGCGAAAGTTGATTGATGATTGATTGATTGATTGTAGGGGTTTAACGCGCCAACGCAACGCAGGCGATGAGGCGCGCCGTAGTGGAGGGCTCCGGATTAATTTCGACCACCTGGGGATCTTTAACGTGCGCTGAAATCTCGTACACACGGGCATTTTTGCTTTTCGCCTCCATCAGAAAAGCGGCCGCCGCGGCCGGCAATCGAACCCGCGACCTTGTGCTCAGCAGCGCAACGCCTTAGCCACTGAGCCACCGCGGCGGGTAACAGGCGAAAGTTAACACAGACAGAGCCAGCAAGTGTTCTTATGAACATCGGTATCTTAACCAAGCTCATTATTTCAGAAAAAAGCACAGCTGCTTCAAACTACAACTTCACTACTGCACACGCAGCACCCTCGATTGCCACTTCGGCCTAACTTATCCCTACCACCTCAACACCGACACAAACAGTAGTCCCTTGAAATGCCTTCTTAATCAGTCAGAAGCATTTAACAATTGCTACGTCGCAGACAACACTGCAACTGTCGGCGGATCGTGGAAACAGCCATGAAGCATGTGTGATATTCCGGTTGAACTACACCGTAGGTGCTTCCGCGTTTGCTGCCACGTGCACGCATAGAGGTTACCTTGCTCCCAAGCTGACAGCCGGCCTGCCGCTCGCTTGCCGGCTGCAACACCAGTTCAGTCGGACCATAATGGCAGCGCTCCTCGATTTTAACGGGGAAGATGTTTAGCAATTCGTAATTTGCCCAGTACACAGTCAAAAATACCAAAAAATTGCTAAACGCGTGCACATGAGCAAGCGCATGTGAGTGCGGGCCTCGCGGCCACCGCCGGGCACTTGACAAAACCAAGAGAATGCCGAGTGCTCGTGTGTGCGTGCCTTGCAGCAACTGCCCAGTGGCCCCGGCGCACATTTGTCAAGCCAGGCATACCCGCTCAGGGAGATTGGCCAAGGTTGGCAAAAAAAAAAAAAAAAAAAAACTGCAGGGTCCACCGTAATCGTCGCAACGCTTGCTCGGAACGAGAAGGACAACTCGTAGCATGCGCCCCTCCAAGGTGATGTCCAATGGTTATCACTTTCAGGAAAAGAAAGAAGCAACAATGATGCGGTACAGGTAGTTGTGGCAGTGAAGGAGCAAATTAGCTGCAATGATGGACTTAAACCGTCGTGATGGTCATAATGGTTGCAAACAGCTTTGCTACTTTCAAGTCTTACCCGCCGCCGTGACTCAGTGGCTAAGGCGTTGCGCTGCTGAGCACAAGGTCGCGGGTTCGATTGCCGGCCGCGGCGGCCGCTTTTCTGATGGAGGCGAAAAGCAAAAATGCCCGTGTGTACGAGATTTCGGCGCACGTTAAAGATCCCCAGGTGGTCAAAATTAATCCGGAGCCCTCCACTACGGCGCGCCTCATCGCCTGCGTTGCGTCGGCGCGTTAAACTCTACAATCAATCAATACTTTCAAGTCTTACGCAATGGTGTGAGCTTCCTTCATTTTTTGTTTCAAAATTGCCCATTTTTTGCTGGTCACTTGTAGCGTGCATGCCTGTATTTCAGCTGTCATATTTTGCATCTTGCAGTGTTTTTAGTATATAAAATAGGGTCAAAAGTTCCAAATTTTCAGTGCAGTTGGCATCTAACGCTCTTGGCCCGACATTGGCACAGTTAACCTCAGTGTCACACTGGAGCTGATTTGCCCAGTAAAAGCCTTGAAGAAGGTCATGTACCCATTTTCAAGTACAAGCTGAGAGACATATAGCAGTGACCCCTTCAAGCCTTAGAGCAATGGAGCTGCAAATCATGGAAAACGCACGGTGCCACCATGGAGAGGAGGGCTTCATAACTGACGAGCTTTTGCGATCATGTGCTAGGTTCTTTTTTTGCAACGTTCCCTGCTGAGGAATCACAGAGGAAAGGACAACGTCAGAATGGCTGACACAAACCACACGTGTTGTGCTCTGTTAAAAGTAACCAGTCAGACTTTCCCCATTTGCCTGGACATCACAGCTGCAATGGTATTAATGCTTGTTAAGATGGTGAAGTGTGCGAACACAAACAGAAAAGCGGAGCATTTTTGTCGGTTTTTTTTATTGATGTTTGCACTCCAGATCGCACCCCAACCATGCCGGATTCTGCGACTACCAGCGGCAATGTAACCAGCGCCTTTGTACACCCAAGCGCTGTCCTTCGGCAACTGCCATGCCCAGTTAGCGACGCCAGCAGAGTGACGATTTTATACAAGATGTGATGCAGATTGTTTAGAACTGGCGCAGAAGGCAGAAGTGGTTTGGCGATGGACATGGCCACAGTGCATTGACGGGACAAATACAATCGGAAAATAGAAAAACGAACCTATGCACCAATCTCATCAAAGCCTTAACCTTTAGAGTCACCAATCACGTGTGGGGGATAGCTTCGAGGATGCGATGTCGTGGGCCCGTGCTCGGTAGCGGAAGAAAGGCGGCGGGTACACATACCCCCTACAACGCAGCTCGCCGTTTCATCTGAGCGGCTTCGCGATGCCACCGCTCCCGTACTCCGTTTACTTTAGCGCCACGGCTACATCAATCTGCACGCAACACGCTTCCAGATAACCCGCACAGGCGGGCGGGCGATGTTTGGGTGACGATGGCGCGTAAATTCACCTCGACGATGAACGAGGAGGAGCGAACGCAGGCTTGTTCACAATGAGTGAAAGCCCTTGAACCTCGGCTGCGTTGTTGGTCAGCGTCTCCCGCCACGTCCGGATGCACCTTGCGCGAGGAACGCAGATCCGAAGACAAGGCTGTCAGCGACGCTGCTTAGCCCCTCAACATAAATTGGTGGTTGACGCGACTTACCCGTGTTCGTACACTGTCCACCCTGCTGGGGGTCTCTGCGTACGTTGCCATGTCAGATGGACTGCTGCGAACGAGAAGTTTCTCGGCAGAATATTCCTTCGCAGGCGCTCGGTTTTGCCGTTTTGCCAGAAAAGCCAGAAAACTGCAAACGAAAAAAAAGGACTGGCGGCTTGGCTGGGATTGGATTGGCGCGACTCCAGTCGGTATGATGACAACAAGAAACTGTGAAGAAACTGTAGGTCTCTTTTTTTTGCCTGCTCAGAGCAGCTCTGAGCAGTTCCAAGCAGCCCCAAGCTGCTCCCGCCATAGATGTTCTATGGGCAAATAAAATACGGAGCTGCTTGGAGCTGCTCAGAGCTGCTTTGAGCAGGCAAAAAAAAGAGACCATCTATAGGGACCGGGCAGCTGGACGGGTGGCGCCACCACTCGGCGCTCCCATCGTCAGTGGAATGAGCCGGTGCATTGGACTACACAGCCTCCCGTTGTTTTCGTCGTGTTTGCTTCGGTGCTTTGAATGTTTTGGTGGTGTTGTGAGCGGACATGTGAGATGAAACGAAGTTTAGACAGATGTGTTTGGTTCTTATTTGCAGTAACGACTACGTAAACTTGTCGGACCCTTCTAAAGTTGGGTATCGGCTGCAACGCCATGAGCGCTTTTTGCAGCGATTTGCGCTTGGCTACACCCGTTGTGAGTACGAATAAAACTACTATTATTAGTATTCATTTCTTCTTAAATGCATTAACGGCTACGAAAACTTATTGGATGCTTCTAAGGTTGGAAATGGGCTGAGCGCTTTTTGCAGCGCTATGCGCCCATGGCTCCGCGCGATCTGAGTAGGAATAAAACTATTAGGAATATTAGTATTCATTTCTACCACTTTAAATTATCTTGACTGGTTTCAATGACTACGGTTTCCGCGCCAGCCTTTGCGCTGGGATACCTCTATACGTGTGCTTTGTAGAGAAAGGCACTTGCGTACGATGTGGATTACCGCGCAGCCGTAGAAACGTTGCGGTAATTCACACTTTCTGAAACCGTGAGCTTTGTGCCTTCGGTTTTGGTGAGCGACACTTTGACAGCATGGGAGCCTGAAAGCCGAAGTGGAACTCCCACGTTTGTGGGGGTCATTTTATCAAGTGCCAAAGTTATTCACCCTACCAACAGCACAAGCCACAAACCATCCCTCCTCCCCTTCCCGTTTTACCACATTCGTGGAATAAAGGCTGGCACCGATAGTTAAAAAATGTGACAGTGTTAACGTCAGCAGGTGTTTTTTAATGCTTAAGTATTCTTTACAGAGTACCTAACAAATCGTGTAATGCCTTGTGAAGACACCAAAAACGCGCGATTAGTTACCTCAAATATGTGTGCATCAGCCCGAGTCCTCCAGCACAGACACATTTCCGACACGCTAGAAAAAGTTTAGATTTGGAGAGGGGTGCATGGAAGTTAAAAATTAAACAGCAAAATCATCTAGCCCCTCGTCTAATGATTACGATGGTTGAACGCAAAGCTTTCTTCGTGCGAAATGAATGGGAAATGGTCAAAGACGCTGTGATCAAAAGACCAAACTGCGTGCTGGTCAAATTCGAGACTCAACTAATGAAAGTTTAAATCCAGAAGGCAACCAAGGAAACACATACGAGAAAGCTTTTCAATAAACCATCATCGTCGTTAGACGGAGGAGTGCATGATTTTTCAAGCGTAGGTGGAAGCTTGTAACGGCAGCATTCAGTTGTGAAGCTGAGTACAGGCTTCGGGCACCCTCCTGTCTTGCGTCCTTCAGCCACGCGGAAATTGGTTTTAAGTGTGACTTTATAAGCGACCCCAAACCATCCACCGCCGGCGTCGGCGGCGTCCGCAGCGCTCTTTAAAGAAGAAACAGCATCCGGCGCCAGGTTTCGATCCGAGGACTTTGCGGGCCGCAGCCCGACGCTCTACCGAATAAGCCACGGACGCGACGCTGATATTGTCAGTAACGCGCCATATATCTTTAACGCATTCAAACTACGTCGTCAGCGGCGTGCGTTGGCGACTCAGCGGCGTTATAGCGGCTTGATAACCATGGTGTACACGTGATACTACAAACCCGATGGAAGAGATGGAAGAGAAGGCGGCGAGGCGGTGGGCTGCGGGGGCCGAGCGCAAGCGCCGCAAGCGGGCCGACAACCGTGCATTCGCACTTTCACATTCTCCCCCTCGGGGAAATGCGGGGGAATTTTTTGAATAACCATTTACCAACTAGCCAGCAACCATTGCGATTCTTATAAATCAATGCTTCTCCACGACAAGCAATAACGTTTACTATCATGCGGTATTTATTCTATCAATGATTCCCGATGACTGTAGTAAGAGCATTTCTGTGAAATTAAGCACGTTTCAGCCGTATGTAATAAAGTTACGGAAGCGTACGCCGTCCATCACAATTTCTGTTTTGAGGTAAATCTTGGAAGGCACCCCCCAACTTTGCCTTTCGGTTGTGCACGACGTCGACGCCGTTTTGTCAGCTGCTAAAGGCCAGCGGCGCAGCATTCCTGGATCGGTTGCACACACCGGCTTTCTGGGAGTATTTAGCTGCAATATACTCCTCGATACGCGAAACTGCATGCAGGCATGAAAAAATTTACATGAACGAACGGACTTCCACTTCCAGCTTGACTTCCAGCTTGGCGCATTGAGCGTCGTCTGCTATTTGTAAATACTGAGTATGGGCGTTAATCACACACATGGCATGCCTCGTAAAGGTCACATCCGCGCTCAAGATTTACCGATCTGAAAAAAGTTCTTGTGGTTATGCGCGCTTTGCAAGCCGCACCGCAGAAAAACGATAGAAAGCCATGCACAATAACGCTGCGCTGACCGCCACATGCATTCCACTGACGAGCGGTTCGCCACGAGCGGCGCTGTTCGCTGAAGCGACGGTGGTGCCATACAACGGCCGCCCGGTCCCTATGATGGCCACAGCTGATCGCTACATGAAGTCACATTAGCGGGAATAATTCAACTCGTAAGACCACAAGCCGTTGGCCCTTCTTGCACTAGTCGTGCAAGGCTGGAGAAACAGCAGAGCTCGCGGCCCATCTCCCTTCGTCGGAGACCCGGGATTTCCGAACTTGCCGCTGAAAGTTCTCCGTGACTGGCAGGCCTGAATCGTTTTGTCAGCAGGCTTTCACATCTCTCCCAAACCCGCGGCAACCGGCTTCGGTCTGTTGCGCGAACTCGGCCTCCGTGCTCCCCACGTCAGGCGCGAACGCAAGTGACCTGGCGAGATGAACAGCACGCGAGAGATCACGCCACGAGGGCGCTGGGCTGAGTGCTCTCGAAGGTCGCTGGCCGACGCCAGGCGCACCTCACGAGGCGCACGCTCACGTGCGTTCGGTATTTTTCTTTTTTTGCGAGCTCCTCACGTGGCGCTAGCTTGGTCGACGCCGAGCGCTTCTCACGAGGCGCTAGCTCACGTGCGCTCGGTCTTTTCTCTTGGCATCTTTTTTTTTTTTTTTTTCCTGGTAACGGCATACGGCGGAACTAAAAGTTTAAACAGGTCTGCTGTCCATATTTAAATCATCTCTGTGCACTCCTTTAGAGGACATAAAGCTCCTAAAACAGCACCTTACAGGACTTACAGCACCGCTTTAGCAAAGGAGAACGAACACCGCTTGAACTAGCTCGTTTGGTGCATGGCCCTCTTTCCTTTTCTTTTTTTTTTTTTGACCTCACTATGTTCACCCCCATCTGAAGTAGCAAGCACCGCTGTTTGTCGGGCTAACCTCTTCAGTGTCCATTAAAGCTCTCTCTCGCTCTCTCTGCGTTTGGCGTCTGTTCAGGGAGTTCGTCGTTTCTTTGCAGTGCCTGCTGTTGAGGGTGCAGGAACTCCAGTGCTTAGATGACAAGTTAGTACAGTTCAATTGAAGCAATCTATAAATATTAGAGTGCACCTGACAAGGGAAGGGCAGAAATGCACCCATCGAGGACTGAAACAGGGATGCCCTTTGAGAGAGAGAGAGAGAGAGAGAGAGAGAGAGAGAGAGAGAGAGAGAGAGAGAGAGAGAGAGAGAGAGAGAGAGAGAGAGAGAGAGAGAGAGAGAGAGAGAGAGAGAGAGAGAGAGAGAGAGAGAGCTTTATTAGATGAAAGCAGTGAGCTTGGTTTGCCGGCATGTTCCCGCCTACTCTGCAGGGATAGGGAGAAGGGAATAAAAGCCCTAAAGGAAGTAGGGAGGAAGAGGGAAGGAAAAAATGTGGTTGATCCCGCTTCCATAGGAACTGGTAAAACACGAAAGTGAAATCTGCCTCCACAGGAGCAGGTGAATGTTTATTGCACATCGTTACTTATTATTCGTCGGTATGGCACGTACCGTTATACACATCAACGTTAGACACTAGATTGCACGCGCCGGAGCATTGTGTAAATCCGACTGGAACCACAGGCGCTCGCAAACCGTCCGTGCGAACGAAACCGAACGGGTTGCCAGCGTATCGTTTGGTGAACACATGGTCTGCCGCAGCAAAAGGAGCAGCTGACCATGCCACAAGCACAACGGGCTCTGCAACAGCTTATGCTGTGTGTCCCCCATACACGTAGGCTCTGGCATCGAGGCGCCAACTTGGGCGCTCAATAGCGTCATGATGCACTACTTCACTTCGCCTCTCCTAGACAGCAGCACCTTCTGAAGGGGAAAAATATCAGGCACAGTCGTCCTATTCACGGGTATTTTTATATCGAAGTTGGGAGCGCGTTGCATACCTTCCGTTGCGGCGAAAGAGTTCGTGGCTCGAATCCCCACGTCAAAGTTTTTCTGGCGATGTCATTTCCATGACAGATATGACGTTGGTGAGATCTTGGTGGACCCTGGCATAAAACACTTTCGTGTTAAAAAAGAGATACAGAACGTTAACATGGAGCTTTGCATGGTTGTCGTAAAAGTTCACAATATCTCACAGGTGAGGATATGAAGTTCTAGACTGTATGCGCGACACAGATTTTGTGTAAATAATCAAATAAGGCAACCAACACTTTTCGCTGAGATGATGAAAAGGGCCAGGGTCCAAGAAGAGTTTTCAAAGATGTAGATCCATAGTTGAGGCACTCAATCTTTTGTGCAAGGTGATATCTTTCCTGCCTGTATGCTGGACTTTGGCAAGATGTGCTCAACTGTTTCCGGCAATCCACAGTCGTCACAATAGGAATTTGCAGTTAGACCGAGGCGATTGTGGTAGGAGTTTGTGTGACCTGCATTGAGACGCAACCCGTGGTAGAGAGTTTCAAGGCTACGTGGAATATGCTCTAGTAGCCTCATTCCGAGTCCAGAGTCTATATGGTGCAGGAAAGGGTGGCCACTTTCAAGGAAAGACCAGAGGCGGTTTCGTTCCTCTAAGGCAAGCTGCTTCACTAGCACTGCGGGCTCGTGCTCTGTGAAAAAATGTTTCTTAGCTTTCGCAGCTGCAGCATTCTGTGAGCGGCCTCATCAGTTTTCTCGTTGCCGAGAATGCCACAATGTTCAGGCATCCATTGTAGGGTCACACGGTGCCTGGTGACGTAGGCTAGATGGTGCAGGAAGGTGATGTCATGGGATACATGCTCATGAAGGCTGAAGCAGCTGGCATGTCGTCAGGTTTGAAACGCCACCTTCGAGTCCGTGGATATATAGCCCATTCTGCTGGTGGCTGACGAAGAATGTAGTGCAGGGCTTGTTTAAGTGCATGGAGCTCGGCAGACGTGGATGAGGTTGCACGTTCAATGTGGTAGTGCAGCACTTGGCCTATTGACAAAATAAAGACGCCAGATGAACTACCATGAGGCGTAGATGAGCCGTCAGTAAAAATGTTGACCATATGTGGATATCGGGCATTGATGTGGGCAAGCGCAAGTAGGAGGCAAATTTGGGGCAGAGTTTTCTTTAAGTTGAGGCCAGGTATGCTCATTTTTATGCACAGGCGTGGCAGAGTCCAGGGTGGGAAATCAGACGGCATGGTTTGTTGTTCTTGAGAGGGTACAGATATGTTTATGGAGTTTTTCTGCAAAGCTCGTATTTTCATTGTGCTATACAATACGGGTCAAGAAATCGCTTTGTGAGTGCAACCGATGCCTCAGGTGTATTCGAACTGCTTCCTGCAGCCGGAGAACCTCTAACAGCAAGCAACCAGCCTCCGCAACTGTACCAGCACATGAAGTGCCCTTAGGCAGGCCAAGGCAGGTGCGCAAACAGTAACTTATTAGGGGCGAAGCTCCTAAAGCCATGGGTCTGTCCATCCCTTGTGTCTCGTGGTACGTGACCGCCGCATGCTTTCGGAGATGTCGCAAAGTGGGCCGCGTTGCACGCGCAAGAACCGGCTGCAACCGGCAGCGCAAACTCAGCACCGGGAGCGCGAGCTTGTCTGTGTTCGCCAACGGAGGCGCGAGCGCACGTGCACTGCGAGGGGGAGATCACGCCACGAACGCAGGCAGTCGTTCTCGGAGACCGAACGAGACGCAAGGACCTTTGCTCGTTTCCTCTCGTCTTGTTCGGGCACAAGTTCGCCCTAAATAAAAGTTCTTTCTTTACCGTTGTGTCCCATCCTACGTGACAAATTGTGGTGGAGGTGCGGGGTAGTCCTCAATGGCCCGGGGTCTTTCACCAGGTCTGGGCCTGGGAGCATTGACTCCGAAAATAAAAGTTGATTTGTACAATGTACGCACACAGTCTTACGTCTTTCTTAATGATGTAATGGGCGAACTTTCACGGGAGAGTTACAGTTACCGATGATCTCCCCCTCTCGAGCTTTGCCCCACTTATCATCATTCATTCCGGGGATATGGCGTGATTTTTTTTTTCTTGCTGCATCAAGCTGCTTTTTGCTTGTGGTCGTCAGCCGCTGTAAAACAGGCAGGCTGTAACGTAGCAAGCCTTGGACATCAGTCTTGCAGAGCATCATCATCGATCGACAATAACGGCCCCATTGAATGCTGGCAAGGCAACTTGCGCCACAGCATGACAGCGAGCCACACGGAGATCAGAAAATAGCTCCGCTGTTGAAGTGACCAGCTGCCTAGCTCGCACCTGCGGGGAATACGTGTGTCCCTATGCCTTGCTTAGGGCTAGTAGGCCAGCACCGCCGACGGGGCCGCCATCTTGAGCCACAAGGAGCATGATGAGTCTCTCGGGCTCTCGTGCGAGACATGATGTGCCCTCTCCCGACGGTCGATGCTCCGGCCAGCACTATCAGCCGCATACCCCACCCCAGGGAGTCCCTTCTCTCCCACAGAGGCCTAGAGCTGCGCACGGGGGCTTCCCTGGGAATTTTCCTCATGCACGGTCGCACAAGGAACATTACGTTCCTCGACCACGAGGCAGGGTGAGTCTTCCCTCAGGAGATGGACCAAGCCAGTGACCTAAGACGGCTTAGCGAGCTCGTGGGGACTCTGTATCCAAGCTCTGGACAGCCACTCGTAGAGTGTACATCTGACCTACTGCGGAATAAAGCTGTCTTCATTGACTTCACCTGCCTCCGAGCTCGTCAGTGGGACTTTCCGGTGAGTCGATCGGACCCTCAGCGGCATCCATGCGACACCATGTAATAAAGCCCATTCATTGCCGTGGTCCCCACACACCCTACCCCGATCCTACATTGCGACTACCTGCCACAGCAGCTCAGTGACCAAGGCATTGCGCTGCTTAGTCCAAAAACGCCGCAGGCTCGATCCAAGCTGCGGTGCGCACTTTTTATCTGATGGAGGCGGCGACAGGCGAAAATGCCCGTTTCGAGGTTTCAGTGCACGTTAAAGATGCCCAGGCGGTGTGAATAAATCCGGAGTAGTCCTCCACCACGGTGCGCCTTACTGCTCAGGTGTAGCTTTGGTGCGTTGAACTCCACAATCAATCAATCGCCCACATGGTGACTGCTCAAACAACAAATGCAGCAGAGCCAATAAAAGATCACGACTGAACAGAACACAACAAAACCACCGTGGTTTATTCAAGTGCCTGGAATCAGCTTCCAGCACGGGCCTCACGTAGCGTGCAGTCCTCTAGCGCGAGCGAAGCTTGAAGGTGGCGGCCTTGGGCTGTCGCAGCTGCATGCAGCCAGTGCCCAGGGGCACAACTCTGCCTACCACGAGGCGAGCAGAGGGCGAGTTCAGGTGGTCTTCGGTGCCTGCAACAAAACAAGCACAGTTTGAGAACACACATAAATATTCTTCAGGGCACTTAGGTATACAGTCTAGTTCACTTATGAGAACATCCAAGCGCCAAGAAAATTTCATCGTTATAACCGATTATTGTTATAAGCGCGTAGTGTGAAATAAAAAAGATGAAGCAGAGCTCAAAACATTACATTCGCATGCAAGCAAGGCCGTACTACTAGTTATTTGCGAAAAATAAGCCATAGTCAGTCAGCTTTGTTTTCTGCACACAAAGCTGGCGCACGTCTTTTTCAAGAGATCTATAGGTGCTTCATCAAGCTGAGCAAAGGGTCCTGGCAGAAACGAAGTCCCTGAGGGACGGTATCGTGTGTTGGGCTTCCTGCGAAGACAGAATCGTCAGACGGCGTTCTCAGAATCGTCACTGTCACCGCTGTCCACAGCACATATCCGCACAACGATCGCCTCGGACATTTCCAAAACATCAGCCCTGACATCCCTTCCACGGAAATACGGGGGCAGTAGAAGACGCACCCAGCCAAATTCAGAGTGCCGCGCACATGACACAACAAGCAAACGCCCAAAGCGATGATGATGATGATGGTTGGATGTTAATGGCGCAAGGCCAACTGGGGCAAAGAGCGCCAAAACAGTGGTTAAATATGAGAGGTGAGAACGTAGACACTAAAATAAGCAAGCAAGAACAAAAGTCAAATCAATAAAAGACAGTAAGGATGGCTGGTGTAAAAGGCCAGGTTGTGATGGTGCATGGCATGAAATAAGGCTCTAAAAAACTACGCGTGATAGGAAATGAGATGTAAAAACTTGATGTCACTGAGAGACTTAAAAGTGCGTTGCACAGGAATCACGGGATCATCCGCTAGAAAGAGTGCTGGGTGTAGTGGAATGTGTTGTCTGTAGAGTTGAGGGAAGTGCTTGCGTCTTGTTGTCTGGAGTGCTTTGCATGTAATGAGGATGTGAAGTACGGATAGGCCCTTCCCACACCTGCTACACAGGGGTCTTGGAGATCCAGTGAGCAGATGGGAATGTGTCGCGTGTGTGTGGCCTATCCGTAATCTAGCTAGGGCAACTTCGATGAATCTGTTGTGTGAGTCACTAGTGTATTGTCCTAAGTGTGGCTTTATTTATTATGTGTCAACAATTTCGATGAATCTGTTGAGTGAGTCACTAGTGTATTGTCTTAAGTGTGGCTTTATTATGTGTAACTTGCTGTCTGTCTGTGTATTCCAGTCGGCTTGCCATGTTTTGCGAAGGTGTTGTCGGATGTGTGGCTTGAGGTCAGTGTAGGGTATTGTTGTTATGTCCACTGTGTTTGCAAGTGCAGCAGAGGCGGCCATTTGATCCGCGGTCTAATTCCCCGCGATTCCAGCATGGCTTGGAACCCAGCACAGGACTAGTTGAAAATTATTTGCATATATAGACATTATGAAATTAAAGACAAGATTGACAATGTGGTTTTTCCTGGGTCTGTGTGAAGACAATGCACGCACAACGCTCAAAGAGTCTGTGAAGATGACGGACTTAGGAATTTGTTTTTTAAGAATGTGCTGAACGATGAGTAAAATGCCATATGCTTCTGCAGAGAAGATAGTGGTGTGTACACTCATGGTTCTGCAAGCAATAAAGTTGGGACCATGAGCGGCGCACGACACTGCAGTTGAAGTTTTCGAGGCATCGCTATAGAATTCGGCACATTTATATTTATCCTGAAGCACCAAGAAATGCTGCAGAATTGCAGCTCTCGGAACCCTGTTTTTATCTATTTTCATAAAAGAAACATCACAACAAACAGGCTGCAGTTGCCATGGTGGTATAACGTCAGAAAATGATGATGTACAGACATCTAAAAACCCAACGGAAATACCTGAAGCTTCCTCTCTCACCCTCAGAGAGTAGGGCAAAGGAACAGATGGACGATTTGAGAATAGCTGGGTTGTAGATGTATCGTTGAGGACAGGTTTAAAAGGATGGTTATTGAATGATGAGACCTTAAAAGCATATAATAAATCTATGTACATTCGTTGATGTTCCAGGCACCATTTGTTACTTTCAGCGTACAGACTCTGGGCCGGGCTAGTGCGGAAAGCCCCACACGCAAGGCGCAGGCCCAAATGGAGCACTGGGTCAAGCATTTTTAGTGCTGTTTTTGATGCCGACGCATACACGACACTACCGTAGTCTAGCCGAGACCCGACTAAGGCGGTAAAGACGCGAAGAAGGAGTTCTTTGTCTGCACCATAGGACTGGTGGGAAAGGACTTTGAGAATGTTTAGTGTTTTCAGGCATTTCTGTTTAAGTTGTTTGATGTGTGGAATGAACGTGAGTTTTTCATCAAATATGACACCTAAAAACTTGTGCTCCTTTTTTACAGGGATAGAAGCGCGATGAAGGGTAATCTCAGGGTCTGCCTTAATCCCGCGCTTGCGGGAGAACACAACACAAGTACTCTTTCCAGGGTTCAGTTTAAAACCGTTTGTGTCCACCCAGCCAGCAAGTTGGTTCACCCCAAGCTAAACTTGGCGTTCACAAATTGAGAAGTTACACGACTTAAAAGATACAGTCGAACCCCGCTACAACGAACGCCGCTTCAACGAAATTTCCGCTTCAACGAAATATTTCCAATTCCCCGTCAGCTAGCCATAGAAGTCAATGCAACGAAGTCCTCGCCACAACGAACCATTTGTCAGGCTTGCTTTCACTTCAACGAAATTTTCGATGATTTGGGCTGGGTTTGAACAATTATTTTACAACAAAATAAGCATAGCGCCAGCTATCTGTAGCTTTTTATACATTCAGGACGCTTAGTTTCACCGAAAATGCGCGTTGCGACCACACCGCCACCCAAAACAAAACAAAAAATAACTCATAGGCGCACGCCATTGCTTGATGGTGATAACGATGTGGCTGGCCGTCTTTACACGAGGCGCAGGCCCGCTTCGCCAAGGCGGAGCCCCAGAGCTACAGCCAATCCGTATCCAGTTGAAATTGCATGAATGTGCTCCGCTGCTGGCGCGGTGCCGTCATGTATGCGTTGTGAGCAGCTGTCCTTGCCGTTTTCCTTCTACCATTCTTCATAGCCAAGAGCAAAAATCATGTTTGCGCGTTTGGTCTTGAAGCCTAGTGAGCGCGCGGTCATGTTAAATGCAAGCGCGCGCGTCTTGTCTGCCAAGGTCAGTAGCTGTGCCGTGCCCTGTCAGAGGATGAGATAACGGCACTGCTCCTGCCACAAGCAAGAGGGGGGCTTCCCACGGCCTAGCAGCTATCTGCAAGTAATCAGCTCGGTGGGCACGCCTTGTTGTACAGCGATACGTTTTGCGCCTGCATATCTTCACCCCCCTCCGTAACGCGTTCTTTGGGTGGTGAAAAAACAGATAACCATTGGTATGTTTGTTATCCGAATAAACATGAGTTATTGCGCGTCACTCCGTTTTCTAAACATTGTATTATGCTGCCAATGTTGCGGAAACGCACGGGGCTATTTTTCTGGCCTTTTCGTGGTGTGTTGGGGCAGATTTTGCCTCAACGAATTTTCGCTTCAACGAAATTTTTCGCACGTCCCGTCAATTTCGTTGTAGCGGGATTCGACTGTATTTGAACGTCATCTACATATACAGAACAGGAAATGGTTGGTGGCAATGCCTTCTGGAATGAGTTCATCTTAACAATGAATAGTGTGCAGCTCAGGACACCGCCTTGAGGAACGCCATTTTCCTGCGCATATACATTGGAAAGTGCACTGCCAACCCTCACTCGAAACGTCCTTTCCGACATGTAGCTAGCGAGGGTGTTCAGCATGTTGCCGGAGACACCAAACGACTTGAGGTCACTCCAGATGCCATACCGCCAGGCAGTGTCATAGGCCTTTTCCATATCAAAGAAGACTGTTATGCAAAACTGATTATGGATAAAGGCATCGTTTACATACGATTCCAACGCAACCAGTTGATCGTTGGTGGATCTCCCAGCCCTGAAGCCGGCCTGGCAGCTGTCGAGAAGACCATTGTACTCTAAGAAGTACATGAGTCTCCTATTGATCATCTTCTCGAACAGCTTACACAGGCAGCTTGTGAGGGCGATGGGACGATAACTTGCGGGAGAGGAAGGGTCCTTCCCCTCTTTCAGAAAGGCCACTACGATGGCCTCCCTCCACGACCTTGGGAGGTGCCCCGAAAGAAATATTTTGTTGTAAAGGTGAAGGAGGGTTTCAAGTGTGTCTGTGTGCAAGTGTTGAATCATAGTGTATGTAATGTTGTCTGTGCCTGGAGCTGAAGGTTTACATGTACTAAGTGCGATCTTCAGCTCATGCAGTGAGAAGGGGGTGTTATAAGATGATGTCGACTTATTACTGTCTCGCAAGGACTTCTTCTCACAGGATGTTTTGTGTTTTATGAAAGTGTTCGTGTAGTGCGCTGAACTGGACACATGTTGGAAGTGTTGTGCGAGTGTGTTAGCCTGGTCTTCCAGTGTGTCCCCTGTTGTACTAACCAGGGGCAGGCTGTGTGTCTGTTGTCCTTTTAGTTTACGGATTCGTGTCCATACTTTTCGCATGTCAGTGTATGAGTTGATGGAGGAAGGTGCGCCAACTCTCCCTTTTCGCCTCACGACGCACTCGCTTCCCAAAAGCCTTTGCCCGTTTAAAAAAAATGAGGTTATCTGACGTGGGGTACCGGCGAAGGACACCCCACGCCTTGTTCTGGGCCTCTCGCGCCCGCCTACAGTCCTCATTCCACCACAGCCTCCTTTGGTTGCGCGGAGCGCTGGAGGCATGGGGAATGGACTTTTCGGCAGCGTCGCAGATGTGTGCCGTGATGAGTTGGGATGCTTCCTCCACGTGTAGGTGTTCTATGGTTGTGTGGTGTAGTTTAGATGTTTCTGTGAATATACTCCAGTTTGCTTTTGATTCATTAAACCTGTTATGGGAAGATGGACTGCATGGGCCTTTACCTATACATGTTAGGGAAGTGGGGAAATGGTCACTACCATATGGGTCAGTGCCCACGCCCCACTCAAGACATGGAAAGAGAATTGCAGAACCAATAGCCAAGTCGAGATGTGAGTATGTATTATGTCCTAAGTTATGGTATGTAGGCTGCTTTTTGTTGAAAAGGCATGCTCCTGAAGATGTAAGAAATTTCTCTATCAGGCGACCTCGGGCATCCGTTCTGGAGGAGCCCCAAAGAGAGTTGTGTGCATTAAGGTCGCCTGTTAGGATGTACGGTTCGGGCAGCTGGTTGACCAGCGCCTCGAAGTCAGAGCTGGAAAGTGCATAATCAGGACGAATGTAAATTGAGCATACCGTTATCAACCTATTAAAAATTATTGTGCATATTGCTACAGCCTCAAGGACGGTGTTGAGAGCGATAGGGTGGCATGCTTGGGATTTCCGGGCTACTATGGCTACACCGCCCGAAGAGTGTGTGCAGCCAACCCTATCCTTTCTGAATACCATGTACCTATTTAAAAAATTTGTGTGACTGGGATTCAAATGCGTCTCCTGAAGACACATCACACTTGGCTGGTTCAAATGCAATATCTCATGGACATCATCAAGATTTTTAATGAGGCCTCTACAGTTCCATTGAGTAATATTTTCTCTTCCCATTATGGAGATTCAGAAGCTACTGAAGTCTGTGTGTATGTGTGTTCATGTGTCTATCGGGGCTGTTACTCTAGGATTTGGCTTTTTGGGCCTTTCTGCTGCTGGCTTGGGCGTCGGAGGCCGCTCCTTGTGCTGCGTTGCAGGCAGGAACGGCCCGACATCCATCTCGTCGTCGGATGTCCGAGGGGTGCCCGACGGACCGGACCCCCGGACTTGGCCCCCCTTCGGGAGCCCTTCGTTTGAGCTGCCACCGCCGCGGGCGTAAGGGACGCCAAAAGTGGCAGGGGCGGTGCGGTGGCGGTGGGAGCCGATACGGGGCCCGTGGTGTCCATCACCTCGGTCCCCTCCAACGCACTGGAGGACGGGGAGACAGAGGCGGGAGCGGCACCGGTCCCAACAGAAGTGGTTTGCACCACAACCACTGCTGCCTCAGCAAGCGGCGTGGTACCGGGTTGGGCTGCGTGAGGCAACCCAGCGGGGGGCGGGGGTGGGACCAGGTCAGACTCGCTGAACTGGGTCCCTGTGGACACCAGACGCCGCTCCGCCCCCCGGCGAGCCGCGTCAGCGTACCTCCCCAGGGGGAAAGAGGCGAACCTCTTTCGCGCCTCCGGGAAGGTGATGTTCTCAGTTACCTTGATGTTGATTATCTTTTTCTCCAGTTGGAACTTTTCACACTTGCGGGAGTACGCTGCATGCGGCCCGCCGCAGTTCACACAAGACAGGGTATCGGATGGACAATTGCCGCTTGGATGATCATGCGCCACGCATTTCGCACACGTCGTTCGGCCACGGCAAGAGTTTGTACCACGCCCGAACCGCTGGCACTTAAAACAGCGCCGCGGGTTCGGGATGTACGGACGGATGGAGCAACGGATAAAACCTGCATTTATGTGTTGTGGGAGTACTGCGCGGTCAAAAGTCAAGATAATGTGCTTGGTGGGAATCTCCTTGTCGTCTCCGCGGATAGGGATGCATCTCACGGCAGTGACACCCTGATCCTTCAAGCCGGCAAGGAGATCCGCATCCGTTTCGTTCAGGAGATCTGTCTCGGATATCACACCCTGCGAGCTGTTAGGCTCCAATGGGGTGTGATCCTGATGTCGAGATCAGCCAGTCTAGTCTGAGCTAGAAGCTTTGCAGACTGCTGCTTGTCATTTATTTCGATTAGGAGTTCACCAGACCTTTGTTTTTTGCACTTATACGATTTTCCTATTATGGCTTCAAGATACTTGGCGATCAAGAAGACTGACTGAGATGCAAGAGGGTGGGTTGGATTCAGGGACTCCATGACAAGAAATCGAGAGTAATGATCTGGTTCAGGAAATGTCAAAGATGGCGATTGGGGAAACGATACTTCGGTGCGGCCCCTTTTAGGGGGCCGATCACGGTTGGGGGGGTTTTTGAAAATACCATACGGCATAGTATAAAAGCAGGGAGACGGGGGTACTTTCTCCTTTGACCTTACCCTGGTAGTCAAAGAGGTCCCGGAGCTCCCTGCCTGGTAGACAGGCAGGGAGCCCATTGGCCGGAGCTTGACCAAAGCTCCGACGGCCACCGTTTATGGCTTCTACCCTTCACCTTTAAACACCTCGCCACGGTTGGACACAGCTTATGTTGGGAGCTCAAGGTCCGCGGTGTCGCTGCTCACCGTCACCATGAATACTCAAGGTGCCCCGTGCGGGGCAAACGCCCAAAGCGAACACGCGAGTGGGCGGGGGGGGACGATGCTAAAGCAGCGGTGCCAGGAGGGTGGTTCGGAAGGAAAACTGCTCTCCTCTTTCCTTCGCTTCCTTGAAAGCAGTGCAGTCGGCTCGCTTTCTGAGCGGTGGAAGGGATGCGAGACTCATCTCGGCTCGTGGTGCAACATTTTCAGTGCATGCTGTAATCAGATTCAATTGTTATATCCGATATTGTAATAGGCTATTTATTTTACCATAGAAAGCAGACAAAATTGGCCGGTGCCATAGTTGTTCATCGCTATATCTGATATATTGTTATAAATGGTATTGTTAGAAGTGGACTCGACTGTACTTCCATGGTCTGAAGGCAAAAGCATAATGGCATGCCCTTGTGGCACTTATCAAAGGCTTCGTTACAAGGGTCACAGTTTATTGTACATTTTATTTGACACCAAGATCAGAAAGGGAACTCACCTAGTTATTTATAAGTTGAACAAAATATATTTCACAAATGAGAATGGTGACAGCCATTATGGAAAAAATGACCGCCACGAATACTGGCAGCACCTGCCTTACCAAAAGAACAAAATGCTTCTTGGTAGAGAAAAAATTTTGCTTCAAGGCCTGTTTGACGTGTTTGGACACCTGAAATTCACCACACATGCTTACGGGCTTTCAAGTCAACAATAAATTACGAAGCAATGACAGACGTGAACAGGACCGAACCACTTCTCAGAAGTCAAATCATTTGGTTTTGGATAAGACAGGTGGCGTAACTGTTTCATGACAGTCAATATTCTGTAATGGCCGCCGCAACTCCAACGGGTAGAAATCGTTTCCATTAGATTTATAAATAACTTAGCTTTCCATCACAGACCTTGGTGTTAAACGAAGTGGACGATACACTGCAACCCTAGTACAAATTTAGAGCATACAGAAACCAGAGGCCCGCCCAAGAAAGACATTTGAATGCCTTTGTTCGCCATTGTTGAAACCCCTTGGACACTCACCGCCTGCACACGCCCTCGGCCTGCCATGCCGCAAAGCGACAGAAAAGCTCGGCAGCACTCCCTACACCAGCAGCCCCTCACTTGACCAGATGGCCTTGCTTCGATGAAACAAGCGTAGAGTTTCATACTAATATATACACTAACTAGAGAGAAATCTGTTTCTGCAATAGCGTGCCATCGTAGGCACTGCCATGGCAGCTGGCAACGCTCCTCTCCTACAGTTGAACCCCTTTATAAGAGACACGTACCGGGGAGCAGTTTCTGTCTCTTATACGAGATATCTCTTATAAGCAGGGAACCATGTTTTCACTTACTAGTCAGACCCTAGTTCAATGTGGGCACTGTATGACTAATATAAGCTCAAAAGAACGGCACAGCATGTTTCAAAAGATTCATTCTAATTAATGTTTGGCCCCATAATTTATGAAACTTTGTTTGCTTTATGACTGTATTTACACTGTTCTTTCGAACCGATTCTACAAGCTTTTTTTCCTTTCCTTGTTTGTGGAAGAACAATCGTAGATGTTGAGTTCACAAGCCTGATGAATAGCCAGAGCGCACAGTTTCTTCCGCTGTGTGCTCAGGCTATTCATTACGCTTGCAGGACTCAACATCTGCGATGCTTCTTGATTGGGAGCTACGCGAGTGGGAGAGCCCGCATGTGCGGTTGCACTCCATCCAATGGATGGCAGTAAGCTTCAACCACTTCTGTCAGTTGCATTTCCATTGGCAGGGCTTCTCATCCTCATTTCATAGCTGACTGAACCACTGTGTGTTTGCTGAAGTTATAATAAACAGTGACTGCAGGCGTCTGTCGTCCACCTGTGCTTCCACAATGGAAGCAACTGCAATTAGTGACTGGTGGCACTGCATCTGAAGTTAAAATGTCTGTTACAAGCGAGATTATTGATTAAACTTCAAGGATGACTTGTCCCTTATAACCAATCTTCTACATCCAATGTCTGTTATAAAAGAGGTCGATTTAATGGGAAAGATAGGGCAGCCAACCATGTGGGCGAATAGTGTCTCTTATACCCATTTGTCTCTTACATCAGTGTCTCTTGTAACGAGGTTCAACTGTACTTGGATTGGCTAGCCATGTGGCTTCTTTCCACTCTTGAAGCCCAAATCAACAAATAAGGGTAAGCTTCTTCTTTATGTTTGCGTTGCACGAAGTTTCTAAATAATCCCTAACAAATAACTCAATTTGAAGCTCCATTTTTATAATAATTCAACAAATTTGAATAATCGTTTCCATTAATGCTTTCTTACAGCCACAGGTGACTTTCGAGCCTGTTGGTGAGCCGTGCCAAGGACAAGTGGAACGTCACTGGCACCAGATTTCCCTGTAGTATACACTAGTACCAAACTCTATGGCCAAAGCATGACGAAGAACCCTTCTTCCAGCAAACTACCACGCTCGAAAAGGATCCCACTCGCGCTGCCTTGCCAAGCCCCCTACAGCAGACGGACAACAAAAGCCCAACAAGAACCTCAGAACTGAAACTGTGCTGGGCATGCGTGATGGACAGCTTAGGGCGACACTCCATTACAGGCAGCAATTCCTGCCCGAGATGAAGACGGATACGAGTGATACGCCCCCAAACGTTTCAGCACACAGAGGGAGGGCCCTCACCGGCGAGGGTGGCCGTCTTGAGGAAGTTCATGGTGGTCTCGAAGGTCATCTGCTGCAGCGGGGAGGCGTTGTTCTCCATGGCGATGCGGTTGCACGCCCGGTAGCTTCCGTCAAACGTCATGTAGTCGGCCACCAGCAGCAGGTGCCGGGGGTCCACCTCGATGCCGTACACCGCAAACACGTTGGCCACCTCCTGCGCAGTGACGGTGGACGGATCGTGCCGTGAAGCACAGGCAACCCTCGAAAGATCCTTTCCAGTGACAAGAAGACCACACCAGCGTCTCCAAGTCTTCAGCATTCGACCGACACCACCGTCGCACGTGCCCAAGCATGAGGGGTTCTTGGTGTGCTCCAACGCCAAATCATGGGTTGCCAGGAGGCCAAGAATGTACAAGGTCGATGTGCCACTTGTACCAAGCTAACTTTATCATTAAGTGTTTGTTTGATTGATTGATTGATTGATTGATTGATTGATTGATTGATTGATTGATTGATTGGTTGTGGGGTTTAATGCGACAAAGCTACACCTGGGCCATGAGGCACACTGTGGTAAAGGGCTCCGGATTAATTCCAACCACCTGGGGACCTCTTAACGTGTGCCGAAATCCTGACACACAGACGTTTACGCTTTCCAACTGCACTTGAAAAGCAGCTACCACGGTCGGGATCAAACCAGCGTCCTTGGGAAAGTGTTTTACTCCGTAAATTCGTAACAGAAAGCACTCACCCTAGCAATGGCAGTTCGCGCAGCCTCAATGCCGAAGGTGTTGGCGATGGCATGGATGTCGTTGCTGTAGATGCGCTTGAGATCCAGTATCTCGCCATAACGGAACATTTCCTGCAAAGTGCAACACCGTGAATTTTGGCTCGCGCTGCCAAACGTTGAGCATTCCGCTATGTAGGAGGCAATGCCCCACAGTGAAACAGCTATTCAGGCCCAATTGCACAGCTTCTGACAATCACTCATCACTATGAGCGTGCCCTCACAAAAACGCGAGAGTATGTATGGGTGCCCTAAAATGGGAGTACAGCTTACACAGCTTAGGAGAGCTCATGGACCGTTGACAACTTCGTAGTATTGGTGAAATCCTGATTAAAATTGAACAGAATGTACATTACAGTGGGTTGACCACATATATAAAACTAGCTTTTCATAGATCAAACAGCTTACAATATATGTAAATTTTCCCCAAAAAAGTTTAGTTACATTAAAAAAAAAAACCCTGTGTAATGAGGGTATGCAATTCTTTTGCAACAATCATCTACAGCAAACATAGACTGCTATAAGGGTTGTTTCGCACTTTTAGCTCTCCTAGTTCAAATGTCATCGGGCTCCAAAGTTTATGGTAGAAGGAAAGCCCACAAATTTTTATTACTCTTCTCACACAATGAACCTTGGGCCAGCGTTACTTCTTACTGCCGGAGAAACTGAGCTAGAGGCATAAAACAGCCTTTCTTGCACTCTTAGGTTCTCTATATAAAAGCTGTAAAGAAATCATTACCATTCATCTGTTGTTTCTAAAAACAGAAAAAAAACTGCATACATGAAGAATCTTACATAAAAATTAGAAGCCATTCCACTCTACGACACTGGAGGACCAGCAATGCTGTACAAAATACACGTCACACACACGCATGGTGGGAGAATTACCACATATTTTTCTCATCATTCGGCTTTGCGATTACGTGATCAGACACGGAAGGACAAGGGTTTTATCCCAGCAGACAAACGTGGGGCTGCCCGTTTCTCTCCCACAGAAGCGCGCGTTTTGACAGCAGACAGAAATTCCACAAGCTTTGAAGCTTCAACGTGAAAAACCCAATAATAAACACAGCTGAAACTCGACGTCCTTCATCTTAGAGGCTAATCGTCCCATGATTTGATATGGGTTAGCTTCAATGAAACAAGTGACAGTCATTTTTTTTTTCTTTGCAACCTTAATGCTTCTGTAGAAGTTCGTGCATTGACAGCAGATGGGAACTCTGCCATATTGAAAACATTGCTGTGAACTAATCCAGTAAAACCTCGCTACAAGAGACACTGTTACAAGAGACACTTGGTTATAAGAGACGTTTGAATGAAGACGGTTTGGTTATTTTCTTATGTTCACCATGTTAGCAACGCCGCATAGAAGAGACCTTGGTTACACGGGACATGTTTCTTGGGTCCCTTGAGTGTCTCTTGTAACGAGGTTTTTACTGTAATGACAGGCGAATAAAGCTCGGAGTAAATGATAAGGCTGTCCTGGCGGCCATTTGTCATGCAACTGTTTTTAGGAAAGTTTTGATGAAACAAGAGTCAGCCATTTCCTGCACAGCATTTGAGGCTGGCTTTTGCTGGCTTCCCCGCAAGGGCTTTGCATGCACGCGTGCACAGACAGACAGAGAGATAGAGAGAGAGAGAGAGAGAGAGAGAGAGAGAGAGAGAGAGAGAGAGAGAGAGAGAGAGAGAGAGAGAGAGAGAGAGAACGCACAAAATTCTGGCCCCACACAGCCTCGCAGAGCAAAGAAGCAAGCGCACGCGGGGCAGACTGACCACAAAGTTGACGCCTTCTGTCTGGAGCATCTTGCCACAGCCCGACTTGTCCTTGGTGTCCTTGACCAGGAAGGCCCGCGCAATGCTGGGCACCGAGTGGAACACCGCCCGGGCCGACTCTTCCTCCACCAACGAGGTGAAGTCAAACTTGCTCCCTTGCAGCTCCAGCTGCGCTCCCGACAGGGAGGGGAACATCCAACGCACTGTTATTGACGCGTACACTTAAAGGGGCCATGCAGACAAGATAGAAGTTTGTTTTGTTTGAAACATTCGGTGTTTTATAGTGCCCCCAGTGCTCATCCGGAAGCAAACGATGCTATATCCGCTGAGAAATTAATTTAAGTTAAAATTTTGGTTCTCCCGCCAAATTGCGTGTTTTCCTGACATCTGCCATGACATCACAAAAGCAGGTCTTCAAGTTCAACTTAGTGTGCTTGACAGCAATTGCTTATCGTTAGTCAACCTAGATGGCGCCACCATACCACGGCGGGCCGCTTTCTGCCTTTGATTTGCTTTCGACCGTATTTGTACCTCGCTTGTTTTTGTTAAGGTAGAAAATAATTGTTTCGTGAAACATGGTGTTCGCTCGACAAATACGGTCACATAAGACGCCGTCGCTCTCGCCAACCGGCCAGTGTCGTCTGAGACAGTACCAACAGCAGTACGGATTGGTACTTCTATGCTTTCGTAACTTCCACTGCTTAACCCACCATTCTTACTGCTATAAAAAGAGAATGTCCTAAATGTAAGCACCAATATCTCCTTCAGCAAGCTTATAAACCCTGCCTAATTTGCGTTTGCTTTTGCCGGCCTCAGCCAATCGAAGAGCTCGCTGGTATGACATCATAGGTTCTGTTGCGGAAAATGAGCTAGTGGGTCACTTGGTCATTCCCTTTTTTCCCAATTATGCAGATTATTTGAGCAAAGTTTACGTTAAGAGTGGTGTCAGTATGATAGCAACCAGGCAATCTTTCGAATGAACCAAACTTATGTTTTGTCTGCATGGCCCTTTAAATGTGTACACCACAGAGTTTCTTACTAATGTATCCGTTTTAACCCTGGTGGTGTCAATTGACGCCACTACATAAAAGTTCCTATAGCGCATAGAGAACGAACCCAAAAGTGCTAGCTTTCTGGGGAATTGTTCTTCAAGAATGCCCATTGCCATAGACGTTCTCGTTGTTGCACTTTAGAGCGAACTGGACGCTCCAAAGAAGAAGCTTGCTCCCCTGAAAACAAAACTGCGACACTGAAGCTAAATAAACGGAGGTCCTAGTTTTATTCCCAAGCTCGTAAATCTATAAATACGCGCACTATGAAGTCCATTTTTTGTTTCTAGGCTCATGCGGTCGTAACGTTTAGGAAAACACTTTAACAAGATGCTTCTGCCCAACAAAAATTTTAACTGACAGTTTTACATAATTGCCTCATTAATAAATTAGTTATTACTTGCACTTCCAGCTCTATTTTTTTGTTTCTGGGCTGATCGGAGCCTAAAATTTTGGAAAATACCCAGAAAACATTGTTTTGCTTGAAATTAACAAATCACGGCTCAAAGGGAAGCAGGGAAATCCGGTGCTTAGTGTCCAGGCAGGCCACGCTTCAACAAGCATGACATCAGGTGTGCCAAGAAGTGTTCGTGACCGCACCCAAGGCTCCTGCCCTAGAAATGCAGAGTCCGAACTGGAGAAAAACGACTCGGCCTTTGTTTACTGAGCTCACCTGAAAGGTGAAGGTGCACCACTCCTCCTTGGCGTCGTCGTAGTCGTACTCCAGCACCCAGGGGTTGTACTTCACCACCGACTGCCGACGAGACAAGCAAGACGACGAGTGGGATGACAAGGAGCGGGGAAACGGACAGACCAACGTGCCGCTATCTCGGTGGTACGTAAAGCTAAAAGCCGAGTCACAGCGTGTGCCTTTTAAAAAGACAGTCAACCAATTTTTTTGCAGCGTATGCTCTCTATCCCAAATGAAAGGAACCACAAAGCTTAAAGGGGTACTGACACCAATTTTCGGTGTTAATGTTATTGCACAGTTCGTTTCCTCTACTCAACAGAATACCCTGGCTGAAATATGAGCGGCCTGCGACGCGAAGAACATACTTCAATCGGATCTCATTTATCGCGCCGAAAAAACAGCACGCGGAGCGGCGCTCAGCAAATGGACATCAGTGTGACATCATCCCGTGGTAGGCAAAAGAAATGACGCGGACAGCGCTCAACAAAAACTCGTGACGTCACTTCACGCGCGCAGCCCCGCGAGCGGCGAGCGGGCACCGGCGCATTCACAAATGGGTGCACGTAGCCAGAGCTACCGGCATAACCGCTGCCCAGAAAGGCACTGTTGGCAAAAATAAAGTTCCACACACGGGAAAGGAAGCGATAATATAGCCCAGAATCGCAATAGAAGTCACCATCAGGGCTTTTATTGAAAGCGGTAATCGAATTTCCGCCACAATGCTAAGCCTAGCACCTTCTGGCTGCTCAGCCGCTCAGCTCAGTGAGTGAGTGAGTGAGAGAGAGTATAGACTTACAAATATCCTCGCCTGCCTCTGCCTTTCCGCCTTCTCGTCCCGTACAACTTCCTGAAGGGACATCAGGATATCATGGGCCGCACTTTCCCTCTCATCAGCGGTAGGCGTTGCAGCACCAGCAGCAGCAGGGTTATCAACACCGTCAAACAACTCTTCGTCTGTAAAGCGGAAAGAAAAAAGACGCTTTTCTTTTGCACCAATGCCAGAGTAGGCCAAACATCTCAAGCTCTGACCCCCCTTTTGCGAGATGCGAGTGAGCAACCGCTAGTTTCCACCAATCAGCCAGTCGGTACGATTAAGTACTGTACACTGACACGTATGGGCCTCGTGCGCTGGTATGGTGGCGCCACTGATTCGGTGTGTTCCGCGCCACCTTTCGGACGACGACGACATAACTTCTGAATTCCGCGAGCAGGCGACGTCTAGTAGTGTCTCGTTCGGCAGTGTACGAATATCAGCACAAGAAAGCAAGAATGGCCGCTATTCTTTTTAAATGCGATACAAACAGCCAAACGGTACTCAAATAAAGAGAAAAGGCTTCGCAAGGGCGACAGGAAAGCGATTCATCAAAAAAGAATCGGTTGTATGCAAGCGCCGGTCTCTTTCCAAGCCGCATGGACACGCTGCAATTTCGCAATGGCTTCAACTGAAGTTCACCATCGGCGTCAGCGTCATCGTCCGAATGAAAGACAAAAATAAAAAGGCGAAAACCCGCAAGCGGGAGTGTGCGTGTGTGTGTGTGTGTGCATCGCCTCCTGCAAGCGATATTGTGTGTGAGAGAAGCCGCGATCGCTCCACCAATGGGGACACCCCTGTGCTCCTTTTCTGTGGGGCCCCTCGTCCCCGCAAGAGCATTAAAATTACAGCGCAATGTTCACCGTTCACGCGGCACCGGCAACAATATCCCCAGTGCACTTCATTTCCCTTTTCCACCTGAATCACTTAGCAGTAGTAGTAACGATTTCATTTGTTCGGTTTTACCCTTTCAGTCCTGGTCAGGGCATAACTGACATAACTTCATAACTGGAATCATTTGGCGGACAGCTTAGCGAAGAGGAGACCGGCAACGCGACTTTCCCGGGGCTTGCAGAAGCGAATTTCTCCCGTGTAAACCCCCCCTGTGACTTGTATGTGTCAGGAAGTGATGCGATGTCCGTTGCGTGTGTGAAATTGCTGCGAAAGGTTCGTGTGTATATTGCGACATCAAGGATATGCGGCTTCAAGAGCCCGAAGATTCAGGTTTGTGGAGGCAGGTATTTGAAAATGCAACTGCTTGGGTAAACTCTACCTCAAACTGCTGAAACTACGATGAGTTCATTGGATGGGCTCAGAAAAATATCGCGACGCTTTTTAAAGCGATTTCATGGGTTTATAAACGCGTACTTACTATGCGAATACCTTTTGACGTATATGTGCGTGAGGAAGCTTTCATGAAAGCCTCTAAGCGTTTATTTACCTTGTTGTTTATCGGTCGACATCGACACGGGCACAGATATGGTAGAGCACACAACAGGAGCTATAATTGTGGCCAAATGGTTCCTCGCATTCGAGTGCCAATAAAAATAAAGACCATTTGGAATAATAGAAATTGTTTCAAAGCTAATAGAGTTGTACGTGATGTTCTTGTAACTACATGCCAGCGTGAATACAGTTAAACCTCGATGTAACGAAGTCGGTAAAATTCGTAATTTACTTCGTTACATTGAAATTTCGCTACATTCAAATTCACGGTTTTAATGAAGTGTTCATCCTGTGAAGCATTTCCTGCAAAAGAAAACGTGGCGCGCATACATGGCTGGCGCACTCTTTCTGTTTCTATCAGAGCTTAAAGGGACCCTGCAACACTTGCCATCGACTACTAGTACTGTATTTTGGGATAAAGTCTATTGTCCCAGAAATCTCCTCCCGCAAGAATTATGAAAATCCGTTCACAATTAACGAAACTACGCGCGATGAGAAATCGCGCATAATCGTTCCCTCTCAACTCGAGCGCGAACAAGGCGACGAAACCTGCGCGCTCTCTCCCGGAGAGGGAGGCGGCTCGCGGCGTTCTCTTCGGCGGCCTTTGATATATCATATGCCGGGTAGTTTTCTCCTTTTCTCCGCAACGCGGAGGGGCCTATTTCCGGTCTGGTGCCACAAAAAAGCAGGCATGGGTGCCTGCTCGCAAGTGCGCGCTCGGGCTGGTAGGGCGTTTTTGAAGCAATAAACGTTTGTAGTCGAGTGGTCCCGTTGAAAGGGAAGTATTGAGCTCATCACTCAAACTCCGCGCGCACTCAAAACACAAAATAAACGGCAAAACTGTGCCTACAGGTTCAGGCATAGAAGAGGTTCGTACACAGCGATGACGACGACGGAAATGGGAGAATCTAGCCGCGAAGTTGACCAGTGACAGCCGATCGGGCAGCCATGGCCTATGTGACGTCCCTTAGGCCATGCATAATGAGGACAACTGAAGAGAGAGCGGTTTGTTTTTCTGCGTCTTTCACATCGATTTGCTCGCTCACCGATTCACGTGCACGTGTAATATTTGGCTCAGGTATTCCTGGCAGTGTAATCTAAACGTCGCGCAGGTTTACTTGTACTGCTCAAAGAGTGTTGCAGGGTCCCTTTAACAGTCTACGCGGGCAACAGAGTGAACCGCATGGAGCGTTTTCTCCCCGCAAAAGCGCGCCCCGCAAGCCACAGGCGTGCTGACGCAGCCGCGGAGACAACCCGCGCGATCTGAGTAGCTTCAGCGACCTGAAACGCTGAAACGCAACTCGTGGGGCAAACGAGAGGGGCATGCGAGAAAAAAAAAGCGGATAGCGTGGGCGAAATTTTCACTATAAAGCGTCATACGCGCCGCTTACGAAAGCGCCAATCAAATATCCTCGGCATGCCCGAGCGCTTCGAAGTTCCCGCCATAGAGTGCGCGCCTCCCCGTTGGCGAAACTGGTCAGGCTCCACCAACTGCCGCGTGCAGCGCTGCGTGAGTCACTTCCTGGCGCAAAAGCCGCCGCCGGCGCGTAATCGCGGACGCGGGTGTGAAAAAAACGCGCGCACAAGGTTCACAAAAATTCACAAATGCTTGCTGTAACGATGATACCCAACAAGCATGAGCGAACTCGAAGGGCAAAACGGCGGCATGCGGCGGCGGCGGCCCCGCAAGGGGCGATTAGGCTTACCACCGCGGAAAATGTTTGATGGGCGCTTTCGTGAGCAGCGCGCATGACATTTTACTGTGAAAATTTCGCCAACGTTGTCCGCTTTTTTTTTTTTTTCTCGTATTCTCGTATGCCCCTCTCATTTGCCCCTTGAGTTGCGTTTCAGCGAGCGGTTGGAAGCGGTCGCTGGAGCTGCCCACATAGCGCGGGTGGTCTCCGCGGCTGCGTCAGCGCGCCTGTGGCTTGCGGGGCGCGTTTTGAGTTTTTGTGGGGAAAAAACGCTCCATGCAGTTCACGATGATGCCCGCTAGACGATTAAGCTCCGACAGAAACAGTGCGCCAGCCGTGTATGCACGCCACGCAGTTTGTAGGCAAGGGGCTCACTCACAGACCCGTGGCTCGCTGCATCCGCGGCATTGGGCGGCCTGTGTTGCCGTTCGCGTTTTATTGAGACCCTATTTCGGCGCTTGCGTCTCCCAAAATATACCTCTACAACTTAAATTCCGTGCCTAGTTCTCCATGAAACTTCGTTACATTGAAATTCCGGCAAACGGGACTTCATTACACAGAGGGTGAAAATACATGGTGTGCATACACTTGAAGTTACAAAAATTCCGTGGTTCGCTACATCGAGGGTTTCGTTACATTGAAGTTTGTTACATCGAGGTTTAACTGTATTATTATGCTCGTGCATGCTACCTTTGTCAGAAAAATATTTTGCCCAAGCTCCACTTGAACTCTTTTCCTGTCACCTATGTGGCAGAAGCGCAAACTAAAAGTTGTAGAGCAACATATGTTTGAGATATTGGAGAGTCATTTCAATAAAACTGTAGATGCGAGCTTCCGAATTGTGTCTATATGTGTCCATTTGTTTATTATGACGCTGTGTAGCGCAAACATTTACGTTTCTATTGTTTTCATTTTAAAGCTTTCTTTATATTTTGCTGGTCTGACTACGTACAATGAAAGCATGCATATCCGTGGGATGCTCCTTGTATTTTCTGATGAGTGCACAGTTATTATACTGACACCAATCTGTTTGAAGAGCTACAAAAATAAGCACTCGTTCCGTTCAGCTGGATAGACGGCAGTTTTTCGCAGCTGTCTTACGCCTAGTAGCCGTCAGATACGCGAAATGCACCTATGAATCTGTTCTTTTTATTTTTTCTTGGGTACTATGTGCTTTGTGCACGTCGGCGTCGCAGGCAGCTGATTCGTGTAGTCGTCTGCTTTTATTGGAGAAGGGGCGTTTTCTAAAATATCTCACCTTGTATTCCCGCACAACTCGTCAGCCGAATACCGTATTTACCCGATTCTAACGCACCCCCGATTCTAACGCGCACCCGATTTTCCTGGCAAAAAAACCGGAAAAAGTCGCACCTCCGATTGTAACACGCACGGGACTTTGTGACCCAGACAAACGAATGCGAGAGAAACGGGCGATTTATTTCCCGAAGTAATCTCATTCATCTCACTCCTCGTCGCTGTCCGCTGACCACAACATCTCATCCTCGGTGCCTTCAAGCGCATTCGGGATGCCACACTTCTGAACGAACGTTCAACCATGGTCGATGGGATCGTGGCCCACGCCTCGCACGCCCGTCCCGAGAGCTTCTCCAGAGGTGCACGCTTCAGCCAACCGCTCGTTTTGAACACGTGGGAGCCGCTGCTGCCATTGCTGTTATCAAGTGCGCAAGTCAAACGATTTGACGATTTGTGTGAACGCCGATAGAAAAGCCTAGACGCCTAGGCTTGCTGCGTCTGGAAAATAGTTGCTAAAAGCTTTGGCGCCATCTTGAGGTAGCGATGGCAATGGGTGGGACGAAATTTCCGCTGTTTCGGCAGTTTCGGTTTTGTATCCGATTCTAACGCGCATGCGATTTTTCGGCCTATTTTATCGGAAAAAAAGTGCGTGTTAGAATCGGGTAAATACGGTATTACTATGAATATTTGGTTTCGGTGAACGTAACAAAATGCTGTAATTGTTGTTTACTAATTTTCCGGTTGTTGTTTAAATTGAGCCTCGTAGCAAACTGCTTTATATGTTTATTTTGTTCTTCAGAAAAAATTCCGCCGCCACATGTTTTTTTGAAACTGCAGTGCACGAGGCCCATAAGTAGGGATTGATCATGAGTTGACCCCCTAACTTTTGAACTGCTCTGAATGGACAAAAAAAAAAAAAAAAGTTTGACAGCAGATGTTAGGTAGTTGCGAATATTCATTTCTTTTTGATATCCAATCAATCAGTACATCAGTCTGTATTCATTTCAATAAAAATTTCAGAGCATTCAGTACTAAGAAGTAATGAAAGCTAGGGTAAGTATCATGTATTTGTACAGTAGAATCTCGATGATACGATTCTGGGTGATACGAATTTCGGGATGATACGAATTTCTGAAAAGTCCCGGCAAAATTGCATTGTTTGCAATGGGAAAAATTTCGGCTGTTACGAACGGACCTGCGCGGCCCGGCGGATGATACGAACGAGCCGGCGAGGCGCCCAACTGCCGAACAAGGAAGTGACGGCTCTCTCTCCCCATTTGTCACTCCTCTTTCTCCAGAAACGGCCGGGCTGTTGTTTTCTGCTCGCGAAAACGCGCCCCGCACGCCCCATGCGCGCCGCGAAACCTCTCGCACGCTGCGCGCGCCGCGGCCGGCGGCGGCAACATGGCGGCGGCTTCGGCCGCGAAGTGGCACGGCCGCTTGAGCGACTGCTTCTAGCCGCTCTTTAAAATGCCGCTCAAGGCAGACATGAAGTTTCTTGTGCAGTAAAGGAGCTGATAACGTTGGCGAAAACGGTACTATAAAACACCATCCGCGCCGCTAGTGACAGCGCCCATAAAATATCTGCTGGAGTGCTAAGCCTAAACATCGCGGGCGGCATAGAGGCGGGCGGAGCCAGCGGGCTGTCAATCGTTTCGCAAGTCGTCAGCGTCTTTTTCTGACCGAGGTAGGAGATACCGCGGGCGCGAAATTGTCAATGCGGCCTTGAAAATACAGCGCGCGCAAAGCCGAGGCGTGCGAATTGTGTGCAAAAACGCACCATGCGGTTCACGCTTGACTGTTGCGGCGTGTAGCGAGCTTGGACACCGGGAGTGAGGAGACAAGCGCGAAGCTAGGCGAAGCGTTACGCGCTCCAGAAAGGACTGCTTTGTGACGTGGGGGTTTAAAAAAAGCAAAAAAAATCATGGATTTGTTCACGCGAAAGTAAGAAAAGAAATAAACGAAAACTTTTTTCACCGCTCAATTTTTCGCTCTGTGTTGGTTCATACGAATTTCGGATGATACGAATATTTTTCGCGGTCCCGCAAGATTCGTATCATCGAGATTCTACTGTATTATACAAGAAATTCAGATATCCTCTCCTTGTATAAGCCCCTCCTTAAAGCAGTTTACCATGGCCTTAGCTTCTGTGCAACCGCAAATTCCAAGGCCGTTCTCAGCCTGGCATAGGTGGACGACCAGCAGAGCTGTCAACATAATTGTACGAGAACTTGTTCTGAACACTTCAATGCATCACTTGATTTGGTAGCAACAGTAACAATGGCTTTGTGGTTGCTACGATACACACTCGTCAGCACTGCAGGCACATTCTTGGACAAAGTCAACTCGATGCATGTACGCCACTGGGTAGTTCCATACGTCTCCAACACAGAGAACACGTAAACCACTCCCAGTGATTTCACCGACACTGGAACGCCCCCAACTACGACCACATGGGTAGTGTCATTGCAATTGACCCACACTAAGTGATTAGTTGTGTTGAACCTTTCAACATCGTTGTTCAGCTTTGTAAGTGAGCCGCTGCTATCCATCCTTGCACTGATCACGCAATGCAATGTAGCATGGATGCTTTCCGAGCTTTCCTTTCGCTCCGCCAGGTGTCACCCCATGCCTTACTGGCTTTCTGCTAGCATTACCTAACTTAATGCTCCCCTAACCTGAAAAGCAAGCTTTATTCCATTAAGCTGTTTTATTAGGTAAATGTTAAGCTAAGTTAAGTCCAGTTTCTGTCCCACAGGTGGCGCCCCTCAGCTTCCGTGAAGCAGAAGTCCCTAGCAGAGTTTCACAACAGGGCTCAGAGGCAGATTTGAGTGAGGGGGGATTTGATTGATTGATTGATTGTAGGGTTTAATGTGTGGACGCAATGCAGGCGATGAGGTGTGCCGTAGTAAAGGGCTACAGATTAACTTTGACGCCCTGGGGATCTTTAACATGTGCCGAAATCTCGCACACGGGCGTTTTTGCTTTCTGCCTCCATCAAGGAAGGGGCGGGGGGAAGGGGGGGAAGGCGGGAGGGGGGCAGCTGCTCTCCCTAGGCGACCTAGTTACCTTGTTTCGGACCGACATAAAGGTCTACTGGCGGCCACTGGGTGCATAAATAGACAGACTTAATTACCATGTTATTAATTTAATTTTAGTTGTTATTAGGACAATAACGATAAACATTATTATTATCGTCTACTGTAACATCATCATCATCACTAAAAAACTCCCCATCCGCAAATACGGGCCCTGACCGGTGCGTAGCGGAGCACTCCGACTCTCACCTGACTCGGTGGCGACGCGCTCCTCTTCCTCAGCCTCCTCGTACTCCCTCTCCTGGGCGTGGCGGGCGGCTGCCTGGTGGGCGACCGTGTCTCCGTCCCCCTCCCCCTCGTCCGAGCTCTCCCCCTCCGCGTCGTTCGCCTCGGGCCGGGACGGCATCCCATCGCCCCCGTCGTCGGCGTCTCCGCCACCACGCCGCTGCCGTGACTTGGCCGTCCGCGTCATCCTGGAGGGGCGCGCAGGGCGCAAGAAAGTGAATCTCTTCATCAGAGTCGCTAACAGGATGCACAAAAGGTGCTCACCTGCTTTGGCAGATCAATGCACGTGGCTTAGAAGCATGCCACACTGGGCGGAAATGACGACTCTCCAATGACATCAGAAGGCGGCAGGAAGTGGGGACTATTTTTTACAGCACAGCTTGCAGCATTGTGAATTGGAAGAATTAAAGCCGTTCCACTCAACGTGAAAGCTGTCGTAAATGCAGAGCAGTGATTCGCCATAACGGCCTGTGGCACCGTTATCCGCTTACTGCTACTACCCATCACGCTCTTCCCCTCCCTGTCTCACTTCTCTCTTGATGAATTGAACGGAGGTTTGTCCAAAGCAGTTCAAATTTCCCGCCTTCGCAGTGCTCGCGCGCCCCCTGCCTGGAACGAACAGCGCGAGCGGTTCTCGCACGTGCCGGCACCTTACTGCGCAGTCCACAACGCGTTGTTTTTGGCGGTCCCATCTCCCCGCGCGGGGGACTCGAGTAAATGCGTCGCATAGGGGGTGGGTGTATTGCGTTAACGTTTAGTGTTTGGGGAGTTGGTGGTAGTGAATGCGTTGTATCAGCAGCTTCTTGACGTAGTTTGAATGAGTCAAGGATATAAGGCGCGTTCGTAGCCTCCCATTCTGTGTCGGCTTTGTGGCGCAGTGGGTAGAGCACCATGTACATTGCGTTCCGCCCGCAGGGTCGAGGGATCGAAACCAGGCGCCGGATAGTATTTTTTTTTATACAGTGTAGACCATTTATAACGTAACCGCTTATAGTGCGGGACCGGATATAACGCGGGTTTTCGCGACCACCGGTTTGCCTCCCATAGAACTCAATGCATAAGCATACCGCTTAAGATGCGGTTGGCCGAAGCACAATACCGTTTATAGTGCGGTTTTTCGGCGGGTCTGGTGATCGACCGGCGCAGCTGTGGCATCGTTTTAGGGTAGCAAAAGAAAAAAAAAAAAAAAGTGAAATCGGCCATCTGACGCAGCGTGCACCCCTTGCCCTCCTCTAACGTAGACACCCAAAGAAAAAAAATAGGCACCCTTTAGTTCGTGCGTACCTGATAACCACAACTGACCTTGCTTGATGCATCTCGGAAGATAGCGACAGTCTCCCCATCCGCGCGCGGCAAGTTGATTTTATTAATCGGGAACCGCATGGCCCGTTTTCGCGCACGAATCGTGCACATCAGCGTTGCGCGTTTTTTTTTTTTTTTTCGTGCTTGTGTCGACGATTCCGCGCTCGCGGTGGCTTCTTCGCGTGGCAGTGGGAGGAGCCTGACGACTTGCACCAATGGGGAGACGCGCTCCGAGCCGGCTAGCCGCGCCAGAGATGTTTAGGCTTACCACCGCGGTATTTTTTGATGGGCGCTTTCACAAGCAGCGTGGATGGCAGTTTATATTGCCGCGAACCATACATTGGGTTTGTTTATTTGTGTTTTGCTTTTACCGCCCGGCTGCGCCGGTCTGTGTTATCTCTGCGTTAAGGGAAGCGCGTGTTCCATTCTTTCTTTCTGTGCCGCATGTGTTATCTGTTGTGATAGGGAGAGCATTCCGATCTAACGTGAACAGCCCAGAATAATCTTCTTGGATCTACTATGTTCTCGATGCGAATCGACGTTTCGAGAACCACGCGCCCCAAAAGATAAAAAGCCTGCAGTGCGGATGCCGGGGCATTCGATTCGACGACACTCGCCTGTGCAAGTCACTTTGTTGACCGCTGCTTCGCCGCCTCTGTATTCTTTTGAGTCGTTAGGGGAGCACAAGTTCGCTCCAATAAACGTGTTTCTCATTCAACACAACTGCATCGTCCTTGGCTACGTGACATCTGGTGGAGGTGCGGGGTACGCACCCTTCATGCCCACTACAACCTCTGGAAGCCGCCAAGCCAGTCCAACAAGAGCCAGCCTCCGCGTGCAAGATTTACCACCCGAGTTCGGTCTACTACCGGAGAAGACGAAGAAGAAAAACGTCGCAACCAGCACCATGCTCAACCAAGCCAATCCTCCTGTCGTTCTGCAGCAGCCACGGGAACCGCCATCATTCCGAGGAGCCCCCGCAGAAGACCCAGAAGAATGGTTGGAGAAACTGGAGCGCGTCCGGAAATTCAACAGGTGGGACGACGCAGAAACGTTCCGGCACGTTTTCTTTTACTTGGAAGATTCGGCTCGCACTTGGTTCGAGAACCACGAGAGCTCCTTGACAAACTGGGCTCAGTTCAAAAGCGAGTTCACTAAGACCTTCACTACCGTCGTGCGGAAAGAAAGAGCCGCCCTTTTGTTGGAAACGCGCACGCAACACCCCAACGAAGGTGTCGTGATCTTCGTTGAGGAGATGAAGCAGCTATTTCGCCGCGCGGACCCCGAAATGACGGAAGAAAAGAAGTTGCGCTTCTTAATGCGCGGAGTGAAGGAGGAACTGTTTGCTGGACTTGTCCGAAATCCGCCCAAAACCGTCGCCGAATTCGTGACCGAAGCCAGCACCATTGAAAAAGCCCTCGAAATGCGTGCTAAGCAGTATGACCGCAACTTTGTTGGCGCGACCAATGAGAACGACTTTGGCAGCACGCGGATCCCGGCCGACAGCCTACGCGAGACTATCCGCGCAATAGTGAGAGAGGAGCTGCGGAAACTTCTCCCAACGCCGCCGCATCCCCAAGTCGCTTCCCTCACCGACGTGATTAGAGAAGAAGTGCAACAAGCGTTGGGAACTTCTACGCCATCCGAGGTACCCCGAGAGCCACAAGCTATGACATACTCCGCGGCTGTTCGTCGACCCCGCCCTACTCCAACACGCCGTCAAGAGGCCCCGCCGTACCGCCGCCCACTGTCACCCGCCCGACCCCCGGTAGCCCGAAACCAGACGCCGAGGAAGACGGACGTATGGCGAACTCCCGATAACCGTCCTCTGTGCTACCACTGCGGAGAGGCCGACCACATTTACCGTCGCTGCCCATACAAGAGGCTCGGACTGCGTGGTTTCTCCGTCGACGCACCTCGCCCTCTCCCTGGCCAACGACCACGTGAGATCGACGAGTATCTATCTGAAACCAGCCGTGGCCCAGCGCGTTTCAACCGTTCGCCGTCGCCCTACCCATACCAATCGCCGAACCGCCGTAGCAACGCTGACTTCGCCCGTGGAAGGTCCCCCAGCCCACGCGGGGGAAACTAAAAGCAGCAACTTCTGGAGGTGAAGTTGCTCTACGGCGAAAAACCGGAAACCCTCCAACGACGCAAGGACGCGCCGAAGACAGTGATTCACGACATGCCCTCATCCCGACGACCCGACCTAACCCTGATGAGACTCCCGAACACGACGACAGCTATACGCCGCGACGCTTACCCGACCTGACCGAGACGTCCGCTGAGAAGACATGGACAACGACGACGCACAGTGCCCGACCGTCAACACGCACAAGCCGAGATGCGACGCCCCGACGCACCCGGAACTCGAGGAAGGCGGCATCCGACGTCAAGGTGTCCATCGACGGTTTTGATGTAGTCGCCCTCGTAGACACGGGAGCCGACTACTCCGTAATGAGCGGACCATTTGCGTCTAAGCTGAAGAAAGTTATGACCAGATGGGACGGTCCGCACATACGCACAGCAGGAGGCCACATCGTGACGCCAAGTGGAATGTGCACATCGCGCGTCACCATAGATGGCACGACGTACCCTGTAGTGTTCGTCGTTTTGCCCAACTGCTCCCGCGACGTAATTCTCGGAATGGACTTTTTGACAGACAACGGCGCAATAATCGATCTCCAGACGAAGTCGATAACTTTTTCCTCCGACCACTCCATGACGCCGGAATTGAACCCCGAACACCGTGCAGCTGTAAGGATCGCCGATGATCACGTCACCCTGCCACCCCGCGCAAGCTTGATGATCACCGTCTACTGTGAAGGTGCTGCTCCCGACGTCGACGCTATCGTGGAGAGTGACCGAAGGTTGCTTCTTGACCGCGGTGTGTCTGTCGCAAGAGGCATTGCGCGGTTTAAGCATCGCAAATCCCATGTTTTGGTCACCAATTTCACCGACGAGTACCAGCATTTAAACAAGGGCGCTGCAATTGCGTTCGTCGAAGAAACGCAACTAGCAAGTGACGTGATAGCAGTCGCCGACTTTGAACGCGCACCCGACGATACCTTCAAGCTTCCGCACCCCTTCGACGTGAATCCGGCGCTACCGCAAGAAGAAAGGAACAAGTTATTGGCTTTGCTGCGTCGCTACAGCGAGTGTTTTTCGTCGAACTCAAAGTTACGTCAAACACCTCTGGCGAAGCACCGGATAATAACCGAGGATGGAGCCCGACCTACCCGACAGTCACCGTACCGCGTCTCTTCCCACGAGCGGGAAGCCATCCGGACTCAAGTCGACGACATGCTCAACGACGACATTATACAGCCATCGAAAAGTCCGTGGGCTGCGCCGGTCGTACTCGTGAAGAAAAAAGACGGCACACTGAGGTTCTGCGTTGACTACCGGCGATTGAACAAAATCACGAAAAAGGACGTGTACCCCCTGCCACGAATCGACGACGCCCTCGACCACCTCTGCCATGCGAGGTACTTCTCATCGATGGACCTCAAGACCGGCTACTGGCAAATTGAAGTGGACGAGAGAGATCGAGAGAAGACTGCATTCATAACCCCGGACGGCCTATACGAGTTCAAGGTAATGCCGTTTGGGCTATGCACGGCACCAGCAACGTTCCAAAGAGTCATGGACACTGTGCTAGCTGGCCTGAAGTGGCACACCTGCCTCGTATACCTCGACGACGTTGTGGTATTCTCCCGGACTTTCGACGAACACCTCGCAAGGTTGCAGTCAGTACTCGAGGCCATCCGTACGTCGGGGTTAACGCTGAAGCCTGAAAAGTGCCGCTTCGCGTACGAGGAACTGAAGTTTTTGGGCCATGTCGTCAACGCCGCGGGAGTCCTGCCTGACCCGGCGAAAACTTCAGCCATAGCGAACTTCCCAAGGCCGAAAGATAAGAAGGGCGTGCGCAGATTTCTTGGACTGTGCGCATACTACCGGCGCTTCGTCGCAAACTTCGCACGCATTGCAGAGCCGCTCACGCGCTTGACGAAAGATAGCACCGCTTTCAGCTGGGAAGACGACCAAGAAAAAGCATTCTGCGAGCTGCAAAAACACCTGCAAAGCCCGCCCGTGCTCGCTCATTTCGACGACAACGCCGAAACGGAAATACACACGGACGCCAGTGATATAGGCTTGGGTGCCGTCCTTGTCCAAAAGCAAAACACAAATAAACAAACCCAATGTATGGTTCGCGGCATTATGGCAGCATCTACGTCCGCACCCACTACGTCCGGAGTGGGTGCGGACGTAGTGGCAGCACCCACTTCGCGGCAGCACCCACTACGTCCGGAGCTGCCGTGACTGCCAGCGACGAAAAACGCCGCCGACAAGACCCGCCGGACTTCTGCAACCGATCGCCGTCCCATCGAGACCATTTCAACAGATTGGAATGGACCTTTTAGGCCCGTTCCCTACGTCACGATCACAGAACAAGTGGATTGTCGTAGCGACAGACTACATGACGCGCTACGCAGAGACCGCCGCTCTTCCGAGGGGGACTGCACAAGAAGTGGCGAAGTTCTTTATAAGCCAAGTTGTGCTGCGACATGGAGCCCCGGAAGTCCTAATCACAGACCGCGGAACGGCATTTACTGCGGAGCTGATGCAAGGAGTATTACGCTACAGCAACACGGATCACCGAAGAACGACGGCGTACCACCCCCAAACGAACGGACTAACAGAACGTCTGAACAAGACAATCGCAGATATGCTGTCAATGTACGTTGACGTTGAACATAAGACTTGGGACGAAGTGCTCCCGTATGTCACGTTTGCGTACAACACGGCTATCCAGGAGACGACACAGCTGACGCCGTTCGAGCTTGTCTACGGTAGAAGGCCGACTACGATGCTCGACGCCATGCTTCCGCACGTAGAAGACGACGACCTCAACGCCGACGTCCACGGATATCTTCAACGTGCGGAAGAGGCCCGCCAGCTCGCTCGAGTTCGTATAACGGACCAGCAGCTGGTGGATGCGGGCCGCTACAACCTCCGACGCCGAGACGCCGAGTACCAACCAGGGGATCGTGTGTGGGTTTGGACTCCCATCCGACGACGCGGACTCAGTGAGAAGCTCCTGCGACGGTATTTCGGACCCTACCAGATTCTACGACGTGTTGGCCAACTTACCTACGAAGTGATCCCCGATGGTGACTCCGGCACATCACGACGACGCACGCGGCCTGAAGTCGTCCACGTGGTTCGCTTAAAACCTTTCTACGGACGATGACGAACTTTTATTTTCATTTGTTCGGACTGTCGCTTATGTTAGCATCGGGTCGATGCACTCTTAGAGGGGGGGGTAATGCCGCGAACCATACATTGGGTTTGTTTATTTGTGTTTTGCTTTTACCGCCCGGCTGCGCCGGTCTGTGTTATCTCTGCGTTAAGGGAAGCGCGTGTTCCATTCTTTCTTTCTGTGCCGCATGTGTTATCTGTTGTGATAGGGAGAGCATTCCGATCTAACGTGAACAGCCCAGAATAATCTTCTTGGATCTACTATGTTCTCGATGCGAATCGACATTTCGAGAACCACGCGCCCCAAAAGATAAAAAGCCTGCAGTGCGGATGCCGGGGCATTCGATTCGACGACACTCGCCTGTGCAAGTCACTTTGTTGACCGCTGCTTCGCCGCCTCTGTATTCTTTTGAGTCGTTAGGGGAGCACAAGTTCGCTCCAATAAACGTGTTTCTCATTCAACACAACTGCATCGTCCTTGGCTACGTGACAATATTCCACTTTTCGCCCACATTATTAGCTCCTTTCTTGCATGAGCATCTTCGCTTGCGCCCCGTGCGGCATTTCAGCGAACGGTTAGAAGCGGTCACTGGAACTTACTGGAACTGCCTGCACCGCTTCACGGCCAGTGCCGACGCCATGTTGCCGCCTTTTACCGCGCCGCTCACACCACGCCAGTTGTATCCGCGCTGGCGTGCACTGCACGTTTTCGCGATACCAAATCTACCACGCGGTTCACGCTTTAGAACGTTGTTGCTGATAAGCCACCGCTCTTTCCCTTTCCGAACATTCGAGCCGCGCGAAGCCGAAGATTTCCACCACCAGTACGTTGCGCTGATAAGCAGCCGCCTTCGGCATCGTGAACGCAAGGTGGGGTAAAAAAAAAAAAAAAATTCCGCTGGCGTTCTTATCACGTCTTGCGGCATCTGTTCATAGATGCTAAAAACGCAGCCATGGTCTCAAAACAAACACAACGGAAGTTAAAGCCGCGCTCGCCGTTTGTGAGACTGCGCTTTTGCCCTGCAGCAGCGGCTGATGTTAAAAATAACACGAAATATAGACCATGCCTCCGTTTTTAAGTGCTGTGCGTTTGAGTGATGATAAATATAGGTTGACTTGAGAGATAGGTGGCGATGTGGTTGAATTCGCGCGTGTTTTGGTTATAGTGCGGTACCGCTTATAGTGCGGATTTTTGCGGCTCCCGTGACATACGTTATAAGCGGTCTACACTGTATAGTGTAGGGGGACGGGTGCGGACAACGACGGTGCGGACTACGACGGACGTCAACGCGGGTGACATCGTGAGTTACTGAAATGCTCTGCATTTAAAATCGTGAAAATATTACTGCACAATCATCATCATCATCTTCCTCCTTGAAAACAAAGGTCTTTGCCAAATACGTCTGTGTGCTCCCGCACTGCACTGTTTCAATCCATTCTTTGCTCTGAAATTTTCTTATCTAGTTCCTCTGCCAGTGTTCCCATCTCCTGTCTTCCTCTACTTATTAGCCCATTCCGCGACAACCATTCTGTCACTAAGAGCCTGTGTTTCGCACCCTGGCTTGACACCACTGTATTCTTCTCCCTTAATTTGAACCACATGACACTGTAAGATACCTGCTTGCAAACTTATTAAAGGGGCTACGATGACAGAATATAACATTGTTCAATTTGAAATAACAAGCCCTTAATAACTCACTCACTCAGCCCCATTACAACCACAAGAGAAGCCTTCTTAAACAACAACAACAAAAAAAAACACACATTGACGAACTCAAATTTCACCTTACACGATGTCAGCAGTGATACAACATAGGGAAACAGCAATTCAAGCGATTTACCGTATTTACTCGCATAATTAACCACTTTTTTCCCAGCAAATTTGGCATGAATTTGGGGGGGGTGGCTTCATTATGCGGGGAAAAGTTGCAACAGATTTTTAAAAGTTAAAATTTCAAGCAATAAAGATGCAAAAAGAAACATTCTCAAAACCATACTTTTCTAGAAAAAACACGTAAGTAATTATGCAATAAAATTTTTTTTTTTATTCCCAATACATGCCAGTGGTCCCCTACTCAAGATGGAGCTCCCATCCTCACTAAAGTCGCTTGCGGCTTCACACTTGTCGGCGCACAGCGAAACGTCTTCCGTGGCATCAAGGCACTCCAAAACTTCCTTGCCCACACCGGGAAACTTTCCTTCTTTGGGTCTACGAAACACACGGTGATCTCTGTTCATCGCCCAAACCTGTTGTTTTCACCAGTATCATACGTACATTGATTGGGTCAACACTGAAGTTCCGCCCAGCCACGCAATTCCCATATGCCTAAACGCATGCCCCACCACCTTCAGTTTAAAATTGGCTGTGTAGCTCATGTACTGGCCCATCGTACGCCACGCACCAGGAGAACAAGACAAAGTCGAAACACCGCTGAACAACATCACGGAAGCGTAACGGCGAAGTCGCGGAAGGCAGAACAACACAAAGCAAGCAAGGAGTGCAAAGTACGTTTAGTGCTTTGTTTGCACGCCGCCGCACTTTCATGGCGCCATGCAAGTGCGCAATTTTTAAATTTTGAGCCACGGCATTCGGACTCGCGTCTCCAGCTACCGCTCAGATTTTTTTTTTTGTTAGAATGCATTTTTAGCGCTTCAGCGCACACTGTGGCATGATGTCAAGTTACTACGATGGTCGACAGCATCAGCGACCATGCTGAGATAAAAACGTATTCCCGGTGCATTTTTTATGCAAGGTGACAAGAACGTAAATTCTCAAGAAGAAAAGTGGGGGGAGGGTTCATTGCGCGAGTAAATTGCGGCAGAAGACGCTTTACAATCACCCAGTCATGTTTCTTGGCTTCAGCCAGTGGCTGCATTTGCACAAACAAGATTCTGCAGCATTCGAATGATTGCAAAGATTTCGCCAGAAGGTAGCTGGAGAGTTGCCTCTGCTTCATTTGTTTCTTTTGATATGTACATCATTTGTTTGAAGATTGCGATAAAATTGATATCATTGTTGTCGTGAGAAAAAGCAGTCCTTTTAATGAACCAAACTTGTCTTTCGTTTTTATGGCCCTGAAAGAAGCCTTTAAATTCACATCCTCAATTTTTATGACTTGTGCTATTGTGAAGAATCATTTGACGTGACATGTTTGGCCTTTCTGCACCATATAAAAAGTGGGAGGCTAAAGAGGTATTCATTAGGTCTCTTGGCAAAAAAGCTATTCTTCTTGGCAAGTGCCAAGTCGTGCCGAGATATGCAAAGCGGGAATGGTGACAGTATCGTAAAGCTCTGCGATGATGCCCTCTCGCAAAGCATTGCCCACCTCCCTTTAGGGGTGAAATTTTCAATTTCTAAAAAGACGCCAAAGATTGCCCACCTCCTAAAATAGATTGCTTTAGCACCGATGCATGAACAAAATAAACGTGAATCATCTATTCGTGTCTCGACGAAGTCACTTATTTGTCCTTTCCACACTTGACCTGAAAGTTCATCCAGCTCGTATTTTTTTTCTGATACATATCTCCGCAGCTTTGGTTGGTGGTGTGTAGGCTTGGGCGAATAGTGAAATTTTGCTTCGAAGCGAATAGTGGTTTTTCTCGAATAATTCCGAATCGAATAGTTCGAATATCATTACTACTTTTTCTCACATAGTTTGGAAAATGATAATCATTAATCGTAAAAATGCACGTGCTTAAGTAACTAATACTCATACAATAAGTTTCGTGAGTCTGAACTGTGTTCATGCACTTTTATTTTATGAACACTGGGGGAAGGTAACATCAAACGTTCACGTTATAAAAATAATAGGAGCACTGCAAATGCTGCACATCTCGTGTCAACAGTTGGCGGCACAGTTACAGGTTCTCATGAAGGAAAACAAGCTGCTCGACATGCTCTGTGAGAAGCAGCTCCCGCCTGTTGCTAACTACACCGCCTGCAGTTGAGAACAGTCTCTCACTTCTTGTCTGAGTGGCTGGGATGGAGAGATACCTCTGAGCTACTTTAGCCAGGGCTGGGTACGATTGGCTCCCACGACCTTTCCACCAGTCCAATGAGTTCTCTGTTCGAGGCAGCAGCGGTGCACTCAGGTAGTCGCAGACTTGCCTAGCCGTATGACCATTGTCAGTTTCTTGACATGCGGTGGAGCTCAATGTAGAAAAAATAGTCCACACAGCGCTTGTCGCACCCATTGCTGATTCTGGCACGACAGAACATCCTTGGTCCTGTTTCTGCTGTGACGGCAAAAGCTTTTCCACAGTAGACACAAGCAATGCTCTTGCCCACTTCTTTTCAGCTTTCGTGGTGTAGCAGATACTCTTGAAGCGTGGGTCAATCAGCATGGCAAGTGCTGGCACTTTGGCCATCTTGATGTCGAGAAATCATGTCGAAAGACTGTGCAAGAGTCTGGAGGCAAAAGGTGCTGCTTCGTCTGCTCCAGATACGTGCTTCTCAAGCATCACACGCGTGCAGTGCAGGAGTGGAATAACTTGTGAAAGAGTTGGATAGTGGTCTGCAGAAAGCTCGGCAGTAGCCTGCTCTAAGGGCAGGCTACTCTGACCACGGCATTCATCAGCTTCCACTTTTGCGCGCTCAGATTTTCCATTGAGTCTGACTCCGACAGCTCTACAGAAATAGGAGCCCGAAGCTTTAGCAGCCTTGCCAACATTGCATGCTGGCTGTTCCAGCGGGTTGGGACATCTTGGATAACTTCAAGGGCCGGCATGTGCATGTCATTCTGTATTTCGAGGAGCCTGCCTCGTGCTCGCGCGCTTTTCTTGTAGTGTCCCACGATGGACCTTGATTTCACACAGAGTAGGGCAAAACTTGAGACTTCTTTTTTTGCATCACTAATGCACAGTTGAAGAGTGTGTCCAAAACACTGAAGTCCCTCCCACGATGACCTGGCAACAGCCGAAACAAAGTTTCTTCCATTGTCCGTGACAACACAGGTAGGAATGTCTTCGGGAAGGTCCCACTCTTTTACGACCACTTGAAGAAAACGCAGGATATTGTCTGCCGTGTGACCTTCTGGCATTGCTTTGCATGCCAAGGCAAACGCATGCTGCACGAAGTTACGATGCAGCATGTGAACGGTCCCGCTCACGTAAATGTCGCTCGCTCGCGACATCCACGCGTCCGTTGTGAACGTGTAGCACTCTACTCCCCGCGAGAAAATTCCCCGCAACACCATTTTCAACTCGTTCATCTTCGCCGCATATAAGTCTGTAATAATCGTCCTTGAAAACTTATTTTGAGAAGGGATGACGTACTCGGGCATTGCGTAGTTGATCATATCCACGAAGCTTTTAGCTTCGACCACACTGTACGGCTGAAGGCCGTGGGCAATGAAAGTGGCGATTCTTCGTGTCATCTCTTTCGCTCTTGGGGACGTCGGCTGGAGCTTTGGCTTGAAATTGGATGCAACAGAAACGGGAGACAAGCTTTCCTTTCCCGCGCTCCGCTTTGAGGCCACCATTACTTTACGCTGGCGGTCGGATAAGTAAGCATTGTACTTGCAAGGGTGTCGCTTCAGGTGGCTCACTAGCGTTGTAGTCGTTCCGGTCGGGGTCTTAAAAACAGACTGGCACTATTCGCACCGCGCTGTGCCGCCACCGGGAAGCTTGGAGTAGTATTTTCATATTGAATTTGCGAACATTGAGCGTGAATCGTCTTCCGACGCGCCAAATGACGTTGACGCCATTTTGGAAATAGAGCTGTGCTAAATGGATTGGATTGACTTCTATCTCCCACCTTCAAGCAAAACATGTTAGCGATGGCGATAGGACTGACAGCAGCTATACGTGAATGGCCGGCTGCGTTCCGCTACACTGTACTGCCGCTTTGCTTGCGTCACTTGCAGACCGTGCCAACGTTCGAAGACCATGCCAGCGTATTCGGTGACGCCGAATAATTCGAAATTTTCGAATGCTTGAATTCGAGTCGAAGCGAATTCGAATAATAAAATATTCGATCGTATATTCGAAATTGTCGAATATTTGCCCATCTCTAGTGGTGTGGCCACCTTTTCGTAGTTTTTCGCACCTGACCCGAAAGTTCCCCATCCTGTATTTTTCACTTGATACCTCTGTACTTTGGGTGGGCTTTCTTTCGGAACTTTACTGAATGTGCGGGTCATTAAAATGTGACACGCTGACGTCAAAAGTGTCAATCTTCTACATTCGATGTTTCCTTTGCACTATGTGCAACCTTGTACTGGGGCATTTCCGGCTGCATTCACTTGTTCAAAAAACACTTTTACTGAAACCATTTTTTTTTTAAATTGATACAAATGTCAGAAAAATTAGGCTGGACTGTTTCACGGCACCCCGAATCAGGTTAGCGCGAGTTTTGTTGCTTAAAAATTTACCACGCCTAGCCTTAATTCGCCATCCATGATATGTGAAACGACCTGTATATGTGTGTTTTCCAAACTAGAGAGGAACCATGACTGGTGGTGTGGTACCGTATGAGTCCCCACACATAAAAGTTACATTTGTGCTATATTATTTCGAAATAAAGTCCCACGACAACACTGCCCTTTCGCACACTACGCTAAAATTCTGCACTGCAAGAGGAAAATAAAACTCTTATTCCTGAAATAATCATAATCATCACGGCAATTTAGTTTTAAAATACTCTGTGGGGTATTTTTAAACCCTGTGGAGTATTTTTGGAGTACTTTTGGAGCCCCAGGGCATTGGAGGCTAAGCAAGCCAATGGTTTAGCCTCTCCCCCCTCTTCTCTTCCCTTTATTACATCCATCGGCTCGTCTACATTCTTCATGTAATCAGATAACGCTACAGATCTCAAAAATACTTCACACTGAACGGACATCATCAGAACACCAGTGTTCTAACAGAATGGAAGACCCTAAATTTCCCCAAAGTGGGCTTGAATGTGTTGACACCAACGGCTACGCTACCCATCGAACACCGCCATCAGTGGAAAAGGGGGCTCACCTCTCCGAGCTGACCTGCTCCATCTTGCGCTTGATGGCCTCAACCAGGCGCTTCAGGAAGGTGGTCTCCATGTACCGGAGGATCCGTGCAGGCGTTGCCTGCAGGGTCTTGCGGTACGCACGCCGCGGCAGGAACTGGAAGTGCACGCGGTACCGCCGGAACCGCTCCCTAGAGAGAAGGAACCAACCACACGGCAGCGTCGAACAGTCAGCACTCATTTCGTCCCAAGAACAGTAGTGCCAGCGGTATTTGGACGAGGACTAGTGTGTGCCTAGTAAAACATGCCGGGATTTCAATTCGAATCATTTCAAGAAGGCCAGCGAAAAAGGTTTGTTCAAGTGGAAGTATTAAAAAAAATTCCAACTGAAGCTTTGGTGTAGTGTGAATCCAACCTTGTCGGCGAACCTTGAACAAACCACGCACGCAAAAGACAAAGGACAGCATTAAGGTGGGAAGCCAATGACCAGGAGCGTTTACAAACTACGGAAACAAACTTCAACTTTCTGATTCTCCCGCCAAGGCCAAGACCAAGGCAGGCGGGCCGCAGTCAGGCAGACAGCTACGTGCTGAAAGTGTCTGCAAGGCCCCAAAATGTTTCCGTGTGGAGTAAAAATGCAGAAAAGGAAAAATAAAATGAAATGGTCGTAAAAATTCATTAAAATGCGCAGAAAATTCCTGCAGATAATGCCCAAGTGTCTCGGGGCTAAGAGGAGTAACAATGAAAAACAGTAGAGGAAAAAAAATCATGCACTCCTTTGTCGCACGATGACAATGGTTGAACACAAAGTTTTCTCGTGAGGAATTCCTGAGTTTTCGTCTGAGCTTGGACTTTGACTCGTTGAGCTTTGACTTTACTGGCACGCAGTTTGGACTTCTTATCGCAGCGGCTTTGTCGTCGGCCCTTCGCCATTTGATTTTGCGCAAAGAAAGCGGCGCATTCAACCACCGTCGTCGCTAGACGGAGTGATTGATTTGTATGAATTCGTGACTTTTCCGCCTAATTTTGCACGCCCGTGCATCCTTCTCCAAATCCAAGCGGCTTCGACCGTGTCGGGCTGGATCGGATAAGCTCGGCTTCTTACCGCAAAGGACCCAGGTTCGATTTCGATCACGGGAAGCATATTTTTCTTCCACTTCACCAAAAACCATCATCATTGTCAGAGAAAGTTTGCTATCCTGCAGCGTTTTTTTGTTGCGATGTACAGAATCAGTGAGACAGAAATCTTTGCTTTAAAACTCTTGTGAAAACTGAGCCTTGAGGTCCAATACGTAAGCCTTTTCCAAAGTGTTGCCAATACCAGCCAAGCTCTCTTTGTTTCCCAAGCTGCCGAAATCAGTGAGCACCGAGCAATCAATGACACACTGTTGCACCGTTCTCATCCAGTAGCCTTGCCCCTGTTTATGGCAATGCTCGCTGTATTTTAGGTATTATGGGCGTACCAATACTGACTAGTAGATTCTGAGCCAGACATCTATTCAGATAAAGTACAAGTGCAGACTGTCCAATCGCCACAATTTCATTTACTGGATGGCGAAAATTTTTATTGGGGAATTATTATCTCACAGTGACTATTGCCACACAAACACACATGCACCCACCCCCCCCTTCCCCCAAAATACAGCTGTGATGACAAGTGTACGCCCCTTATCTCAGCTAAATGCACAAAGCTTACTTTCGGCCTTTTGAGCATGCTACTGTACACTAACAGCATCAGGCAAGAATATGGCTCCTGAGAGACTGGACTAGAAGTGGGAAAAGCAATTCAACCCGATGGAGTGATAAAATCATTCATACAGTGGAATCTCGATGATACGATTCAGGGTAATACGAATTTCGGGATGATACGAATTTCTGATAAGTCCCGGCGACGTTTCATTGTTTGCAATGGGAAAAATTTCGTCTCTTACAAACAGACCTGCATGACCCGGTGGATGATTCGAACGAGCCGGCGAGGCGCCTGACTGCCGAGTGTGCAGGCGACGGCGATGTACGGGCTCTCTCTCCCCTCTTTGTCACTCTTTCTCCAGGAACGGCCGGGCTGTTGTTTTCTGCTTGCGAAAGCGCGCCGCGCACTCCACAGGCGCGCTGACGGCGCTGCGAAACCACCCGCACACGCTGTGCGGGGCGCAGCCGGCCGTGGCAACATGGCGATGGCTTCAGTCGCGAAGTGGTGCGGGGCTCTCGAGCGACCGCTTCTAACCGCCCTTTAAAGGAGCCATGAAGAGAAAACACAAGTTTGTTTCATTCAAAAGATTGTCTCGTTAGAATCATACTGACACCACTTTTAACGTAAACTTCGCTCAAATAAGCTACATAATTAGGAAAAACGGGAATGGTCATGCGACCCACCAGCTCATTTCCCGCAACAGAACCTGTGATGTCACATGGGCTAAGCTCTGCGATTGGCGGAGGCTGGCAGAAGCAGACGCAAATTAGGTAGAGCTTACAAACTAGACGAACGAGCGATTTGCGCTTAAATTTAGGGCACATTCTTTACAAAGCAATGGGAATGATGGGACAAACAGTGGAAGTTACGAAAGCACATGTAAACATAGAAGTACTGATGCGTTCTGCTGTTCGTACTGCGCACAGCATGCTTTGGTTTAGCTGCACAGCACTACGGGGCTTGGGGTTGTCTCAGACGACACTGGCCGATTGACGCAAGCAACGGTGTCTTACGTGACCCCATTTGTCGAGCGAGCACTGTTTCAGGGAACGAATATTTTCTCCCAGAACAAAAACAAGCCAGGTTTAAATGCGGGCAAAAACAAACCAAACGCTTGCCACGGTATGGTGGCGCCATCTAGGTTACGGAACGTAAAGAAACGCGGGAACAAACCAACACCGCTACAGGGTGGATACAACTTTTGAACGGTCCCGTGCCGCCGCAATTGGGCCAACGGGCTCAACGCGTTATTCTTTTCGTTTCCCACGAGACCTAGCAACGCGAAACAGTCAATATGATTCAAACTTCTTCAGTAAACCGCGTTGCGGCGATAATTTTAGCGCGGTTTTGACACAATGACTTGCTTCGGCGGCGAGCGAGCAACCGAACATGGCGGCGCCAGCGTTACGTGTCTCTACCCTGTACGGCGGATGCGTGAATGAAGGTACTCTAGGCTGCAGAGCGGTCGGTTCCCGTGATGTCACTTGGGGCCACGAAAACGCACGATTGAGCGGGAAAATCAAAATTTTAACCTAAATTGTTTAATTTCTCAGTGAATAAAGCACCGTTTGTATCCGGACAAGCGCTGGGGGCACTATAAAACGCGAAATCTTTCGAATAAAACCAACTTGCATTTTCTCTTCATGGCTCCTTTAAGGGGGGACGAGGGTCTTAAAACTAACTTTTTTATTTATGGGTAGAAACTTACGAAAATTTGCACACGGATGTGCTTTTCTCTGTAGATTTCAAATATGCAATTATATTTGAGCTGGTGCTGTTAGTTCAAAAGTTATAATACAAAGTCTAAACCGCAATTAGGTAATTTCTTACGCAGCTTTAATGAACTTTCGCATTGCATTTTGTCGCTTTTAATTACATGAATGGATAGCCAGAGAGTTCCCATACCCGATGACATTTTTCGTTTTTCTCTAAAGTCACGGCATCCTAAAAAAATATGTCAAGTACAAAAAATGGCAGTATTGGATATTTTGGCTCATCAAAATAACTGCAAGTCATTATTTATGCGTAGCCTAAACAGAAAAACTAAGAATGTCATCGGCTGCCTCAGGCTGTACTGAAAAAAATGGTACCAAGATTGACCTTGTGAAGCAAAAAGAAGTTTCCAAAAAGCTGCGTAAGGCTGAGGGAAGTGTTCAAAAATATGAAACTGAGAAAACTGCATTTGAAGTTTGGCCATGTGTTATGAGATGAACCGTCAGTAGTGTAGCTTCAAATTTTCCCAGTAACAAAGACATGTTCTTCCCATTTTCAAATCTGTCTTTGGATTCCAAAAATGTCAACTAGAACTGGAGATACAAAAGGCCAAGTAACGGACCCCATCAGGAATTTAGCAAAATTTATCAACTTCGAATCGGTTGGCATTTTGTTAGCGTTGTGAAATCTGGTGGTGTCTTGCTGGCGTCGTGAAAACTGCAACAGTCCTTCGTGAAGTGCCATCATCTATTACAGTGCACTGTGGTACCCAGAATATTGTGTACGGCAAAAGTATGAGGGTGAAACTTGCTTTAGGTGCCCCCTTTTTTTGTTCTTTGGTGAGGCTATTTCATTCGCTGTTTTTATGCTGGAAGTTTGAGAGGATACAGGGGTGGGACACTGCGCAGTGCGTTTTCCGCAAATGCATCATGTTGTTGGCTCTCAAAAGAGTCTTTTGGGGAAAATAAATGTAGCCGAAAGGCAAACTTTCTTGGCCTATGGGGATAAACCCATAGACGCCTTTTTCCTTCAAGCCGTGCATGGTGCGGCTATCTCCATCGGACATCACGGTTGTGTACCGCAGCCCATTCTTGAAGAGCGAGCGCTTGAACGTTATCAGGGCTGCCTCTACCTCCATGCGTCCTGCACCACAGTCAATGTTTCGCTGACACTCATGGTCTGCCAGCCAATCTTCGTAGCCCTCATCTGAAGCTTTGGGTCCGATGGCGCAACCTAAGCGAAAGTTAGAGAGGACTACATGATCAATCACCAAGCCGGTGTACACTTCAATGATGCAGCCCACTCCAATGTGTGACAACCGTCCCCTTGTCATCCACATGCCATCAAACATCACATCTATGTTGTTTGGCGGCTGACCAAGGTCCGAGTACAAGTCCTTGATGGCACGCACACTATCAGCTTCAGAGGCTGCTGCAGTGTCCTCGCAAACCTGAACCACTTTCCTCAAGTGCGCTTGGAATGTCTTGTGGTGCAGGCCTCTGTGGGACAAGTTCATACCAGCACAAAAATTTGACAGAGCAGTCACCCCCTTCCCGATGCTTTGAATACTTTTCAAAGCCCTCATATTCACTTCAAAAAGAGTGATATTGCCAGATCCTTCGGTCCTTGGCGAGGAAAAACGTTCCACACGGTGTTCATAAACCGAGCACGTCACCTCGAGCTTCACGGCGAGGCCGTACTGCCGGTCAGGCTTCCTCAAATCCAGCGCCGCCAGCCCGCACTTGCCGCACCTGACGTGCGCAAAAAGGTCCTTCAGCATTGCAAAATCCACTAAGACAAAATCTGTGCCGGATTCTTCCTCTGAGTGCGCCAAATCCACTTCAAGGAGGTCGAATTTCCGCTGCGTTGCTGACTTGGTCTCCATTCCGCGCTTGACCTCGTGCGTGTTCCGTACGCGCGGCGATCTCCTCCGCCGTGTAATACCTCGTGTCAAGCCGGCAGGACGTGCTTGGACCTGGTATGGATTCCGGAGGTGGTTGGTCAGGCGATGGGGCAGGCGAGGCAATACGAGGCGGCGAACGATTCTCATCCGGCGGAGTCGAGCGGCCCGAAGTCGCACCACGCGACCTTGGGATAGGCGGACGACGCTTTCGCTTCCCGTGCGCATGATTCAAACGTACGTCTCCTGGCATCATTCACGAAAGTACGCGATGGAAGAATTAAAAGAAACTGTAAAAAAAAACTGCTCTAAGCGAGCGCTGCGCCAGAAGAGCGGACTCCGTCAGACGTGCGTAGCAGACGCCATGATGGCGACCGCCATGACAGCAGTCGCGCCGACCAATGGGAGGGGTCGTATGGCGAACTCAAACCGCGCGCGCCCGCTCTAGCCAATCGGCGGCCGAGAAGGTGCCTTCGGAAAACTGGCAAGGGCGGTCGTTCTACTCAAGCGACGCCATTTTGAGATATCGCAAAATGCGCACAAAGAAACAAGCTTTAAAACAAGACCAAGATGGCGGCGATCGGTCGGCTGCTTCGCCCGCGGGGCGCGCGGGAATTTGAAGCAACTTTTGCCCAATTCGGGGCATTTCGTGGCCCTCGAGGCGTTTCAAAACATGATTTTAGAGTATTTCCCGATGGAATTTCGCGTTGATATTTTGAAGGCAGGTGCTTGAAGGTACAATAATTCCAAAAATTGGATTTTCTCAAAATCGATATTTTGGCCATTTTTGACCATTCTAAGACCCGCGTCCCCCCTTAAAATGCCGCTCAAAGCACGCACAAAGTTTCTTGTGCAGTAAATGAGCTAATAATGTGGGCGAAACTGGTGCTATAAAACATCATCCACGTCGCTAGTTAAAGTTCCCATGAAATATCTGCCGGGGTGCTAAGCCTAAACATCTCTGGCGGAGCCAGCCAGCTGTCTCGAGCGCTTCAAAACTGCCGCCATGAGGCGCACGCCTTCCCATTGGCGCAAGTCGTCAGGCGGCACAGGCGGCCGCGGGCGCGGACGAATCGCGTGCAAAAACGCTCCTGTAGTGAGTTTGGGCATTGCGAGTGAGGAGATGAAAGTCCATAAAGGACCGCTCGGCGACGTGGAGGATAAAATAAAGCAGAAAAATGTCACGAATTTCTTCCTGCAAAGTAACAAAAGAAATAAACGAAAAAATTTTTTTTAGTGCTCAATTTTTTGGTCTGTGTTGTTTCATACGAATTTCGGGTGATACGACTATTTTTCACGGTTCCGCGAGATTCCTATCATCGAGATTTTACTGCATATACATACAGCAAAACCTGACTGGGTCCCTTGTGCGCAACGCTGCCAACATAGCGAGCACAGGACAGCCAGCCAAGCCACTTTTTCAAATGTGTCAAATGTGTCTTACAACCAAGTGTTTCTTATAACAGGAAGCGGTGTGTGCCGACACCGTGACACCGATTCCCGTAATCCACATTTGTGGGCGCCAGGTGTTTCTCTCCCACCGCTCAGCTCCTATGCCCCAGCACTGGCCCATTGTCTTTCCAGTGTTCAGGAGCTACAAGAAACTTTGTGGATAACAGGGCAGCACTGACACTAAACCCCATACAGCACCCACTGCGTCTGTGTGCCTACATGGCATGCTGCAGGGAGCAAAGATGCTGTTTTGAGCAACAAGTGTTCTTATCGTTACTTTTAAAAATTTTTTTCCCTTTCTCAACTAGTGTTTATGGCCATAAAATGAGTGTCTGTGGCGGAAAAGAACTGGCAAGCTAGTTTTAATCTAGTACTCTGGAAGTTACTTCTACAGGATACCATTATGATGCTCACCGCTGGTCACCCGAGAAGAGCACCCGGCCAAAGCTAAGGGCTACACTCTCAGTGCTAGAAAACTCGTCTCGTGTAGTAGGACAATCACGTGATAGAAAACTTCATCTGTCAGCGGCAATGCCTGCCATTAGGTTTAAGCTATTCAACTATATTTGATTCACCATCATCCAAAAATAACTGTCGCCCTTACTTTTAAAAATTAGCATGTAAGTTGCGACGAGGTATACCACCTACCAAGAGAAATTTCCCAGAAAGAAAGAAAAAAAAAAGGTTTTCAGGGAGCTAGAGCTACATTGTAATGAGGCAACGATGTGGTCATTTTTAGTCCAGTGGAAATATATGTGGAAGCCCAACCCCCCCCCAGGTCACCCACTGTTGTTCACATGTGAGCGCATCTTACACTTTTCAACATCCCAGCTGTTGACTTCCCCACGACAAGAGCTCATCTCCTAGCGAGATGAATGCGTGTGCAAGTCATCCTTGTGGCATCATAAAGTGGCACATGCCAGCTGAAGGAAAACAGGCAGGGCGAGCAAAAAGCCAAGTACTCACGATCTCCCCTTGACGTGGAGCATCTCCTTTACGGTAACTTCTTCCAGCACCTGCAACAGTTACAATTTCAAAAGAAAAAAAGAAAAAAGAAAAAAAGAGAAACACATTTTACGATAAAGAAACACAAACACTGCACCCAAGTTTGAAATAGTGCATAAAATGCTGGAGATTTCTTCCTTTCTAACCTAAGCATAGGCATCCAGCAAGGCAGGAGGAACCAAAATTATACAAGGATATATTTTGTGCCTTGTCAAAAAGCTGTTACGTTACCACTGGTTTGGCTGATGCTCGTTTACTTCCTTTCAGTTTTGTTCCTGCTATTGGTGAGGTGCCAGAACTCCAACCAAGTGACCGTCTGGTGCCCTGGCACCAGCCACAGGAGTAAATGGCCACAGAGGCATAAATAGAGCGTGCAAGGCCAGTGGCTCTTCCCATCATCAAATAAAGACTATCAAAATTAGAGTAGGGGTGTGTCGAATACTATCTCCACGAATAGTGCTATTCGAGAATCAAATATCGACTATTCAATTTTTCGAAACGTCGCGTAGATTTTCCAATGCGCGCAGCTCTGAGAAAGTGAAAGATGCTGGTGCACCCTAACACACTGCCTCTGCACCATCTGCTCATTTTCCACCTACTCGGCAAGCTTCATCCACATAACGCTTGCGACTAGCTCGCCTCGTAGAGGCCACAAATTTCACTGTGCAGCACGGAGTAATTTGCGATTGCGTCGACGAGATCACCTTAACCCACGCCACCGACTATCACCGCCATTTCGAATTCTGCGACAGGGTGTTTACATGTTAGGGCAAGCTTCTGGTAAAGCGATCATACCAACTTTGTTACCGCTTTTGTGTTTTAGACGGCACCTCCGTTAATTTAAAAACACAAGCTGTTCTGGCCTTTTTGCATGCAGCTGGCATATACTTTTTGCATGTTTACATTCTAGACTACAGGGGACAAATTGGCGCGATAGTTTCATTACCCTTACTACCCCTTCGCTGAACCGATGAGCAGCCACTGCAAGCCATCCATCTGGCGCTTATCCTTGATGTTCGCCACGGGCTTCCAAAAAAGTGCCTCACTGTATTCCCTAATTGCGGTACCATAGCAAGCAGTGCCTACACAGCATAGCACTGGCTTGTCTACAGCAACAGTAGTGCGAGACATTCTTCCGCAACGTATCATTCACACTCACCCTGTGAGCCTTCCACAGATGCTGCCTCATCGTGGTCCGAGATTGTGGTTCTGCCGTGTTTTAGCGTTTACTGTTCATGCTCGCAAAGTGCTCTCTTCAGAGTTACGAGGCGCTGTATAGTCGTTGCACTACAGCAACTCTAGTACAGGCCATTCTTCAACGCATATCGTGCTCGCTCTGGATTGCTGAAGTACCACCTCATAGTGATTTGGCAACTAGACTGCTGCGAATAAGACCTGAAAAGCGCGTTCTTCGAGTTATAAACAAAAACTTCACGACTATTGAGCATGTGAAGCTGCTTCATTTTCCGAAAAAAAAAAAAAAAAAAAACTTGCGGAAAAATGAGGCTTGTAAAGAGGGTTTTTGCGAATCAATTCGATATTCAGCTTTGTTTACAAAATCTATTCGATTTGGTATTTGCACACCCCTAGTTTAAAGTGATATATTGTGCTTATGCGGCTTTGCCTGGCTCCGACCACAATGATTACCCACTCTCCAATGCCCCAGCAGGCGTATGCAACTAAAGAAAGCAACAAGATTATACAGTGCGAACTCACTGCATTTCGAGGTCTTTATTTTTCAAATGTTTATTCGCTCTTTTGGCATCTTTGCCCTCTTGTTCTAGCGTTCTTTTTCTTTCTCCTTTTAGGGGCGAAGCCCCTTCGGGGCTGGGGCTGCTGGCGCCTCCTGTCACCGTCGTAATCGTCGTCTCATGTACCGTATTTACACGATTGTAGGTCGACCCTTTTTTTCAAATTTGACAATCCAAGGTTGGGGGGTCGACTTAGAATCGAAATCAACCGTCTACCGCTAGTCACGGCAAGAGAAACGAGAACTCAGGGCTGCTGCGAGGTGGGGACACCTTTGCACCCTCGTTCCCATGGTTATGGTCGTAAGTGTGAACCGCATGGGGCGTTTCTGCTCGCGAAAATGCGCCGCTGACACCGCAGCTAATGCCACCCGCGTGCGCTACGCGATCGGCGGCGGCAACATGGCGGCGTCACCAACCGCGAAGAGGTCCGCGTAGCTCCAGCGACCGCTCCTAACCGCTCTTTAAGATATCACTGAAGGCACAAACGAAGGCGTTTGTGCAGGATAGGAGCTGATAATATGGTCGAAAACGACACTATAAAGCATCATCCGCGCCGCTAGGGAAAGCGCCAATCAAATATCCACCACCGTGGTAAGCCTAAACGTCTCCGGCGGCGCCAGCCGTTTGTCCCAAGCGCTTTCAAACTGCCGGCTTGAAGAGCGCGCCTCCCCATTGGGGCAAGTCGTCAGGCTCCTCCTACTGCCGCTCCCGACACGCGCGAATCGCGTGAAAAAACACTCTATGAGGTTCGGCCTTAAAAGCAGTAGAAGCTGCCGCGCGCGCGGAGTCGTTGATGGGGGCATCAAAAAGTCACCCGCGCACGAATCGCGTGCAAAAACGCGTCAAGAAGCGTTTTATTCGTATAAAAAAAAAATCATTAGCGAATCCCTTGATTCAATGCACGGCGCTAACGTAGCCGCCATGTTTGTTTTGGTATCGCGCGGCAGTGGCCGCTGCCGGTTGCTTCGATGGTTGTCATCTCGCAGCGAATGTATTTTTCCCGCTCAACCTACAGCGCATTGTTATTCCGCGTGCTTATACAAAAGCTTTTCTTTTTTAACATCTACCGCGCTTACCACGAGCGCACGGCTCTTGTGGAGAGCCGCCGTGTGGGTTAAGAGCTTTTCTTTGTGATACGATTTTCTACGCGGCGCTCGCATTTTTTTTTTTTTTTTTTGAGAGATGTAATTTTTGGGGGTCGACCTACATTCGAGTCGACTTACAATCGTGTAGATACGGTAGCCGTGGCACTAAAACACCGGGACCTTCATTTATGCCTCGCGCTAGAGAGCTTTGTGCTTCAAAGACAAGAGACTTTTACAGTAAAGCTGTATACCCCCACCCCCAAACGGTTTCATCTCCGTAGGCAAAAAAACATGCCAAGGCACCAAGAATACACTCATAACACTGCATGCTTTGCCCCTCCCCAGGTTTCACGTTAGTGGAGATGCCCCGGTGTTTTTTTCACAGGTCTGGCCAGAGCTGAAATTCAATCCCCTGCATGCCATCAAATGAAACCACCCCCAGAGTGGCGGAGGGGAGGAAAAAGCTTCACCTGTGAGAGGTTGACGGCCGTAATGCGGACACGGAGCTCCTCGGCGCGCTGCTCGATGTCCGGCCTGGGCAGCAGGTGCAGGTCCATGGTGGGCGTGGCGATGTTGGCGCTGGCCACCATCAGGATCTCCCGCATGCGCGGGATGCCCAGCGTCACGTTCATCTCGCCTCGCCCCGCAAAGTGGAACGTGTTGAGCGTCATCTGCGTCGAGGGCTCCCCAATGCTCTGCGAGGAAGGGGGGGGAACGGGGATCGTAACACGCCCAAAGTCTTCACAGGCGAAATGACGCAACAAATCGAACAATCTGATTCACACATGGCGTCAGAGCAACTTACAGCTCATAGACTCTATCGTACACTTTGCTTTTAACACATAATGTTGTAACTTCTATAAAGACAAGAACAAAGCTGACACAAAGCTCACAGAAGTGTACGGCGAAGAAGACAAAGAGAACTGTGTGAGGCATCAAGATGGCTGCTTAAAGCACAGTTCTCTGTACATGATGTAAATATATCACTTTTAATTGATGACGACCTCCTCCCTTGCCCTTGTTAAGTGTTCTTCCGCACTTAAAGGAGCCATGAAGAGAAAACAAAAGTTTGGTTCATTCAAAAGATTGTCTCGTTAGAATCATACTGACACCACTTTTAACGTAAACTTCGCTCAAATAAGCTACATAATTAGGAAAAACGGGAATGGTCATGTGACCCACCAGCTCATTTCCCGCAACAGAACCTATGATGTCACATGAGCTAAGCTCTGCGATTGGCGGAGGCTGGCAGAAGCAGACGCAAATTAGGTAGAGCTTACAAACTAGACGAACGAGCGATTTGCGCTTAAATTTAGGGCACATTCTTTACAAAGCAATAAGAATGATGGGACAAACAGTGGAAGTTACGAAAGCACATGTAAACATAGAAGTACTGATGCGTTCTGCTGTTCGTACTGTGCACAGCATGCTTGGTTTAGCTGCACAGCACTACGGGGCTTGGGGTTGTCTCAGACGACACTGGCCGATTGACGCAAGCAACGGTGTCTTACGTGACTCCATTTGTCGAGCGAGCACTGTTTCAGGGAACGAATATTTTCTCCCAGAACAAAAACAAGCCAGGTTTAAATGCGGGCAAAAACAAACCAAACGCTTGCCAGGTATGGTGGCGCCATCTAGGTTACGGAACGTAAAGAAACGCGGGAAGAAACCAACACCTATGTACAGGGTGGAGACAACCTTTGAACGGTCCCATGCCGCCGCAATTGGGCCAACGGGCTCAACGCGTTATTCTTTTCGTTTCCCACGAGACCTAGCAACGCGAAACAGACAATATGATTCAAACTTCTTCAGTAAACCGCGTTGCGGCGATAATTTTAGTGCGGTTTTGACACAATGATTTGCTTCGGCGGCGAGCGAGCAACCGAAAATGGCGGCGCCAGCGTATACGTGCCTCTACCCTGTACGGCGGATGCGTGAATGAAGGTACTCTAGGCTGCAGAGCGGTCGGTTCCTGTGATGTCATTTGGGACCACGAAAACGCACGATTGAGCGGGAAAATCAAAATTTTAACCTAAATTGTTTAATTTCTCAGTGAATAAAGCACCGTTTGTATCCGGACAAGCGCTGGGGGCACTATAAAACACGAAATCTTTCGAAAAAACCAACTTGCATTTTCTCTTCATGGCTCCTTTAACAAATATCATTTTGACAATATGTCAATCCCGTCTATATCCTAAAGTACCCTTCAGAACAAGTTCCTAGAATTTGGCATGAACGCCCCAATTTGTTGTAGCTGCCTTAAACAAAAAGTTTTTTTGTTGTGCCAGTGTTTTTTCTCTCTTTGTTGTTGCTGATTTCCTTTTTGAACTTTTTTTCTTTTTCTTTATTTTTCTGCTGCTATACGTCCTGATGTTAGGCGTGTCGCCGGGGGTGGGAGCACCATCAAGCCATGACTACCGCGGCTTTTTTCCCACCTCCTCAGCGACTGCACGTGACTGGAAATAAAGTAAAACTTCAACATCAAATCGCGCGGCTTGTCGGCAATATTTTGTTCCCCTGTGGTACACGCCCGGTACTTCCGGTACGCACACAATGTCATCTAATGGTGAGCTTCAAACCCTCCTTTTATTCGTTTATGCAACCCCTAAAAGAACCCCGCTCACCACTGCCCCTCATCGCCACCACTGACGATTCTTCCACAAGTCGTGAAATCGGGTGATAACGGTGCTCTAACACCATTACCTGCAGGGCGTTTTAAACTCGCTATGGGACGGATGCGTGTTGTTCGCTCGGAAGAAGAAGAGCAGGAATTGGAGGAGCGTCAGCGCCCATAGAAGCATGAATGGGTGCGAAAACAAGAAAAATCACCCCCGTTGCCACGTCAAGTTCCAGCTCGTAGAGTAGCTGCGCATCCCTCCGGTATGAAGAGCAACTTGCCCGCTTGGAAAGCCGACATGAGCGAATAAAGATAATATATCAATTCCCCTAGCAAAACCCCACCACAGCAAAAGTCACCAAACTACCGCTTCGCTGTCTTCCATCTTCACAAGTTAAAGGGGTCGAAATGTTTTAAAGCGAAGCTTTCTATGCTCAATGATGGCGTTCGATGACGAGCTAAAACGCGCTAAAGCCAGCTTTGCACAACGAGTTTCACAAAACAATGATGATGATAAGCGAAGGCACATAAAGCAAGGGAAAAAAAAAAAAAACGCTCCTTGTGACAGCAATTAAACCTGGGTCCCTCGCGTCACGAAGCTGACATCTATCTGATAGCGCCATTCCGACATTGGTGAAACAGTTTGGATTTTGGGCTCTTTTACTCAGGTTGCATGAAACACAGCTTCGCATTTTAACCCCCTCTCTCTTACGAAAGAGGTTTTGATTTTTTTTTATTTATATACTTCCCCACCGCTTCCTCCGTCAGGGCCCGTGCTCACCTGTGCAGCCAACAGTCCCACCGGCTCCCCGGGGTCGCAGATGGCTTGCATGTTGCGCATGTACACCATGTTTCGGAAGTCGTCGGCGTCGAGCGTCTTCCTCTCCGCGCACCGGTCATCCGCATCCTCGTCCCCTGTTCCGACCAGGAGACCGTAGGGGTTCTTCTCGACGTAGTCCTCAATGAGGGCATCTAATCGCTCCGACACTGCACCCAGGTGGACGTCGCTCCGGAACACGGAGCACACGGGGTCGGCCGACTTCACCAGGGACTTGTTCAGCCTGGGAAGGCAAAGACGCGACCACGGCCTTAAAACAAAAAAGTTTACTTTTGCAGTTATGGTGATGAAAACTGAGGGAAATGTGTAGTTTTCTATTCCGATTGTACATATAAAATTTGTTTTTGTGTAAAATGACTACATTAAAATTTATTCCGATTCTTATATTCGATTTTTTGACAGCTTTTGTGAAAAAAAAAACTCCTGGAGTGATGCAGCTGAACAAGGTACCAGGGAACTGTGCCCCAATCAAGGAGTGCAATAAGAGTAACATCATCATTCTGTGTGGTCTTTAGCAGAAGTTATGACCTTGTGAAGTTTGGGCTTGGAAGGGAAAACCTGTTTTCTGGTTCCCACCTTTCAGCCAAGAACGTCTTCCGTGTCCAGAATGAGCCTGAGGAAGTTACCAAAGACAGGTTCCTTCAAACCGAATAAAGTTGTATTTTGCCTCCTTGGCCCCTTCAATTTTTGTTGCACGGCTGATTTTTTTCACCACGACAGTCAACCACTCGTAACGGTAACAGCACCCGCCCTCTGCAAGGCCCTCACACCAACTGTTACAATACAGTTCAAATACAGTAGAACCTTGTTGGTATGTTCTAAAAAAAAATTCTATCCGGGAAAACGTACGATCTGCCGCAGCCAAAAAAGCAATCGAGAGACGAACATGAACATTTAATGGCCTTTTTCACTTGTACATGTCTGTCAACGTCTCCTGGTGCATGGTGCGGCCCTTTGAGAGCAAGAGCTCCTTTTCTAAACACTGCAGACTGGGACTAAACACTGTTTTCTAAACACTGCAGACTAAACACCACACTAGGATTGTACTTCACCTGAAATTAACTCCACACCGCTTCTAAGCCGACTACGGCCTGAGCGTAAGCGGCCGCCGGAGATGCCACCTCTCCCTCCCCATCATCGTCGCCATGTTTCTCGGAGGCTTCGTCCAGAGCCGGCGCTGTTTCATGGCGTGACTCCACCCCGATTTCTTCCAAGATTAGCATTTCGCACGTTGGGACATCGTTACACAGGCCACATTGGCTAAAGGCAGGTGCGTTACCAAGTGACTCCGTCAAGCCCAGCACTGCGGGAAAGCCGCCACGGTGACCTGGGTGGCCCGACCGCCACTCGGCGCCTACTCATTGCACCACGTGTGCCGAAGCTCGGTCTGCACGCACATCAGCATGTTTTTTGTTCGCCGTAAAACAAATCATGCGATCAAAGAGGAATAAAATTTTTTAAATTTTGAATGTGCTTACCAGGAAATCGTATCACCAGGAAGAAAACCCCCTAATGCCACGGGGCATTTTTAGTGTTCACAATTGAGGGCGTCGTAACTGGCAAACCGTATCAATCGGGAACGTATCAACTGGGTTCTACTGTATAATGGGCAGGTGCCGAGAGAGTCCATGCCTCCAACAAGCAGTTCGCTACCACGTCAGAATCATTCACGGTGCCTGTACATTATTTATTCATCATCATCACCATCCCTTTGATGACATCCAGTGCAAGACGGAAGGACCTACGAATACCATGAGCTTCTAATTGCTTCAATCATGTGCCCCCTGAACCCAACTTTTACGCTGACGATCTTACCCCATCGCCCCGCTGGTTTCTCACAGCAAATCAGGGAGTCAACTTGTCACTGGCCTTCTGCATGACATTAGGTCCGATTCCTCACTTTTCTTTCGGTCCAAGCTAACACCGCATGAGCGCTTATTAAACAACCCACGAGGCCAGGTCTTTATGTGCCAGGAGGAATAGAGTAGTACAGTGATGCACCCGACTGCATTTTCAACTTTTACCTGTTTGCAGCATGGAGTGGCATACTAATGAATACTAGAGGAAAATCTGACACTGAAATCGTGTGACAATGTGCAGCTATAGTACCATACCAGCTCTATAGCAGCTAGCACTGTAGCATCTCCTGTAGCAGCTATACTACAGATGCCATAGTATTTTGCTATTGTGCACTATAGCAGATACCAACTTCGCTTCGCCGACCACGTGGTTTTTTTCGCTCCTGAAGTCAAAATCGACAAAAAATGTTACCATTTTTTTCTTCTTGTGCATCTCGCATGAAGTTCGTAAAAAATCCCTCACAAATAAATATTTTCGGAGCTCCCTTTCTGTAATAACAAAGTGACTTTACATAACGTTTTATAATATTATTGTTGTTTGTTTTGCAGCCAGAGACAACTTTCCAGCCTGTTCACGAGCCATGCCAAGGACAAGCGGAACGTTCCTCCTACCTAGTGCACGGCCGCAAGCTCGCATAAGCACGGCTCGCCCAGACACTGGTGCCTGCTCAGCATTGCGCCTAGTGTATACCAGTATGGTAAACTCTACGGTCTACGGAGCCTCTCCCAGAGGAAGGAAGTGCGTAAATCTCACTTTCGGTGGGTCTTTTCGTCAAGGTCGAAGTAGGCCTCGAAAAGGGCCTGGCGAGCCGTCTCCTGGGTTGCGTTGGGGAAACGTCGAAAGTGCTCCTCTTGGACTGACGACCCGTGAGTTTGCGAGAAGATCGTGAAAGCACTCTGCCTCCGAGAGGTGTCGCCGGCGTCGTCCGCATCGCCTTTCTTTCTCTTCCATTTGCGGACCTGCCAGAAGTGAGGATGCTAGGTTAAGTGCATGTGAAGCAAAAATAAACGCTTCAGTTGGGACAAGTGCCAACAACGTGCGTTTTCTAACGAAAAAAATGAAGCAAGAGCACTACACTTCAAAAGACGTCCTGAAAAAAAAAAATAATAATAAACAATAAAAGAAATAAATGAAGGATACACTCTAAACTGATTTATACCCTTAAGGGTGATTTACGCCATTAAGGGTGAGTACGCCCAACCAGAAAACACAACAAAAATACCCTCTCACAGGGTGTTATGAATGACAAAATGCCTTTTTTTATAAAAAGTGTGTTTCTCATATTTTTTTGGGGGTGTAAGGGTGTTAGCTACACTATACAATCTTTACAGGTGTTTTCTCGCATTCTTTTTTCTTTGGCAGGGTGTAAGGGTGCTACCCTAATTATAGACAGTGAAAATTCCCCTTAAGGGTGTAAATCATTTCACAGTGTACAAGATAAACGAGCCACATTACTGAACCAAACCACAGCAAAGGCAGCCCTGTTATTAGCGGAATTTACGTACAAATGTTTAAGGCAATGTTTATGAAGGCTTAGGTGTCTCGTCAAAGACAAAAAGTGGCCGTCGTCGTCGTCGTTGGCAGCATCAACACGAATCGTACCACAAGGGCCGCGGCCATGAAGTGAAAACAAATTGGGTTCGAGTGAGATTTGAACTCTGAACCTTGGTTGTCGGAGCAGCAGCGGTGGCCAAGTGCTCAAACTACTGTTCTTACCCGGCACCGTAGCAGATTGGATCAAGCGTTGGCCTGGTGCATGTGCCGTCAGCTGCAAACCCAATGCAGCAATAAAGGAGACTTTGATCATCACCAGGCCCTCACCTTCAAACAACATAAGCAGACTTAAAGGTGGACGTGGCTCTTAAAACAACTTCCTTTAATCTTTAAGTAAACTCTGCGAAACTTGCCAGTCTTCCTGCTTTTTTCCGGCTGATTTCAACTATGCCATTATTCTTTTAGTCATTCCTAGAGGAACAACAGACAAAACATTGCTAGCCATAGAACTGTAATCTCTATATTTTCCAATACTACTATGAACCCTGGTGAGTGCAATAAGAGAATCGGTTTTTTGATGCACCACTTGGGACTAATTTTATGGCTCATTAACCTTTCATGTTTGAAATCGGCATTCGAAATGGTTCCCTGCCACTGGTGCCATCAAGGTTTAATGAGCTGTAAAATTATTTTCAAGCGGTGCATCAAAAAACCGATTTTCTTATTGCACTCACCAGGGTTCATGGTATTGGAAAATGTAAAGATTGCACTTCTGTGACCAACACTGTTTTGTCTGTTTTTTTTAATTATCTCTAATTATCTCCAAGTAATTATCTCCAATTATCTTGGGCAATAATTGACTGACGCAAAAAATAATGGCATATTTCAAATCAGCCGGAAAAAAGCAGCAAGACTGGCAAGTTTCACAGAGCTTACTTAAAGATTAAATTTTTTTTTCACTACCCAAGTCTGCTTCAGTAAGGACACTTATTCAGCTGGTTTGATACAATTCTGTACACAGCACGAGAAACTTCAAAAACATGTATCAGCAAGCTAGCAAGACATGCTGCATCCACTATGAGTGACAGTCCTAAACTTCGACATTGACTGTACAGCTTCAAAAATAAAGCACGTTTGCCAGAAATTTCAGTTTCACCCAACAAACGTGATTACAATCACTGAGGTCATCCATTGAGATCCCCGAGTCCTCCTGCATTAACGAAAAAAATTCACAACAGCCAGAGTGCTTCAAGTGTGGTCCAGCACCTTTTAGGTACAGTTATTATTCCGTTCAGTTATTAAACTAAAGTGCCCCGTCGCACCGTATTCTAGCTCCTTCCCACCTGAGCAATTATGCACGTTTTACTACCGTAACAATGCCTTGACAAAGGCCAACTGCACTCAAATTTCACGGAAGTATCATATGGAGAGGATTGAATACGCTGTAAAGAACAGAGGTAGCCTGAAAGCAGTGAAGAGGCGTCTTGGCGCGGGGAAAAATCAGATGTATGCACTTAAAGACAAGCGAGGCAATGTCATCACAAATAGAAATAAAATAGTCATAGTGGCCAAGGAGTTCTACAGGGACCTGTACAGTAGCCGGGACAGCCAGGATCATGCCGAACGAGAAAGTAGTTCAGAGGAGATAGACATCCCACCAGTAACGACAAAAGATGCAAGGAAGGCTTTGAAAGAAATGAAAAGGGGCAAAGCACCTGGTGAGGATCAGATAACAGGAGACCTCTTGCAGGATGGTACTTGAAAAACTGGCAAACCTGTATACGCAATGCCTAATGACCGCAAGCGTACCGGAATCTTGGAAGAACGCGAACATCATCCTAATCCATAAAGGACTTGAAAAATTATAGGCCGATCAGCTTACTGTCAGTCGTCTACAAGGTACTTACCAAGGTAATTGCTAACAAAATTTCCGCAACCTTAGATTTCAGTCAACCTAAAGAACAAGCTGGGTTCCGTAAAGGTTATTCAACAACGGACCATATTCGCACGATCAATCAGGTGATAGAGAAGTGCACTGAGTGTACTGAACCCCTATATATAGCCTTCATAGATTATGAGAAAGCATTCGACTCGGTCGAAACCTCAGCAGTCCTTCAGGCATTACGGAACCAGGGGGTAGATGAGCATTATGTAAGAATACTAGAGGATATCTACAATGGGTCTACAGCTACCATCATCATCCATAGGGAGAGCAGTAAAATACCTATAAGGAAGGGTGTCAGACAAGGAGACACGATCTCTCCAATGTTATTCACAGCATGCTTACAAGAAGTATTCAGAACGTTGGATTGGGAACAGGTGGGAGTAAGGGTTAATGGAGAATACCTCAGTAACCTCAGATTTGCTGATACATTGCCTTGCTAAGTAAATCGGGGGACGAATTGCAAAGCATGCTTTCCGCACTGGACAGACAGAGTAGAACTGTGGGCCTGAAAACTACCGTAAAAACCCGCGTATAATACTGCCGCGAACCATGCATTGGGTTTGTTTATTTGTGTTTTCATTTTACCGCCCGGCTGCGCCGGTCTGTGTTACCTCTGTGCCAAGGGAAGCGCGTGTTCCATTCTTTCTTTCTGTGCCGCATGCGTTATCTGTTCTGATAGGGAGAGCATTCCGATCTAACGTGAACAGCCCGGAATAATCTTCTTGGATCTAGAATGTTCTCGATGCGAATAGACGGTTCGAGAACCACGCGGGCCGAAAGATAAAAAGCCTGCAGAGCAGACGCCGGGGCATTCGATTCTGCGACGCTCGCTGACGCAAGTCACTTTGTTGACCGCTGCTTCGCCGCCTCTGTATTCTTTTGAGTTGTTAGGGGAGCACAAGTTCGCCCCAATAAACTTGTTTCTCCTTCAAGACAACTGCGTCGTCCTTGGCTTCGTGACAATACGAGGTTTTTTTCCAAGTTTTACTATGTAAAATTTTTGCCTCGTATAATATGTGGATCCCAAAGTTTTCAGCTGAAAATTTGCACTTTCGGTTTTGGTTTCAGCGGAGGGTGGGCCATCTTGCGGTGGCGTTAGCTGGCTGCTGCTTCTCTCAGTCCCATTTTGATTGTTTTGACCACGCGAAGTATCGACACGTTCACCGCAAGTCTATCACGGTGTCGGGTGTACGAAGGCAGTATTCAGCGGCAATTAAACGGAAAGTTATTTGATCTGCCGAGACCATCACTAATTGCGCCGCAGGATGGCAGTTCGGTGTCACCGAAGGCAGCAGTAGCGGGTGGAGAAAGCAACTGGTGCTTGATTGGATAAAGTCTGTGTGGTGTCGGCGGCCTGGAGCCCTGTTGGGGTTCCCGTCAGTGCTCGTGTTGGACGCCTTTCGCTGTCACCTGGCCGATTCCGTGAAGAAGTTGTTGTGCGAACCCCGCATCGAACTCATTGTAATTCCAGGAGGAATGACATCCCAGCTGCAACCACTAGATGTTTGAATCAACAAGCCTTTCAAAAACTGCATCAGGTCCTGCTACCAAGAGTGGATGAGGTCAGGAGACCCCTAAGTGACAGCTACCGGATGGCTGATGCGGGCTTCTCCAGCATCCCAGAGGAGCTCGTCAGTCGCTCTTTTAAGAAATGCGGCATCTCGAACGCCCTTGATGGCACTGAGGACCACTTTTCGTGGGAAGACATTTCCAACAAGGCAACTTCAGGAGACAGCGGCAGCGAACCTGACGATGACTGAACGGATGTCGGGAGAACGTGCCAGCGAAAACTGACAATGACTGAAGGGTAACTGCAGTGCAAATAAATGTTTTCTGTGCTCTTTACCTCGTATTATATGCGGATGAAAACTTTTTTTCTGATTTTGCTGTCCCCGAATTACACCTCGTATTATACGCGGGTCCGTATTATACGCGGGTTTTTATGGTAATACGCAGAAAACTAAAGTAATGATCAATAACCTCAAGACAGCACAGCGGTTTGAGATAGGCCGTGGAAGTAGTAAGCGAATATACCGTATTTACTTGTGTAATGATTCCCCCCCTAACTTTTCTTCTTGAGAATTTACTTTTTTATCACTTTGAATAGAAAATGCGGCAAGAATATGTTTTTATCTCAGCATGGTTGCTGATGCTGTAAACGATTGCAGCACCTTGATAACACACTAAAGTACGCGTGGAAATGCTAAAAACGCATTCCAACAAAAAGAAATCTCAACGGTAGCCAGAGACGTGAGCGCGAATGCTGTGGCTCACAATTTAAAAATTGCGCAATCGCGTAGCGCCACCTGCTGAACACGAAACGTACCTTTTGCGCCATGAAAACATTGCGGCGTACGAACAAAGCACAAAACGTACTTCGCACTCCTTCCCTGCTCTTTGCTCTACCGGCTGGTCTTGGCAGCGTGCGAACAAAGCACTAAACGTACTCTGCACTCCTCTGTTTCGCGATATCGCCATTACACTCCGTGGTTTTGTTGTTCAGCTGTGTTCCAACCCTTTTTTGTGCTCCTGGAGTGCGCCGTACGATGGGCTAGTACATGAGCTACACAGCCGGTTTTAAACTGAAGGTGGTGGAGCATGCGTTGATGCACATGGAAACCGCATTGCTGGGCGGCGCTTTAGTGTTGACCCAGTGCGTGCGAGATGTTTTTTGGGCGATGAACAAAGATCCCCGTGTGTTTCGTGGCCCCAAAGAAGAGAAGTTTCCCGGTGTGGGAAAAAAAGTTTTAGAGTGCCTTGACAGCGCGGAAGATGGTGCGCTGCGGGCTGACAACGAATGTGAAGCCGCAAGCGACTTGAGTGAGGAGACTGAGGTCAGCTCCATGGCGAGTAGGGGGCCACTAGCATGTTGGAAATAAAAAAGAAATTTGAAAACATAATTACTAGGGGTGTGCGAATATTCGAAACTTCGAATATTCGATTCGAATTTTTTGGTATTCGATTCGATTCGAACGACACTTTTATTGTTCGAAATATTCGAACAACCCAAAACTAAAAAAAAAAAATAATAAATTCAGAGCGTGTCTGTATCGGTGTTTATTTACAGTGGACTCTCGATGATACGATTTTGGGGGTGCGAATTTCGGGGTGATACGAATTTCCAAAAAGTCCCGGCGAAATTGCATCGTTTGCAATGGGAAAATTTTCGGCTGTTACAAACGGACCTGCGCGGCCCGGCGCAAGATACGAACGAGCCGGAGAGGCACCCGACTGCCAAACGAGCAAGTGACGGCTCTCGCTCCCCTGTTTGTCACTCTTTCTCCAGAAACGGCCGGGCTGTTGTTTTCTGCTCGTGAAAATGCTCTGCACACGCCCAACGCGCTGACACCGCCGCGAAACAACCACCCCCACGCTGCGCGCGGCGCGGCCGGCGGCGTCATCATGGCGTCGGCTCCAGCCGCTAAGTGGCGCGGGCGCTCGAGCGACCGCTTCTAACCGCTCTTTAAAATGCGGCTCAAGGGAGACACGAAGTTGCTTGTGCGGTAAAGGAGCTGATAATGCATGCGAAAACGGTACTATAAAACATCATCCGCGCCGCTAGTGAAAGCGCCCCTAAATTATTTGCCGGAGTGCTAAGCCTAACTATCTCTGGCGGAGCCAAGCTGGCTGTCTTGATCTCATCGCAAGTAGTCAGGCTCCTCCATTCTGCCGCGCGCGTCGTGCGTCATTTTCTGACCGAGGTAGGCGCTACCGCGGGCGCGAAATCGTCGATGTGGGCGTGAAAATACAGCGCTCGCAGAGCCGAGGCGAGCGAATCGCGTGCAAAAAACGCACCATGCGGTTCACGCTTGGCTGTTGCGGCGTGTAGCGAGCTTGGGCACAGCGAGTGAGGAGACGAGCGCGAAGTTTTACGTGCTCCAGAAAGGACTGCTTTGCGGTTAAAAAAAGCTGAAAAAAATCACGAATTTCTTCACGCGAAAGTAGCAAAAGAAATAAACGAAAACTTTTTTCAGCACTAAATTTTTTGGGTTGTTTTGGTTCATACGAATTTCGGATGATACGAATATTTTTCGCAGTCCCGCGAGATTAGTATCATCAAGATTTTACTGTATCAGCGCGCGGCAATGTGCACGGGCTCGGGCATGCCAGCTACTAGTGTCTCAAGTGAGCGGCTGTTTTCGATATCTGGTAAAGTGGTGACGAGCAGGAGGTTGTTACTGCTCCCCGAACATGTCGAGCAGTTAACCTTTCTCCATGTTAACATTTAAGTGAGTGCAGACCTTAACCTGTTGAGTGCAATGGTATTGTGTAATTCCTAATTTTACTTTGTGTGATTTGTTGTGCAATAAAGTTGCAGTTTTTGTGTCTCTAGATGGTGAAAACTTTAATTTTACAAAAAACAATAAGTATTCGTATTCGAAAAATATTCGAAAAATATTCGATTCGAACTTTGTTTTTATTATTCGAATTCGATTCGAAATTAAAAAATTGATATTCGCACACCCCTAATAATTACCTACATGTTTTTACAAAAATGGCAAGGCTCTGATAGCACTTCTCTTAGCAATTTATTGTATGAAATTTCAACATTTAAGAATCTTTTGAAATTTTTTCCCGCATAATGAACCCTTCCGCCAAATTCATGCCGAATTTTCTGGAAAAAAAAGTGGGTTCATTACGCGAGTAAATACGGTATCTACTTAGGCCAAGTTGTGACCCCAGATCCCAACCATGAGGCAGAGATAATTCGAAGGATAAGAATGGGGTGGAGTGCATTCGGCAGGCATTCTCAGATAATGAATGGCAGCCTACCATTGTCCCTGAAGAAGAAAGTGTATGACAGCTGCATCTTACCGGTACTCACCTAGGGGGCAGAAACTTGGATGCTCACTAAGAGGGTTCAACATAAATTGAGGACGACTCAGCGCGTAATGGAACGGAAGATGATAGGTGTAACATTAAGGGACAAGAGGAGAGCGGAGTGGGGCAGGGAACAAACGCGTGTTAAGGACATACTAGTAGAAATTAAGAAGAAATGGACGTGGGCAGGGCATGTAATGCGAAGGCAAGATAACCGTTGGTCATTAAGGGTAACAGAGTGGATCCCTAGAGAAGGCAAGCGTTGCAGTGGGCGGCAGAAAGTTAGATGGGCAGATGAGATCAAGAAGTTTGCGGGGATAAATTGGTCCCAGTTAGCACAGGACCAGGGTAATTGGAGAATAATGGGAGAGGCCTTTGTCCTCCAGAGGGCGTAGATAGGCTGGTGGTGGTGATGTTGATGAAATTTATTTTGAAAGTACAGTATGTACTTCCAAACCAACTGGAACATGACTAGTAGTCCCGTGAAATGCATTGTTGATCAGTTGGGAACGTTTAAAACAGCCTCGTCGCAGGCGCCGCTGCACCTGCTGTCGGATCGTGCTAACAGCCCCAGCCAGGGGAATGGCTCTAGCTCCGCTGGCCGTGGTTCCCCTAGCGCTGCTCCAAGCCCGAAGCGGTAGCGCACAGGTTTGCTCCGGCTGGCCAGCTGCTCACTCGCCAGCTGCAACATCACTTCAGCCTGGCCACAATAGCCGCACTCTTCTCAATTTTGGTTTCAAAATCACCCATTTTCAAAGATCCTTTGCGCCGTGCAAGTGCATATTTCAGCTGTCACATTCTGTATCTTGCAAACTTTTTAGTCAGACTACACGGAAATAAGGCTTTCAAGAGGAAATTTTCAGTGTGGTCGGCCTCTGACAGAACTCTTCCACTTACAGATGCATTGTAATTTTCCTTACTTGAGTTTCCAAGACGAAGCTTCTAAAGCCACAGAATGGCAATTTCAATCTAACAGCGAAAATTTGGCATTGAAGTACAGTTGAACCCCTTTATAAGAGACACGTACCGGGGTGCAGTTTCTGTCTCTTATACGAGATGTCTCTTATAAGCAGGGTACCATTTTTTCACTTACTAATCAGACCCTAGTTCAATGTGGGCACCCTATGACTAAAACAAGCTCAAAAGAATGCTACAGCATGTTTCAAAAGATTCATTCTAATTTATGTTTGGCCCCCAGAATTTATGAAACAGTTCTGAATCTTTGTTTGCTTCATGACTGTATTTACACTGTATATTTTACAACCGATTCTGCAAGCTTTTTTTTCTTTCCTCGTTTGTGGAAGATGAATCGTACATGTTGAGTTCACAAGCCTGATGAATAGGCGGAGCGCACAGCTTCTTCCGCTGTGTGCTCAGGCTATTCATTATGCTTGCAGGACTCAACATCTGCGATGCTTTTTGATTGGGAGCTATGCCAGTGGGAGAACCCGCATGTGTGATTGCGCTCCATCCAATGGATGGCAGTAAGCTTTAACCACTTCTGTAAGTTGCATTTCCATTGGCAGGGCTTCTCGTCATTTCATAGCTGACTGAACCACTGTGTGTTTGCTGAAGTGATAATAAATAGCGACTGCAGGCGTCTGTCGTCCACCTGTGCTTCCAGGATGGAAGCAACTGCAATTAGTGACTGGTGGCACTGTGTCTGAAGTTAAAATGTCTATTACAAGCGAGATTATTGATTAAACTTCAAGGATGACTTGTCCCTTATAACTAATCTTCTGCATCCGATGTCTGTTATAAAAGAGGTCAATTTAATGGGAAAGATAGGGCAGCCAACCATGTGGGTCAATAGTGTCTCTTATACCCATTTGTCTCTTACATCAGTGTCTCTTATAACGACGTTCAGCTGTACCGCCATCTCATCGATTTCAAAGACACCGTCGACTACGAACAAAATCCCCGACGCCACAGCGGAGACCCCTCACCGCCTTCTTGGCCTTGTGCAGCTCGTCGTGGTCGGTTGCCCGCTGGCAGCGCTCGATGTCGCCCCTGTTGATGAGCACCTGCGAGTTCTTGATGAGCACGGGGAACTGGCTGGGCTTGAGCATCTGCATCTTCAGCACGTCCAGGCCGTCCTCCCCGTACTGGAACTGCAGGAAGAAGAAGAAGGCCGCCCAGCTGTGGAGGACTTGCGCAAAATCGGCTGACGATTACGATACTCCCCAACGCGAAATCTGAGCGTAGCGCCAACTGCAGTCTTCTCGGCGACGGCACGTCGCCGCTGCACCTCAGGAAGTGATACCGTCATCAGCGAATGCGTGATGGCATGCTGTACTCTGCGGTTACCTCGCAGCGCATTGCCGACCTCCCCCGTACGCTTTTGCCATACTTTCCTTTTCCCCTTTCCTGTTCACTCTATTTTCGATGGCCACTTTGTTATTTCAGTCGCAAGGAGGCTGACGCCAATGGATGATGTGAAACCAGAGGAGCGGGTGCTTAACACTTTCCTGCCCACGAGATGAGCAGTGATTTAGGGTAGGCTTGAAACTCCCGGAACACGGCATTTTTCGCTGCCCTCGTTGGTCCTGTGATGTGACATCATTGGGGAGAGTGAGAAATGAGCCGCAGTGCCCCAGTTTTTGAAGAGAGAGCAACGTTAAATTTTTTTCTATTTATAAATTTAAAAATTAAATAATGCTTTCATTTCTGCACGGATCCTGATAATTCTTTTTGTGTCAATCTCTGCACGATACGAACAGCAGAAAAACATTCCAGGGGTCTAATGCGGCGAAGCTACGCCTGAACTATGAGCAGCGCCGTAGTTAAGGGCTTGGGATTAATTTTGACCACCTGGGGATCTTCAACGTGCGCCGAAATCTCAACCCACGGGCACTTTCGCTTTCTGCCACGACGGCCTGGATGCAGCTTGCGTCTTTGGGCTCAGCAGCACAATGCCTTAGTCGCTGAGCAATCCACTGTGGCAGGACAAACCAGTAGACGAGTGAGGGAGTGGTAGTGGAGGCGTGCCTGTATGACGCTGCCATCGCTGTCCCTGACGGTCTGGTCGTAGCAGACCATGAGTCCCTCGAGGTGCTTGATGAGGCAGCGCTGGAGGTACCCGCTACGGCTGGTCTTCACCGCCGTGTCCACCAGGCCCTGCGCAGTGGGGGATGGGGAGGGCAACCAGCCGTCAGTACCAGCACAGGGGGCTTACCGACAAAAAGACACAGAAGGTCCCACCCCTGAAACTTCTTCCACGTTTTAAAGAATGAAGAGCATAACGCACATAATCTGCCCGTGACACCACGGTTCTCACATAAACCTCCAAATACCTGGCTGAAGCTGGCGGGTTCAACTGTCATGCTTATTTATGACACCTTAGAGGCTCAGGGAGAGCATTGAGTGCGGGCAGTACAAACTTCAATTAATGACAGGGCGTAATCAACATCAATAACAACGAAATAAATACACGGAAAGTAATACAGAATGATAACGGAAATAGAAGCGAGGAAACAAATGGAATAACGGGAAGGCTTGCCAATATGCAGAAAAACTCGGAGGAAAAGAACTACAAGGTACATCACGAGGCCAAACATGGAAAAAAATCGCCCGCATCCTCCATACCTGATAATGAGAAAAACTAGCACTGCAATAAGCTGTTTATTTCTCAATGAACAATTCGGCAAAGTTGGTGTTCCTCAACTGCTTATTGTCACGTCGTAGCATATTGCTGCAGTGGGCTACCGTACTTACCCAATTCTAACGCGCACTTTTTTTCCGGAAAAATATGTCGAAAAATCGCATGCGTGTTAGAATCGGATACGAAACCTAAACTGCCGAAGCAGCGGAAATTTCGTCCCACCCATCGCCATCGCAAACTCAAGATGGCGCCAAAGCTTTTAGCAACGATTTTTCGGACACAGGAAGCATAGGCGCCTAGGCTTTTCTATCGGCGTTCACACAAATCGTCAAATCGTTCCACTTGCGCACTTGATAACAGCAATGGCAGCAGTGGCTCTCACGCGTTCAAAACGACCGGTCGGCTGAAGCGTGCGCCTCTGGAGAAGCTCGCGGGATGGGCGTGTGAGGCGTGGGCCACGATCTCATCGACCATGGCGTTCGTTCAGAAGTGTGGCATCGCGAATGCGCTTGACGGCACCGAGGATGAGATGTGGTCAGCGGAGAGCGACGAGGAGTGAGATGAGTGAGATTACTTCGAGAGATAAATCGCCCTATTCTGTCACATTAGTTTTTCTTGCTCACAAAGTTCCGTGCGCACTACAATCAGAGGTGCAAGTTTTTTCTTTTTTTTTTTTTTTTTGCCAGAAAAATCGGGTGCGCATTAGAATCGGGTATTTACGGTATGTGGAATGTGGAATCCACCATTTGCAAAGCACCGCTTCAGACTCTAACAGGTACTAAAGACACTCCCAGTAACACTTTTAAAAGCACAAACATCCAACAAACAAATCATCAAAGTGGAATTTTATGTACCTACGAAGAAGAGGCATGTAAGTGACTCCAAAAAAAATCTCCACAAACGCAGGTGGGGCACTTCTATGAAGACAACAAGCTCCGAGAAATGGTAGCAAATTGCAGATCATTACAAGTAAGGCTTTGTGGCAGCAGATGTTTGCTCCGTGTACTTGGGAAACTTTGGGAGAGAGGGCTTCAATAGGTGCATGGGAAGCGGCTTCTGTTCAAAAGTGGCACATGTCACATAAATAAATGGGATAGCTCATGATTACTATGCTTTTTTTGTATTTTTGATGCTACTAACACAAAATTCCAGACACATCTTTTCAATCTCCTCCATAAAGTTTCACTCCTCCCCTGCCTCCAACACAGTTCTGCTGCTTCCCCATTCCGCCTTTGTACTGAGATCATTTGGTGAGGTGCTGCTTGGATTGGCTGGAACCCACGAGCAATGTGACACCTTCTAAAGCATGCCGACAGCAATCCACGTGCGTGCAAATAGCCAAATGGCCACCAGATCTCTAGAAACATCCACCAAAAAAACGCAGCCTCCTCTGCGATGCCCCGCCAGGCAGGCCTGCAGAGGGGTCTTTTAAAAACAATTTCAGTAGCTGAAGAATTTTATTTTTCAATTGTGAAGTTGTGCTTGAAAAAAAAAAAAAAAAAAAAACCACTCCTGTTAAGGTCAAAAGATAAACTTGCACGGGAGATTCATGAAGCATACTCAACGTTGTCTGGTCGCGGAGGAGAATGTGTCAGCTTCCCTTCTATCACGCTCACCACAAGTGAGACGCAGTTCTTGTAACAATCGCTGCAAATGCAGCACTGGAATAGTCTTTCACACCTATCAATCGCCTCTTCTTTTTTTCCCTCCTCTCGTATTGTTGTTTTTCGTGATGTCTTTTATTGCTTTTCCCGTGTATATGTTGTCACTTCGTTGATAATAAACAGTTGTTAGTGCGCAGCTTTTACGTCAAGCGTACGTGTTCTTTTTGGTTCAATTATGTGTTATACTTAGTGCAATTCCACAAACGATGCTCAACCGACTAGCCCAACACCAAGCATTACTCACAATGAATTTCAGACCCCAGCATGAGCTTCGAACACAAAACTGGCCTCTTTTGCATGCGCGCTAATTACAGGAAGAAAGGAAGGAAAAGAACAGCACACCCACCTCCCGTCCGGCCATGCAGTGGAAAAAGTACTCCTGTGGCCGGATGCCGGTCAGGAAGCGGCCGTCGACGAAGCCACCAGCACGCGGAGAGGTGTCGTAGTGGAGGAACGACGGCAGCGTGCGGCCGCTCAGCATCAGCGGCACACGGCGCCCTTCCAACTCAATCTGGCCCAGCAGGCACGAAATCTGCATGCAGTTCACCTGGAGGGGAGAGCATGACAGAAAGACACGCGTCAGAGCTGTATTATCAATCGGTTTAATTAAATCAATTAACATATTAATTATTGATTAATTGTTCTGATTGAATACCTTAGTCAATTAGTAAACTAATTAAGCAGCGCTAAGATGAGTGCCCGCTTTCATTAGAGGCGTGTTCAGTAGTCGCCAGTAGAGGTGTATAAAATGAAATTTGGGACTGCGAATTGATCTGAACAGCATCACCTACCGAGGAACCCTCACTAAAAATTGCCGCCTGTTACTTTCTTTCGTTGCTGCTCCAGGACTTTCCTAAGAAATGCTCATGCATATCTCATTAGGCTCCTGCAACTTGGGAAATAATGTACGCAATTTCACGAAACTTTGAACATACCCTGAGAGCTTCCTTCACATATCCTTAAAAGTGAGAGAAAAAAAAAAAAAGACGAAGGGTTCAGTTCTAAGGGCAACATTCGTCCTTAACACCAGCGCATTATACTGGCCCCTCCATTCAACCTGCACAATGCACCCCCAAGGTAAAACGCCTCACCATGCCTCCTTTGGCACCAGACTGCACCATCAGCTGCAGATTATTGCTGGGGAACCTCTTCAGCAGGCCATCGGGAATGCAGGCCCTAATAACCAGAAAGAGAAGAAAAAAATATGAATGCGCACAGAAGTTGAGCATAGAAAACGCTTTCAAAGTTGGGACAGCTTCCAGGAAAGAGATGCTGCTTTCATAACAACAACATGCCGGAATGCCTACGCTGTATAGGTGCAAAGTTGGAGAACCAGGACTGTGGAGTGTCAGTAACAGCCAATAGGGTACCTGCTTTCAATGACTGATGCGACCACATCGGTTAGCGCAAAGGTTTTTCACCTAGAAAGGACTGCAAGAGGTCTCAATACTATCATATAGGTCGGAATATTGGTTGAGGCAGAATATAGGCCTCAAAATGGGGGAAAAAAAAATTAGGCGCACAACAACATTTTATTGAGGCACTTGTTTTGTCTAAGGTTACTCATTAGAGCAGTCTGAAATCTTGTCGGACGACTGCTTCAGTCTGGCTGTCCCCCACGCAGCAAGTCGTCCTCAGTGCGGTCCGGGCCATCGCTTATGGAGCAGAGAACTTCTTAAACACTCACAAGACCGTGTCATCTGGAAGCAAGCGCCAAGCATGGGGCACCCATATGTGGATAGACCTTTGCAAAAGGCGGGATGTGCAGGCGGCCAGCAGGCGTCTTGGTGATGTTGCCGGCCACCCATTCGTGGAGATGTCGCACAGTGCTCGCGGACAAAAGTAGCCACCTTGTCCTTCATGTTCAGGTGCGCAGCGGAGCTCCAATGAAACGAGGTCTTTCCAGCCTTGCATATTGATAGCTGCCCCTTGAATTTACGCCAGGCATATTGCCGTTGGCTTGGGCATACTTTATGATGTTTCTCTTAAATGCTGAGGTGAATCGACCTATATTTTGACTTACACGGTATGCCCCACCCTGAAGTATTTGTAAGCTCTAAATTCTACACTACTTCAGCCACAGGCGTTCCATTATGGCCCCCAAAACAAACCTTCCTCTGGTAGATTGAGCAAGAAAGAGTACCTTCCACTGACCTCAAAGAACTCCCCAGACTTCGTCCGGCCAATCCCCAAAATTGACCTCGGAATTTCATCAAAAACCCAGCAGCACTTCTGAGACACGGCGTCATGCCAGCGATATATCGTACTTACCCGATTCTAATGCGCCCCCAATTTTCCTGGCAAAAAAAAAAAAACCTTGCATCTCCGATTGTAACGCGCATGGAACTTTATGACCCAGACAAACGAATGCGAGAGAAATGGGCGATTTATTTCCCGAAGTAATCTCACTCATCTCCTCATCGCTTTCCGCTGACCACAACATCTCGTCCTCGGTGACGCCAAGAGCGTTTGCGATGCCACACTTCTGAACGAAAGTTCAACCATGGTCGATGGGATCGTGGCCCACGCCTCGCACGCCCATCCCGCGAGCTTCTCCAGAGCCACACGCTTCAGCCGACCGCTCGTTTTGAATGCGTGAGAGCCGCTGCTGCCATTGCTGTTATCAAGTGCGCAAGTGGAACGATTTGACGATTTGTGTGAACACCAATAGAAAAGCCTAGGCGCTTATGCTTCCTGGGTTCAAAAAATTGTTGCTAAACATGGAGGAAGTCTTCCTCCATGTTGCTAAAGGCTTTGGCGCCATCTTAGATGGCGATGGTGATGGGTGGGACGAAATTTCCGCTGTTTCGGCAGTTTCGGTTCCGTATCCGATTCTAACGCGCATGCGATTTTTCGGCCTATTTTTCCGGAAAAAAGGTGCGCGTTAGAATCGGGTAATTACGGTATTTCGTTCCAAGGAAGATACAAGCCTGTCACTTCCAGTGCAATGCAAAAAGTTAATTAGGCGTGTTCATAACCTGCACCCCACCTCCAAACCGACCTAAAAGATGGCAATCCACTTTTATTCACGAAAAGAATGCGTACAAATGACCAGGAGAACATTTTACAGTAAAAAAACAAAAAAAAAGACGGTTCTTGGAAAAAAATACAGGCACTGCTGGGGCTTGAACCCTGGGCGTTCTGTCTAAAACCCACGATTCTAGCCATAGGCTACCAGGGCCACACAGCGGAGCTTTTTTAACAGGAAGCAGGAGGCGGTGCTGGACGCGCATGCATGGGAAATGTCGGGCCTGTACCCACCAGGAAACGGAATCGCGCGTCACGGAAGCCTCACCACCCCCCGTAAGCCCCCTTTTTGCACTCACTTGTTGATCTGGTTGTTGACGTCGTCGGTCACCGACTTCATGCTCGAGTCGAGCTGCTTCATCTGCCGGTCGTTGCGGGCCATGTGCGCCGCTCGGAGCCGGTCCTCCAGTTGGGTGGCGTCCAGCTCCTGTTCGTCTTCCAGTCCCAGGGCCTTGATGGCCACCCCGTCACCCTGCGTCTTGGCCTTTTTCATGATCCGCTTGCGCTTGCGGTCAGCCTGCACGGGCGCCCAGCAACGGCGTTGCGTCACACCCACAGAAGAAGCGAGATTAGACATTGTCTCGTTTGATAACACTGCTGGAGCACCAAACGACACTGTGTCAGAGTTAAAAAAAAAACACTGCTATTAGACATTGCCTTGGTTGATGATAACATTGCATGCTTAACATGCAATTGGTGATGGTGCCGCGCTGGACAGTGAAGGCAGGACGTGACAGCCGAGAAGCAAGTCATGCAACAGTCCAACAAAGACAATCAGATCAGATTAGCCAGTACTAGAGCCACTGAATAAGCTACGATTGAGAGTAACGACAGTGACGCACGGCGGCAGCCATTTTGGTGCCTGACACCAGGGTGGCCAGCTTTATGCACCCTATTGCGGCTGACATTGACAGGCGGAATTGGTCCGGGCGCCGCCTGGCAACCATGACAGCTATGTTTATTTTTCGAAGCTTTCGAGACAGCGCACCGGTGCGATGGGGTCAGGCTCGGTTACACCAGCGTAGCTTATTTAGTGGCTCTAGGTTACGCTAGAGCCGCTAAATGAGCTACGCTTAAAATTTTTAATGGCTTTTGGACTGCAGCAACCGTGAACCCAAGTGCTGAATATTCTTTTTTTGCGTGCATCTTTTTTGAGACGCTTTTAAAAACAAAGTGCTGGAAAGATGTTTGGGACTTTTGCGCAGTCCCAACTTCGATGAATCAACAGATGCTAAAGGATTGTTCCACATTTTCAGCAATCCGGTTCTAAAATTATGAATGCCAAAAGTCCACACCTGAAGATCGAGAACAAACTTCAAAGGCGTTTTTCTTCAGCTACGAGGCTCACCAACCTTTTAAAATAGCGTAGCTAGATGAATGAAACGACCTGTAGTGCACCTTTGATTCCTCTGGGTTATGGCAGCACTGAACTAAAAGCACCCTTCTAGAACCTTATGACAGAAACTTCCCAAAAACATTCAGGAAAACCACAAAACAAAAACATAACACTTGAGAGGCCAAGAAGATGAAGCACATGCCTGCAAATTTTCGCATCAACCACTCACATATTAAACCTTTTTGCCACAGGCCCTTGTCTCTTCATAACGGGCACTATGTAATAAAAGAGTAAGGCAAGGAAATGAATTTAATTTTTGGGTGTTGCGTGCTTATGGTTTATAGGTGGTCATAGATTAACTATAACCACCTAGGAATCCTTAAAGGGGCTCTGAAGACAAAATACAACTTCGTTCAATTTAAAAGAACTAGCTTTCGGTAACTCACTCAGCCCTATTTCAGGCACGAGAGACACTTTTTTAACCAGAACAACGAAAGAAATGTCAGGTAACTTAAACGCCTCGTGCTAAAGCGATGTGTTACGGACAGGACGTAATATAAGCCAGAACTAAGAACATAGTTATAAGCGTCTTAACTGCACGTTACCATTCAAGTGATGAGATCAAGCTGAACTACATGTCCCGCTACATTTGTTAGTGGCCGCCAATAGTTGAAGCAAGATTCCGCGACGTCACAAAGAAATTGCCAAAAAATAGCAGTGGAGTTGCCACTGCCACCGCTATTTTCTTTAATATCTCGGTTATTTGCATGAAGTTTGCGATAAGATTGGTATCGTTGTAATCGAGAGAAAGCAGCCTTTCTAAGGAACCAAACTTGCTTTTTGTCTTTGCGGCCCCTTTAACGTGCTACGAAATCTCAACACACAGGTGTTCTTGTTTTGAGTGCAGAGCACTTTAGAGGCTCGCCTTGTCATCGTAGCTCACTCACTGGACCCAAGCAGAGCCAAACGGCGTTCCGTCATAGTGGCTGTCGTCGTGGCGTCCCACACAGGCTTTGAAAGCCAAGCAGTTTATATAGTCATAAACGTCCGAAACTTGTGAACCGCTGGCACTTGTCATACATCTACCCGTTGTTTAGCGCTAAGAAAACTGCAGGTACCTTTAAGGCAAATTACACGTAATTAACCAGCAGCGCCCGCGTTCATTCAGTTAGGAACGCTCGTTGGGTTGGTTTTCACGATAGTAAGCGAAAGAAAGTGGCGGTTCCATGCCGCCACATGTGGGAGGAAAAGCAAGCACAAAAAGAACAGAACTCGCGCTGGCACAGTTTCAAGCAGGGGGCGCGCGAGCACTGCGGAGGCGGGAAATTTGAATTGCAGTGGGTGGTAGCAGCGAGTGGATAGTGGCGCTACAGCCCATTATGGCGAATCGCTGCTCCGCACTTCCGACATCTTCCACATTGAGTGGAACGGCTTTAATTTTTTTTCGCCTCCACTCGAAAAACAGCTGCCATGGCTGGGTTCGAACCCGAGTCCTTGGTCCCAGCAGCACAGTGAACGGCTTTGCAGAGGCTAGGAAATTGTCTAGTTCACCTTGTCGGTGACCAGGATGTCTTCGATGCCAAGTGTGAAGCCGGCATAAATCTGCAGGTAGTGGGTGAACAGCCTGGCAAAGGCACTCAGCACCAAACTGGATGTGGCACCTCCATAAAGCTGCAAAAGCAAGGCAACAGACCCCAGAATAAGCCACACTCTTTGCGAAATCCCAAGTAGTAGTTGCAATTAAGAGTGTGTGAATGCCGAATAGTAACTTTCGAATCGAACATCGAGTTGAATTCAGAAAAATTGAATAGAAAATCGAATATCAATTTTTTTTTTTTTTTTTTTACAGGCCTCACTTTTTCATAAGTTTTTGTGCAAAAGCAGAAGCTACTTCGTATGTTTGGGAGACATGACATTCTTAACCTCGAGAACGCACTTTTCAACTCGCATCGGCAGTACTCCAGGAATCCGGAGCGGGCACAATACGCATTTGAAAAAAGAAAAAAACTACTCGCACTGGAGTTGCCGTACTGCAGTCATAGGCCACGACTAGACAGTGCCTCATAATTCAAAAACAACCACTTTGCAGTACTCGTCGGAAGCCCACGGGCAGCGCAAGGAGACCTCGCACTACAGTCGCCGTGGACAAGCCTGCGCTATCCACTGTGGTCTAAAAAACAAGTAAACACGCAGTAACCACACACCAATCGCATTAAAAACCGCCACGACCGCTTTTGATTTTAAACTAACAGAAGCGCTGACAAAACGGCGGCGGTCTTCACCGGAAGCTGCCCTAACATGTTAAGCATATGGTCGCAGAATTCAAAATGGCGGCTACAGTCGACGGTGAAGGCCCGAAAAAAAAAGATCTTATTGACGCAATCGCAGATTACTCCGTGCAGCGGGATAAAATTTACGGCATCTGCAAGGCGCCCTCGTCGAAAGTGCTATTTGGATGAAACTTGCCGAGCCGACGGTGTAGCAGCAGTGCGTTAGCGTGCGCTGACATCTCTCGCTTTCGCAAAGCCAGGGAACATTCGTCGGGAAATCCACTCGACTATTCGAAAAACCGAATAGTAGATATCTGATTTGCGAATCGGATTATTTGTGGAGGCACTATTCGATTCGTGTTCGAATATTCAAGCATTCACACACCCCTAGTTTCAATGTAAAAGGATCGTTTGGCATTGGAGAACGCACACACGGCTGTTAATGTATTTCTGGAGGAATTTCTGTTCAAACTCCCCACAACAGCTGTGCAACAACCCGGGGTTACGGATATTCCGTCACATTTTCTCGCGCTTCCGGGATGTGGAAGCACGATAAATGCACGGTGCCTAACAGCTGTACAACTTGGCATTGTCCATCAAGCGGTTGCACATCTCCAGTAAGATTTTAATGCTGAAAAACAATGGTACCCTGTAGTCTTGCTTACAAGATCTTAGGGGATCCCACCTAACAACGCTAGAAAAGAAACACCAAGCTGTACTAGCCATGAGTTGGATTCTGAAGACTCTTGGACAGGTTCGAGCACTCGCACGCAATAGACAAACTCTTTGCTTCAGCAACAAGGCTGCGGCTTTACTGCTAATTGATAAAAGCAACCTTTTGGGCTAGCTGGTACTGCATTCCATACGTGAAAAGCGCGAAGTCTGGACAAAAGACAAAGGCAGAGAGCTTGCTCCTGTTGTTGTTGTTCGTCTCTCATACAAACTTTGTGCTTATCACATCTGAAAGTTAATTTACCCCAAGACAACCTCCACTCTGTGGGAATCATGGAGAACCGCAACCTGCGGTCCCGAACCAGTGCGCGCTCCGGGGAAAGACTCGCTGCGCTGAAACCAATCCGGTGCTCCGCTGGTTCATCGGCGCCCCCGCGAGATGGCACCACCAGTCCGTATGCGGAATAGGCGCGCTGGACACACAAACAGGGGTGCACAAGAGACGGAGGGAGAGTCCGACCAGAAATCCGGACTGAGAAGCATCGGCGGAACAGCGCGGCGGTGGAGGCGACCATGTTTCTCAGGTGGAAACTGTTGTTTGTCGCACGCCGCGAGTGCCAGGACGAGGATGGCGTGATTCGTGAGCGCCATTGAGCTTTGTGCTCGCATGCTTTGGGATTCCCCAAATAAACGGCTGTGCTTCGGCACCACTGTGTTCTCGTATCAGCGAACTTCGGTGGGCTGCCGTAAGTGTGGGAGCCCACGTGGTTGACACGCCGGGAGCTAGCGTTGTGGCCCACGCCAGAGTGCTGGCTAGGTAGCCCCCAAGAACCCCCACATATTCCACAACTCATAGCGGAGTCAGGACTCTTCAATTGCTTCCTAGGTCGTAAAGACACACTCTGATATCAGTCATCGTGGCAGTCGGAAGAGAAGGTGCCCCCCGACAACCAACACCGACCAAATCTCCACGAAAAGTCCTTGCAAAAACGGGGTGCGCGTCTGAACTCAGCTCGGTAGAAAAAGAGGTTCCTCCCTCCGTGAGAGAGGGTGCCAACGGAAGACCAGTAAGGGTCCGTGTGCTCTGGTGTTCTCATTTGCAATTCATACAGCATTTGTTTCTTTATTGATTTACTAATACTCTCAACTCTCACCTGAAGGTCATTACAAATAGGGAAACAAAAGAGACAGGCAACCAAATACAAGCAGTGACATTTTTAGCAACTTTAGGGGAGAAAAAGTGTAATCACATGTTCAGTGCTGTGCAAAGTAAACATCAGTTGAACCACCAAATTTCCTAACATCAGAGCACTTCCCATTGTGTTGCGGCAACCTGTTCCGCGCCTATATTGCATCTGGAAAAACAAACGACTCGCAAAAGATGTCCGTGCGAGCACCAAAAAGGGCTATAAAAGGGCAGGCACGAATCACCGTGGCGCTGAGCGACGCAAGTGACGCCATCCCCCCAACATCACCACCATCTCTCACCCCGCACAAACCAGAGTTCTTCAATATAAATCCCGTTGAGAAACTCCGTTTCAGAATATGGGCAGCGCGAGCCCCCCTGCTTCGTTGAAGATGAGGGGCAAGTGTATTGGAGTGGCACGACAGAAACTGAACCTTGAAAACCATTAACTCAGCAACAGAACTCAATAAAATAAAACTTGCTTTTCAAAGTGGGAAGCACTAAAATGAACAATGTTTACTTAAGTTTGCACTTTTCTTTCTTCCTTTTTTTTTTCACGACTTAAGGCACCAGCTGCAAGCACACCTGCGTACCAGTTCAACTTTCTGCCAACAGATGGCAGGCTAGTGTACCATATTTTCACGTGTATAACCCTCACCAAAAATGCAAAAATTTCAGTGGCAAAGTATGGGTGCGGATAATACGTGGGGTTTTTCTTTAGTGAAGCTTCACAGCAATAGGCGTTTGTGCCGTGAAGCTCCCACGCAGTAACACTGACTAAGCCTTCCATGGCAGCAATGGCGCAAAACATACAAGGACAAGGAAGAAAAAACACGGACAAGCGCACTCTAACAACTGAATTTTATTAGTGAACTGTGACTTTCGCCTTGCAGTCAGTGTGTTCTACTCGCTAAATATACGTTTTTTTCTGTCTACATAGTATGTGATGCATTGCTTAAACAGTAGCTTCGGTGCAGCCTTCCCTGTATCCAATGTGCACGCAATACGTGAGGACTTTTTTTTTTCTTTCCCCGGCGGGCTGAAAGGGGGTGCGGATTATATGCTGGGGCGGGTTATACACGCAAAAATATGGTACTTGTGCCCCGTGCTTGCCCCTCTATGCTCCCACGATGAAGGAGGGGAGGGGGGGCAATCGCAGACTGGGTTTTGATAGATAGGGACTGCGGGGAGTTTGCCAACTGGTGCAAACAACCCCGCGCGTGGTTCGTCCTCGCCTACCTCGTAGCAGACGTGGACCAGGCCAAACTGGGTGGGCCCGTAGTGCGCCTTGTCGAGGATGCCGCACAGGAGCTCACCATCGCGGATCACCACCTCACCCTCAGTCATGCGAGCCTCAGCTGCTGCCGCTTCACCACCAGGGCCCTTGGGCCACGCCTGCATAGAGGAAGAAAAAAAAAATTAAGCAGGGGGGGGGGTTAATGCACCACAGCCACCCTGGAGCTATGGGGTAAGCCGCAGTGCAGGGCTCCAAATTACAGTCGAACCCCGCAATAACAAATGCACCGGGAAAAGCCAAACAAATTCGCTTTTGCGGGAATTTAGTTGCCGTGAGAATGAAGCCGAAACGACAGGAAAATCGGCCGCAAACCGAAAATTCATTTCCAAAAGTCGGTTATATTAGAGGGGGCAGACGGAAATTTTCTTGCTGCGAAATATTGTCATGTTTTGAGGAGGTACAGCACTGTATTAAAAACACAATGAATGCCTAACCTGCTTAGGCGACGCAAAATAAATGTTTCGACAAGGGATCCGCGATAGCCGCCTTACCACCTGATCGACAATGACAAGTTTGGTCTTTTGTTATGGGGGAATCTGTTCAAGACGAACGAAATTCATTGCTTGTAAGTACAGTTAAACCTCGATGTAACGAACTTCAATGTAACGAAACCCTCGATGTAACGAAACACGGAATTTTTTGTAACTTCAAGTGTATGCACACCATGTATTTTCACCCTCTGTGTAACGAAGTCCCGTTTGCCGGAATTTCAATGTAACGAAGTTTCATGGAGAACGAGGCACGATATTTAAGTTGTAGAAGTGGATTTTGGGAGACGCAAGCGCCGAAATGGGGTCCCAATAAAACGCGAACGGCGACACGGGTCGCCCAATGCCGCGGATGCAGCCAGCCACGGAGTCTTTGATTAAGACCCTTGCCTACAAACTGCGTGGCGTGCATACACGGCTGGCGCACTGTTTCTGTCGGAGCTTAATCGTCTACGGCTTAATCGGCATCAGCGTGAACCGCACGCAGCGTTTTCTCCCTGCAAAAACGCAAAACGCGCCCCGCAAGCCACAGGCGCGCTGACGCAGCCGCGGAGACCACCTGCGCGATGCGGGTAGCTCCAGCGACCGCTTCTAACCTCTCGCTGAAACGCAACTCGAGGGGCATATGAGAGGGGCGCGCGAGAAAAAAAGCGGATAACGTGGGCGAAATTTTCATTGTAAAACGTGACACGCGCCGCTTACGAAAGCGCCCATCAAATATCCTCCGCGGTGGTAAGCCTAAGCCACCGGCGTTGCCGCCGCCGCCGCCGCAAGCCGCCGCTTTGCACTTCGTTCGAGTTCGCTCATGCTTGTTGGGTTTCGTCGTCCCAGCAAGCATTTGTGAATCTTTATGAGCCTTGCACGCGCGTTTTTTTTTTTTTTTTTTTCACACCGGCGTTTGCGATTGCGTGCCGGCGGCGGGAAGTGACTCGCGCTGCGCCACGCTGCGCGCAGCAGTGGGAGGAGCCTGACCAGTTTCGCCAATGGGGAGGCGCGCACCCTATGGCGGGAGCTTCGAAGCGCTCGGGGATGCCGGCTGGCTAGACGATAAGGCCGCCGCGAAGGATATTTGATGGGCGCTCTCGTAGGCGGCGCGTATAACGTTTTACAGTGAAAATTTCGCCCACGTTATCCGCTTTTTTTCTCGCATACCCCTCTCGTTTGCCCCTCGAGTTGCGTTTCAGCGAGCGGTTAGAATCGGTCGCTGGAGCTACCCGCATCGCGCGGGTGGTCTCCGCGGCTGCGTCAGCGCGCCTGTGGCTTCCGGGGCGTGTTTTTTCGGGAAGAAAACGATCCATGCGGATCACGCTGATGCCCGCGCAGACGATTAAGCACCGATAGAAACAGAAACAGTGCGCCGGCCGTGTATGCGCGCCACGTTTTCTTTTTCAGGAAACGCTTCACGGGATGAACACTTCATTATAACCGCGAATTTCAATGTAGCGAAATTTCAATGTAACGAAGTAAATTACGAATTTTACCGACTTCGTTACATCGAGGTTTAACTGTACAATAAATTTTTACCTTGATCAATTATACTCTGCCTTGAGGATGCCGGAAAACTGAGATGCTTGCCGTGCTCACATGTAGCATCGTGCCTTCGGGGCGAGATGGGCCGCTCACGCGACTCGACAAATGTGTTTGCCCTTAGCGAATAGACTCAGTGAATGTATTCATTTGTTGCGGCCTCCCGACGCTGCCGTATGCAGCGGGCGTACATGGACACTAACTTTAACTATCATGAAATAATGACTACCGAAAATATTTCAGTGCACTGTCGCAAGATATACGCACTAACCATATGTGGCTGCTATGTTACTCTCACAATGACGATGAACCATTTCGAGATTTTACTAGGGTAAAGGTAATAAAACAATCGGTCAATCTCGTAGAGAACGACATCATCGCGATATTTTAATTGAAATAATTTTTTCCTTTTGCTCTTCATATTTTCGTTTCGTTGCTGCTTATTTTACTATTTAATCCTTTCATGCTTTACCTTTCCTTTCTCCCCTCGACATGAAATCGTGTGTACGCCACTGTCTCCGGGCGACGCAAAGAGACCAAGAATAGGAAGCGTTTAGCTGCCTGAGGCACCGCGCTTAGCTTAAGCGGACCTCGAAAGCAACAATAAATTAGCTTTCCTTGGTATGTGTCCGAACCCAAAGAATCTTAAAAAACATTTTGGGATGCGTCGCAACAGTACCAACCTTCAGAATGACTCGTTTAGGCTGTTCTGTTGCGCACTGATTATCCGAAAGCGTCGCCGTTCAGTTGACCGTACGGTAAACGAAAGTGTTGCGGAGGTTGTAGATGCGGAAAGCTACATGGAAATGCGACGGCCACAGCTCGGATAGCTAGACCCCCACTTGCAATGTGGGAAGCCAGTGACGGCCCGAACCAACGGCACATCATTCGTTTCGGGCGCCGCGTGGCCAGGCCGTGCCGTTGGCGCAGGCGCTTTCTGCCAACCGCCACCTCACTTCGCGGCCGCCAGCAGGCGCCACCCGTCGCGCACGTGCGCTTAGTGACGTCACGTTGTTTACATACACGGAGAGGTCCATTGCTGCACACGCAACGAACGCATGCACGCTGTTCAGCAGCAGCCGGCCAGCGTAGCCTAAGCAAAAGACATGCCGCAAGTCACCATGTGTCACCCCCTGGTGGTGTCGCTGCGAGGCTGCCTCCACGGCCACCCGTTGCACGGTCTTTCATGTAAACAAATATGGTGGGGGCCAAGCAAGCACCCTGTGGCAGGTGTTTACACAATGAGTCCGCAAAAAATGCATTTGAGCACTTTTTGCACACTGTTAGCCTCAAATGGGTAGATGAAATGCCGACCGGACTTGCAGCGCATTTCATTAGCGCGGGATCACTTTCCAAGAACATTTCGTTGCCGCGAGATATGGAACACATGGGCTTCTCTGGATGTTGGCCGGGGATCCGAAAATGTTTCATTGCCGCGGGAATTTCATACTCGCAGGATTTCGTTATTGTACGGTTTGACTGTACTTCACAGCACCTGCAGGAGATCGTTCATGCGGGCTGAAATCTTGACACACGGGTGGCGTTTTCCCTTTCAGCCTCCATCTGAAAAGCGGCCACCGGGATCGAACCCGCATCATTGGGCTCAGCAGCACGACGCCTCAGCCACTCAGCCACCGCGGCAAGTGCATAGAAGCAAGAAGCGCATGTCAAGTCTTTCACAGACCTACCTGTGGAGAGCTCCCCCCATAACCCTAACTGAATCGAGTCTCATGGCCCTGTCGCGGGGAAAATGTAATGTCATCCAAAGAGAATGGCATTAGCCATAAATGACATTAGGTTTGGCTGTGTGGGTCTACAAAGTGTAGTAAATGACATTTGATAGTGATAGCAGCGACGATAACCGCATAAGCGACGATAACCGCATAAGTCGGAACATAGGCCGAGATTTTTCACTAAAAGTTTGCCGAAAAGTCACCCCTTGACCTATATACCGGTCACTGGCTTAATTTTCCCCCATTTTTCAGCCACAAGGTACGGGGGTCGACCTATATTCCAGCTTGACCTACATTTTGACTTATATGGTAGGTAATACCCCTGTCACACGCCAAATCTAATAGCATTTAGAGCAAATGTCATTTGCTCTAAATGCCATCAGTTTGGCGCTACACGAGAATACCGAAAGACGTTTGAGGCGAATGGCACTTAGCAGCTAAATAAGGTTGGGGAGCTCATTCAGCGGCCAGTGGCGAGTCCTAGAAAAGAAAGTTCAGTAATAAATCAAAGAATACCATTAAAAACTGTCAGTAAACTTATATTTTCCTCTTCATATTGTTTTTCACATAAAGAAACACAAACAATTACTTACAAAAAAAAAAATCTTGTCCCCCAACCCTGATAGTACAGATTCCTTGCGAACCTGTCTCGGCCTGTGATGTCTACTTACGCCACCTAGAACAGTGATTTTCTTCTTTTTAATTTAAAAAAATAATTATTTGTTTTGTTTTAAAAAAAACTATTATGTATGGAAACATTTTAGACGCACCTGAACTACAATTTCACAATTTTTTGAGCTCGCTAATCGTCACCACTATCACTCTCAAGTGACATTTGTTTTGCTGTGTAGACCCGTAAGGCCAAACCAAATGTCATTAACAGCTAATGTCATTCACTTCGAATGACATAAGAGTTGCCATGTGACAGAAGTATAACTCGCAGGAGTGCGAGGCAATAACTGCAAATGCATTCGTAATGTTTTCAAAACTTTTACTTTTTTTTAAGACAAAAGGATAAAGTTTACTCTTTTAGTGAAAAAAAAGTGTAGCTCTGTTTTAGGCGACATTCACATCACAAGCAGAGACAAGTAACTAATAAATCCGTACCTGGGTAGCAGCAAACATGGCAGAGATTTGCAAAGATGTCGTGTGGTTTTTTTTTCTATATAAAATAACACGCAGAAAAAAAAAAGTTGATTTGCTGGTCGGTTTCAATTAAACTTCTTTGCTTAGTGGCAGACCACTGACGTCTGGGCTAATCATTCAGTTCGGAAGCTAATGTGAATCTGTCTCCGAACTCATTCGATCACCAAATGCCATTCACACAAATGCCACTAAGTGTTCTCGTATAGCGCCAAACTAAAGGCATTCACAGCTCATGTCATTCGCTTTAAATGTCATTAGATTTTCCAAGTGACAGGGGTATTAGAACCAAAGTTCACACCACCATTTCACATGCCAAAGCGACCACTGGGCTGTGTTGGAAGGGTACAAAAAATAATTTCTGGCACGTCATGTACACAAGAGCTCTTCTGTTTTTTACGCACTGAAACCCACAACCCCCACTTGGCAGTGCGATGCATCAGCCACTGTGTTACACTGGTGGGTAGTGTAGCAATGATTGGGGCGAAACAGCCAATCCTATTCATGAAATTTGAGTGCCAAAGCATAAATCTGTTGCGCACCTTCCATATGACATTGCTTTAATTAGGTTAACTGTTGTTTTCTTTCTTCTCAGGTGTTGTAACCACTTGTTTTGGCGAGACATTGTTGGCAGTGCATCCTCGAGTTTACTTGACAAATTTATTTTTTGTTTGCCGTGTTGTGTTACGAATCGGCCCGCCGCCGTGCTTTCCCGCATCACTCCTCGGCTGTGCGGCGAAGCCACTACGTGCACCTTCCAAAACAGGCACCTCCGTGTCGGTGACTCATACTTTCAAGTCTCGACAAAGCCCGGGCCAGACGCTTCGCTTTCGCCGCGTTTCAAACTACGATGGTTGCCGGCCCGGCGAGGCACATCTCAACGTGCTTCAGGGACACAGAGGCCCCGCGATCGCAGCGGAGTCCTCCTCTCTCCCCTCTCTCGGAATCAGCGTGCGCCGCTGTTACCAGGCCTCTCAAGCTTGGACGTTCCCTCCTACAGTGCAGTTTTCGACCATCAAGTCCACCAGATGGCGCAACCGAAAGGTTACTTTTGGTATAGAGTACAAAACATTCATTCCGTGACTCAAAGAGCCTACACAGTTTGCTTACAATGTGTTGTTTAAAAATATCATTAACAAGTTCCGCATCAAACATGCGTTGAGCAAAAATATACGCAAATTTTTACGAACAGCCGACTGGTGCACCACCTCGTTTCTGAATTCGCAACCACAAAGCCGCCAATTCAAATTGAAACCGCTGCAACGGCCCACCGTTTCAATGTGCGCGGAGCACTGGTTTCGTGACTGTTATTGCTGTTATGTGCTTTTGCGTCCATCAGTTGTTGAGAGGACTGGCAAAACATGGGAATTGAGTGCTTGTGGAGCGACAAATGTGGGAAATTCCGCATCGGAAGACAGCTGTCGAGGCCAGAATATTTGATTCTTCCAACAGAAGGTGAGTGTTATGCACTTCGCTAGAAAGACGGTGAAAATGAAACCGTTGTCGCCGTCAATACCTCATTTGTGCCCTTCGTTCGAAATCTTAGCGCAAGTGAACGAGCTGTTATGGCAAAAAAAAAATGTCACGAAAGCGACGTACAATTGCAGCAATCGAAATGAAATGATGTCCTGGCCTCTGTAAACTTACGGACGTCAATAAACGATTTGTTCTCCCTTGCTGCTCACTGTGGTCTGTGCCAGTCGAGGCCATCTGGTCACCTGGCGTAACATCACTTCACTAGCGCGGCGCAAGTAAACACGCGGCCAGCGTGCCAGCCAGGAACCAGCAGGAGCAGCCACGGCCGGACTCGACGCTCCTTTCGCGCGCGGGAGGAGGAGAGTCGAGTCCGGCCGTGGGGCAGCGAGCCGGCGGCCGCCGTGCGAGGGCAGCCATGTTATAAAGGAGCTCAAGCGGCCTGTGCAAAAAACGAGAGAGTGCAAAAAGCATCCGCCATGTTTACAAAGCCGTGTTTACAGCGCCATCAAGCGGGCGTCCTCGGTAGTTCATGACGCCGCCACTACGCTTTTTCTGGCAGTACAGGCAAAGCTAGACCTTTGCTTCTCTAAAATCCTCCCTGTTCTGTGCTGTTACTGACTGCTTACGAACTCTGGAAAGAGCGTTGTGTGTGTCTGTGACGTTCGTGGCATGCACAAAATGTAGAGAGAAGGCTGTTTTGACCGTTACCGCTTTTGGGTACAAATAGAAGCTCTGCAAGCGCTATAACCCATTCCTGTTTGAGCAGCGAATACATGCTGTCACTCTGCTCGAGTCCTGTATTGTAACCTCGCCCGTCGGGGCATTGTTTTTTTTGGCTTCGGCTCACCTCTCGCTATGAAGAAAACAGTTACGTTAGCCTACGGCTTCTGGACTTCTTCATGGCTGCAACAGCGGCTGGCGGCTCGCATCATACACGCTACCACACATATGACGGAGGCCACTTAGCTCGGTTCGGCTCGGCCCACCCGGTCGCAACAGTTGTTACAGTAGAACCTCGTTACAAGAGACATTGTTACAAGAGGTGCTCGGTTATAGGAGCCATTTGAACGAAAACAGTTTGGTTGGTTTTCCTATGTTCGCCATGTTAGCAACCTTGCATACAAGGGACATATTTTCTGGGTCCTTCAAGTGTCTCTTGTAATGAGGTTTTACTGTATTACTGTTTTCCGCACCCACATGAGCTGCTTTTTTTTTTCTCGTCACCGACTAAAAGTTGCCAGAGAATCAAAGAATTCTAGAACCACCAGCTGTTATCTTCACCACATTCAACTTTACCGCATAAAAATTTTCAGAAACGGTTCAGTATGCCGAGAGGCCCAAAGTTCACGCAGAAGATGCACGCCTTTCACTCACTTGGTAGACAACATGAGTGAACATGCTGAACCAAACCTAACACACGAGTTCAAAACAAATGCCAAAGCCCAACTAAAACTTCACACCTGAACTCGTCGCACCTTTTAAATTCACTCCCACTCTTTTCACGTAGCAAAGGTCACGACCTTTTGTTCACCTTCGCTTTCTTTCAATAATGAGGAAAGTAGACTTGTTTTACGCAACACAACGCAGAGAGAACGAACAAGAACAGGGGTCAATCACCCATTTTGCATAAATTTCGAATTGCTCCGCAGCTTTCAATGTTTCTTTCAACAGATGGTTCCTCCAGGATAAGCGGACACTTGCCTTGGCGGGTATCTTGGCCTTGCCTTCTACAGTCGGGGCTGGCTTCCCTGGAGGTATGCAGTTGAGCAGAACCGTTGACAGGACCTGAAAGTGCAGTTTCCGCCGTCTGTTTCAACAATCATGCTCTTCAGTCACTTCAGAGACAGCGACCGCCAGAAAAACAAAAGTAGGGCATTCCTGCTAAACGGGAGGACAAACTGTGGCGTCTACATAACACTCGACTCAAACGACCTTTCCCTATCCACCTCATTGGCATTTTTCAATGCGCACTGGTGCTTCCTGTTAAAGACAAAATGCTGTTGGGATTGCGGAAAAGTCTGCTAGAAACTGCAAGTGTACGTGTGAACTCAAGCAGCGTACGCTGCGCATGACTGACTGATAGTGATATGCAAGTGAAAAGCTCAAACGTTACAAACCTAAGCTCCCTCGCATTGCTGGCTTCAATCAGCTTCCGACTGCTTTAAGGGGGACACTGCTGTTAAAACAGCTTCATTTAATTTTTAAGTAAACTCCGTGAAACTTGCCAGTCTTGCTGCTTTTTCCCCACTGATTTCAAATGTGCCACTACTTTTCAGGTGAGTCAATTAGTTCCCGAGAGAATTGGAGATAATTAGCCATTTCTGGAGGAACAATAGACCAAACCGTGTTGGTCATAAAACTGCAATCTTTAAATTTTACAATACTATGAACCCTGGTGAAGGTAATAAGAGAATCGGTTTTCTTATGCACCGCTTGGGACTAATTTTACAGCTCATTAAACCTTCGTGGCACCAGCGGCAAGGAACCATTTCGATTGCCCATTTCAAACACCAAGGTTTAATGCGCTGTAAAATTAGTTCCAAGCGGTGCATCAAAAAAGCGATCCTCCTATTGCACTCACCAGGGTTCATAGTATTATAAAATATAAAGATTGCAGTTTTATGACCAACACGGTTTGGTCTACTGTTCCTCCAGAAATGGCTAATTATCTCCAATTCTCTCGGGAACTAATTGACTGACCTGAAAAATAGTGGCACATTTGAAATCAGTGGGAAAAAAGCAGGAAGTCTGGCAAGTTTCCCAGAGTTTACTTACTGAAAAATTAAAGGAAGCTGTTTTAAGAGCAGTGTCCCCCATTAAGAGAACAAACGTACACTCATTCATTAGTAGCTTTTCAAGATAGGACAGGCCACTAGCGACGACAGCGGTCCTCATCTCTTTACAAGCAGGTGTCACTTTACTGATAAAATGGAAAAAGAACCCCTGTCTGTGACAATGCTAATGAGCCTTCTTGTGGATACAGCTGCTTCATAAAAGTTTCTTCTTTCTTTTTATTTTGCATGACAAGCAAGCTGTTTATATATCAAACAAAACCAAGCTGTAATAGGTCACTGCATGACCAAAGAAGCCCAACACCATTGCTCATACGATGAACTCCGGCGTTCGGAAACACCTATTTTAGTTTGTAGACTCAAGAAATTTTTACTGCAGTTCACCACAACCGTATTGAGCCTATCCGGAGGGAAACAATACACAAATATTCATGCTGACGGCCTATGGCTAGTGTCCCCGATTGTCGCCGTTACTGCTTCTTTTAGCATGCAGCTTCAGTGATCTATTTTGATACCTCCTTTTCATTTTTCTTAGTTTTAGAACACTAAAGATTTTCCAGCTACCTTTGGCAACCTACTGGCAGACAGGCTCTTGCAGCACCCACAAGATGGCACCACTAGTCAGCAACTTATGCTGCTGTCAAGTGGCACAACCAGAGATGCCAGAGAGCTTGACGCTACGAGCAGCCATTACAAAGCCAAAACACTGGGCATCAGCTGAATAGAAAACGTTCAAGGGGACAGCCACCAATTTTTGTGGAGTATGCGCTCTCTATCCCAAATCCCAAGTAACATAACATAGCATAGCATAACATAACATAAAACACCTCAGACCGAAACGTTCTAGCTTGTGTATATGAATATGATGAAATGAATTCTGGTGACCATGACAGTAAGCCACCCAGCACCATGCTTTTAACTGGACATGAGGTGAAAAGGTTCCTCCCCAGCTAGAATAATAAAATGCAGTCTTTCCCATCCCTTTGCACGGTTTTCGAACCCCGCGTCGAAACCGAAACATAGCTGCTTGTATACGTACAATAGTGTCATGCTTAGACACTACATGGCACCACCTTCCTGAGTTCAGAAGGTTTAGCGCCATATCAAAATTATTTCCACCAGTTTACACTTCGAAATCTCTTGTGGCTACCCCACTATACAAAAAGCTGGCTGTCATACGAGCTAGAGGACATGCTCTCCACGAAAAGCAGTTGTCTGTCTCTTTGGGCATAGAGTTTCATATTAATACACAATAGAGAGAAATCTGGCGCTGCAGTCGCGGGCTGCCGTCGGTGCCGCCATAGCAGCTAGCGACATTCCTCACTTATACCCCTGTCACACGGGCACTTTCAATCGTGATTGAGTCGATCCGGATCGAGCTCGATCTGGATCGGGCCGCTGCTACACGGCAGTTTCAATCGCGATCGAGCTCGATCCCGCTTGAACTCAATCCTGGTTTCTCAAGCGCGATCGAGGCTTCCAAGCGCGATCGAACGAAAGCGGCGGTACTCTTGTCCCCGCTCAGCAATGGCACAGAAGGCGACAACTTCAACCAACGACGCAAATTGTGTCAAATAACTTGACCGAAATAAGTGTTCGGTAACATTTACATAGTTATGCATACCTACGACCGTGCGAAGTTACCAGACGCCGGCCGCAAGTACATTGTTAACGCCATCTGGCGTACACAAGCACAACCGGTGCAACTTCTCGATCGCGATTGAAACGGGCTGTGTGGCAGCGGCAGTACGCCGAGCGCGCTCGAAAACTCGATCGCGATTCACTTCAATCGCGATTGAAAGTGCCCGTGTGATAGGGGTATTACTTGGCTTGGCTTGGCCAGCAGATGGCTTCTTCTTACTCTTGAAGCCAAAAGGACCAAAGAATGGTCACTTTTTTTCTCTCGTTCATTTTGCGTAAAGCTTCTAAATATTCCCCGAGAAATACACCTTTCTGAAACTCTATTTTTATAGTGATTAACCACATCTAAATAATTGTTTACAATCATATTGTTGCTCTTTTGCAGCCAGAGGCAACTTTCCAGCCTGTCAATGAGCCATGCCAAGGACAAGGGGAACGTGCCTCCCCGGTACATGACGGAACGCTCGCTTGAGGCATGGCTTGTCTAGACGCTGGCAGCAGAAGATTTCCCTCTAGCATACATTATAGTATGAAGCTAGACACTTGAGGGCACTCCTCCGACCCACCTGCTTGCCAGTCCACAGCTGCTGCGGCTTCTGGATGGCCGGTGGCAGGAGCCTGATGCCCACCTTGACAAAGGTCAGGGCCCCAAAGACCAGCTGGTTGTAGTCCTCCCTGCCAGGGCACAGAGACGGCAAACAGAAGATGCGTACACAGGGTGGGCAGGCAACGCTAGCTCGCTTCCGTGGGAAATCCTCACAACATCTCCGACTGCGCCCATTCGATCCTGCTCAGACAAGCTAGTCATCATTCAGAATACAATCCCGCTTTGTTCTAACATTGATACGAAGACTGGGCGAGGTTAGCAAACTCCTGGAACAAAAGGTGCAAATAAAAAAGGACACTTGCCGTTAAATGAATTCAAAATACTAGTCACAAGATGAGAGCAGCCCACGTTTTCTCTAACGGGCAACCCTGGATTCCCGAGAGCCCACTCTCACACCGCAGCCTATTGAAATTTGCCAGAGGGACACTTGAGGGAGACGTGGGTCTTGAAATGAACTTTTTTATTAATTGGTCTATGATAATGAAAATCACTGTGCGTATGTGTTTTGTTTTCCTCATTTCAAATATGTAATTAGTTTTCACGTGGCATAAGTGTTTTTTGAGTTACAAAGAAAATACTGGAGCCTAATTAAGTAATTTCTTACGGGCCGTTAAGGGGCTTTTTATACAAAATTTTTAAAAATAAATGGCATGGATGTGTAGCTTAAGACCTGCCATGCATGCTGAAGCTATTTATATCCCTGTAAAGATAGTTGATTGGATAGAATTAGTCTAATTATGCAAAGTACAGTTTTCTGAAAACTTAATGAGCTCTAATTATTACTCATAACATTTATTTGAGGCACATTGAGCTAATTAATATAGCATCAGCATGCAGTTCATTTCATCCCGAATTCAACGGTGTAACGTTTATAGAAATCCTTTGAAAAAAACAACCTGAAAACCTCTGTAGGGCTAGGCACATATGCAAAAAAGGGGAAGCTGAGAAAATCGCAGTTGAAGTTTTACTACAAGTGACAGTTTATCTATTGAGCATATAAAAGAAAACTATTTATAATGTAGCTTGCTTTTTGCTCAACACGAGCATACCAAGTTTGCTGAAATCAGTTGATGGGAAAATTATGAAAGCCTCTGTACAAAGATGGCACTTGGCAGAAAAACTGAACAATAGCAAAGCCAGAACGTTGCTTCAATTTTTACGCTGTTGGCAGCGCGCCGTCACTCTTTGGCGACCAAGGCTGAGGTGCCAATCATGCACCACAGTTGTAAACGTTTATTTTGTTATGTTACTGTTTCTTTTGTAGCAATCAAATCATATTTACATCGCGTGAAATGAATTGCAACAAAGGGGCTGATAACGGAAAGCACCCCACTGTTCTGTAATGTGCATGCGCTTGGCTAGGTGGGATAACCACGTTTTCGGTTTACTCTACGCGTATATCAAGTCACCAACGCACACTGTGCTGAGTGCGAGCATTTATAATTCCCAAAACGCTAATCAAAACGGTAACCTGCTGATGAGAAAGTGCGCGCCGGAGTGCGGGCCGACCCGCCGTGGCGTCGTTGATAACAGAACTTCCCTTGCAACGTCGGCATGTGGCATCCTCCACTTTATCATTTCTTTTCTTTCTATTTATTTTTATGCCATGCGGGGCTTTTGCCGGTCATCGCATAGACGAATACATGAGCCGTTGCACTGTGATGAGAGTGCCGAGCAGACGACCCACGGCGCCCAGCCAATGAGGTTGCGCCCTGCGGTCACGTGCAGTCAGTAGCCAATTGGGCGGCGCGTTCCGTCTCTTTTCTAACCCGGTTTTACTCGCAACCAACGGACGAAACGGAGCGGTTCTGGCGGGGAATTGAAAACGAAAAGACGCACTTCCGAATGAGACCAAGATGGACGCCGTGGCGCATGTAGAACCCGGGCGGCGAGTCGTCGAAAAGATGCTATTTTCGCGTCGAATCTTGGCCGATTTTAGCGGTCGTCGGTGCTCTGAATTGATATTATCGCTCACAGGGTTCATACGGGCTTCAAAAGCAAAAATTCAAGGGTTTTCAAGGACTTTCAAGGACCTGAAAACACATTTTCAAGGTCCTCATCTTATGTTTTATCTGGGATTATTTATAACTTTTTCAACACAATGAAAAATTTTGATATTGCCGACCCAAGAACATTATTGCACATTTAGATAGGCGCTATAGGTTCATGAATGCTCCCCCAGCTTTATTTTTTTTTCATAGTTTGTATTTAGAGGTTTTTCTTTTTCCTTGGTGTTTTGCTGAGGCTATTTGATTTCAAAACTTAGTTAATGTTGCCTGCATCTCGTGCTTTGTCAGCAAGCGTATCAGCTGAAATTAACTCAGCAAGTGTTGCTGCAAGGCAGAATGAACTATGTACACGTCCACCATTTGCACGTAAAAGCAAACGCAGATGGAGAGCATGAGGCACAGAAAACATGCAATGAAAGGCCGTCCACAGACTAGATGGAACATGCAAGATAGAGAACAGAAGCCGGCTTTCATGGGATTGTATCGTGACATGAATTCTATTGAGGAGTGCTGCTCCCAATGTTGCCTCGTAATAATGAGAATCCACAACTCGCAATCCATTTCACGCAATACACTGAAACTGGATTGTTGCAATGTTCCTTTACATTTTTAACACCTAAAATTCACGACGAGCACTTTAAATTCTTGCGAAAAGATAGGGCCATTGGTTCTCTCCAGAAAAATCAAGGGTTTTCAAGGACCCTTTAAAAATTCCAGGACTTTCCAGGCCTTGAAATTTACACTTTTAAATTCAAGGGTTTTCAAGGTTTTCAAGGACCTGTGCGAACCTTGGGCCCAAATACGTACTCCTTGGTCTGGATATTTTGCTAACCGGGAGAAAAATAGCTCTACTTTCCGAAGATAGCGATATCGAAAAATCGATTTTCTGGCCAAATTTTGGGATTCTAAGACCCGCACCTCCCCTTAAGAGCACTTGAGCATAGGAATGTGAACTGCAAACGCTGAGCAACAGAGCCAGAGCACCACCATGCACCTCCACTGCGCAGTTGTCACCGCTGACGTCGTTTGACTTTTTTTTGGTATCATTCGTCTTGACGCCACTGCTGACGACAATTACTTTTCGTGTTTTGCGAGACACATATCACTTTCGCTTCAGTGACACTAAGCGTTTGGTGGTTGACATGGGCGTCATGAGGAAGAGGTCTCGAGCCTCGTCCACCTGTCGAAGAAGCCGCTAAGGTCACGTGACTTATCGTACCATTCATGTCGATGCCGCTGCTGTCGACAATTACTTTTTGCGTTTCACAAGATATATAAGGCTATTGCCTCAGTAACTCGAAACGTTTGACGCTCAATACAGGCATCACTTGAGACCTGCAGCTTCGCTCGCCTCTCAAAGAAGCTATTGAAGTCACGTGACTTTTGTCACCAATCATGTTAACGCCGTCGCCACCTATGCTGACAATCATTTTTCGTATTTGATGAGACGTGCAAGGCTTTTTCCTTAATAACGCTAAGCATTTGACAGTCGACACAGGTGTCACAGGCGAAAAGGCCTGCAGCCTCACTCATCTGTCAAATAAGCCACGAACTTCACGTGACTTTCGGTACTTTTCATGTTGTACGACGCCGCCACCACCGTCAATGACAATTACCTTTTGCATTTGATGAGACTCGTACGGGCTTTCACCTCAGTGACGCTAAGTGTTCGAGGGAAAAGGCCTCTAGCCTCACTCACCTGTCTAAAAGGTCACGTGACTTTGCATACCGTTTGAGTTGACGTAGCCACCGACGTCAACGACAATTACTCTTCGCGTCTGACGAGACACGCAGGGCTTCCGTTCATCGCCCGAGTGACGCCCACCTGTCGAAGAAGCGGCCCGGCATGGTGAGCAGGGAGCCCCCGATGACGTGGTCCTGGATGAGGCCGCTGAGCGGGGTGCCGTCCTTGGGCACCAGGTACTGCCGGTTGACGCTGGCCACCTGGGCGGCCTCCGCCTGGGCCAGGTAGCTCTGGGGAAAGTGGGCGTTCATCTCGTCCCCGTCAAAGTCGGCGTTGTAGCACTTGCAGTTGGCGTAGTGCAGCCGCAGCGTGCGCTCCCCGGGCAGCACCCGGGCCTGGGACAAGCGAGGGAAGGAGAGAGGGAAAGGTCGTCACGCGTGGGTGCGCGACGCAGTAGCACCACTATCTATGTTCTCAGGCTACGGGAAATACCACTATTGCTTAGCTCCCTCACTAACTAGGGTCCTGAATACAACCAGGTGTCATCTCGACACATCATATGGATGTCACAGCGGATGAGTGCAAAAAAAATGATGGGGGAGGAAGACCTGACAAGGGGAGGGAGGCAGGATTGGGGAGATCGTCAAAGAATGCGCAGAGTTCCACTACTTTTATTCTGAGACCTTGAGAAATCAGTTTATTTAGTTTACTAGGTAACTAGAGTGCCCCAAAAAACCAAATGTGGGCCTCCTCAATTACCAGTCCCGGATAGTCTGCGGACTACACGAGACGCAGTACAGCACTCGATTTCCCCATGCATTCTTATGGGACTTCCGGTATGAACTAAGTCCTCAGACTTCCCGTGGACCGCCCAGGACTGGTAAATTGAGGAAACCCGTTATCTCGACATTTCATAGAAAGGCCACAGCTAGTTAGTGCAAAAATATGCTGACAGAGGCACACGGCGGACATTTGTGGTAACGTTTCGTTGCTTGCAACTGGGGGATACTCAATTTGCTATAGAGAAGTCCCTGCACTCCCAGAGCTACAAAGTAGTCTGTGTGTTTCACGTGTTTTACCCTGCAACTTTTAGTGGTAAACTGAGAAGGCCTGGTGCATACATGATAGGGGTTTTCATAGTATACTTGAGGCACCTAATCACCACCAGTTCGCTAAGCTGTTTAACTGTACGTGGCAATAAATTCTGAACAGGGACTTTTATGAAGAAGAGCCGCCTTGTCTTGCGGTTGGCACACCTGTGAAGCTCCAAATCCAGTAAAGTAACCAATGAAAAACAAGTAGACTCAAATATCTTGCAATACTTACATTTTTAGCTGACAACAAAGTTACAACTTTTTCACCAAGCTGTAGGGAAGATCCACGCAGGGAAAAAAAAACTCCCTTGGCTTCCTTCCAGCCACAACATACGTGTTTTAACCGAGAAAATGTGAAAAATAGTGAAAAAACTCTCAAAGTTCGCGCTACAGTGACGTGTTAAGGGCAGGAGGGATGTATTACGAGCAGGCACAAAAACACAGTTAAGGGGGGACGTGGCTTTCAAAATCAACTTTTTCATTTCTTAGTGGATTTTGATGAAAATTGGCACAGCAACTGGAAATGCTTCTGTGCTAACACCATAAATTTCAAAGTAATATTTTGAAACCTTTTTTATGCATTATATTTTCTTTCTGTTCCACTTGTACCGAGCATAATCGGATTATAAAACACGATGAAAAACTTGTTTGAAGTGCTTTGCATTCCCAAATGAATGGACGAGGTCGTGACAGTTTTAGAATTTTTTTACAACACAATGTTGTTTAGTTTTCATTTTTTTTTAGAGGTTAATGTGCAACAGGCATGTCGACTGTGAACGATTATTTGAATAAAAAAAATCACAAGAAACAAATCTGGAAAGCCAAGAGTGTCACGACCTGAACTGTTCATCAAGGAATGTAATGCAAGAAACGGAATCAAAATAGACCCAGCAGTCACGAAGAAATCCCTGGAACAAGCGACACAGGTGGCAAAAAAAACTGTTTTGAGAAAACGGCTTCCGAAGTTGCAACATAGGTTTCACTTATCAAAAGTCGTCACGGTTGTAGCCTTTTGTGTCCTTTTGAACATGGGGCTTCTGGAAGGCCTCGCCTTGAAATTGGAGTGCCTTTTACAGCCTTTCTCTTTCCACAAAACATAATTTTCAGCTCCTCTGTGAACAGTACATAGCCCAGTTAGCAGACCAAACGGAGGGGGAGATGGCTTTCAATGGGCTTTCAATGCAAAGTAGGTTAGCTGGTTGGCTGTATCGCACTGGACAACCTCCTTTTGCAGTGTTGTCACCATGGCAACAATTTGAGCATTATTTTTTACTTAAATTTGAACATTTTTGGCTTTTTTTTATGTTTTATCATCTGGCCTGGCACAGCAACGTAGTACTCATACGTGCAGGTGTTCATGGCCAAAAGTTTGCATACCAAAAGGATGAAAATGAGCTACTTTGAAGCTTGGTAGAATATTCTGTATAACTTCCAACTTTAATGCGAGAGCATATTTTTTTACTACTTTTGACATTCAAGGCATCCAATATTCCTCGCAGCACAGCCAGTATGCCTAAGCAATGGTATCAATAATTTCCCTAAAAAAATCACTGTTAAATGCTGCGACAGTAACGTACATTTTTAACACAGAGAACATATCTTTATTCCTATATAACTAACTCAAACCTGTTTGCATGATTATTACAAGTGCATGGGAAACGCGCAAGAAAGGTGATATGGCACAGCAATAACAAAGCGTGTAAACATCGCAAATCCGACTAAAAGTTCACTTCACGAACCGCTATCGCAAGCGCGCACACCGCGACACCCTCTGGGGTCTGGCGACGGTAGAGTCACGCACCACGAAGCATTCGATGACCTCCGCCTTTGGAGCCACACAACTTCCCGTAATCTGGCTCGTGATCTCAGGCCTTCCCATCGCGATAACGTCCGTGCTGAATACCACAGATTGAACAGAAACTCGGCCGAGCGAAGCGGCGAAAATGAACTCGAGCCGCTCGCTACGCACTTCAAGCGGCCGTCATCTTGCGTTGCGCCCGTGATATCCAATCAGGAGGGTCGTTGTAGTGTGCCCCGACCGGAGGACCAATAGCGCTTCAGCATCTATTTCTTGCTTCGTTTGTGCGTCATTTCTTTTCTGTCGTTTGTGCGTTTGTGAATGAACGAAGATAAAAGAGACGAGCGGAACCGAAAAGACGATTGCTCGGCCGCGCACGGTGGAACCGTTGCGGAGATAGAGCACTCCGAAAATTGCCGTTTTTTTTTTCGCCCTTTTGCGCTGATAGTTTGTCACCGAGCCTGACAAAAGTATTTTTTTATGCCAGCTTGCGACTCTTTTCAGCGGAAAAACTTTGCAGACGCATAGAATAGGAAACATAGAAGCCGAATATGTGGGTTTCAAAAAAACGATGTTTTGGTCATTTTTCCGAAGTTGAAAGCCGCGTCCCCCCTTGACAAAGTGAAGTTACCAGTGCCTTACTAGCAAGTTAGCATTCAAGTAATATGATTAAACAAAACTAGAGGCCCAACCACGACTGCCCAGTCGTGTTTCTTGGGGGCGGCTTAGATCAGCAGCTGCCAAATGCCCATTAAAGAGCTTGTGACATCACAGAGATATCGCTTAACACCGTGAGGATTCGAGCTAGTTGGTACTCCATAGTACAAATTTGTTGCACTTCAAATTTGCACTAGAGATATCGCTGTGGCTGTGGAGCCACCCCTGCCACATCTGTTTTCCCTAATATCTCAACTACCATAAAGTTTTGAGTGAACGCCCACCCCCCTTTAGGGGTGAAATGTGCAATTTACTAAAAGACTCCAAAGATTGCCCACCGCCTGAAATCGATGGCTTTAGTGCCGATGAGTGAACGAAATAAACGTGAATCATCTATTTGTGTGTTGATGCGGTCACTTATTTGTCCCTTCCGCTCTTCACCCGAAAGTTCGTCCATCTCGTATTTTTTCTTGACATCTCTGCAGTTTCGGTTGGTGATGCGGCCACTTTTTTTAAAAGTCTTTCGCACCTGACCCGAAAGATCGTCTATCCAACATTTTTAACTTGATATCCGTGAAATTTGGGTGGGTGTTCTTTCGGAACTTTACGGTAATCATTTTAAGTTTGTGATGAAATGGGTATGAATCATTGTTATCTGGACAAATGGGCCTTCTTAATGAACTGAACTGGCATTTTGCCTTCTTGGCTGGCCCCTTTGATTAAAAAGCCCCTAGCATGTAGCAGGGTAGGCAGGTACCCGGTGGGCCATGATGCTGGGCTTGTGCAGGGTGGGCTGCCGGTTGAGCAGCAGCATGTCCCCCGACCGCAGGTGCCGGTGCACGGTCTTGCAGCGCTGCAGCAGCTGCTGGGGGGCCTCTGCGGGCGTCAGCAGCTGCTTGGCCACTGCCTCCCGGCGCGTCCGGTTGTTCGGGTCCAGCCGCATCACCACCCCGTCCTCGCGCTCCACCAGCAGGGCCCTTCGCGGTACAAGAGAAAGGAGATCGGAAGGGGAGGCGGCAGTTGTCTCGAATGCTCAAGTTATTCATAGGTGCACACCCCTGCTCCGGAATTTTGTTTATTTATCTATTTTCAATACTGCCAGTCTCTTTCCGAGACCATAAGCAGCCGGGTGTGCAGATTGTACATGCAGGTAGTAGTACATAAATACGTTGACACCGCATTGCAAAACATAAGCAGGAATCTAACGCGATGACAGTCATCACAAAAGTAGAACTGGCTAAAAGTATACGAAGTAAGTTTCTTCAGTTATAATTCTTGAACAACACACTTCCAATGCTTATGACTTGTACATAACTTACTGTAAAATTCCGGGCAAGCGCCCCCACCCGTGCAAGCGCCCCCCCACTCAGTGCTAATTTAAAATTTCCACGCCATTCCGGGAAAGCGCCCACCCTCCCTCCGCGCAGTTATCACGCACCGTGTGCAGGCAACACTGGCTTGCTGGAGCCAGTCTAAGAATCCAATCCAATCTGCTTCAACCAAACGCTACACGCCATTTGTTTCTTTGTTTTGGTGGTGGTAGGTCATGCATTCCTACACAGTTGCAAAGAAAATCGAGGTGATCCGATGGCACCGAGAGCACGGGAAAAACGTGCACCAGACCTCTCCACAGTTTAAGCTCGACCGAAAGCGCATACGGGAATGGGTGAAGAATTTCGACAATCTCCTGCAGCAAAACTTCGGAAAAGCAAAACTTCGACGGAAGCTAAGCAACGGCGCCCCAGTGTTCAGCGAGTACGTGGACGATGCGCTGTTCAAGTTCTTAGAGCGCGAAAGAAGCGCGGGATGCGCCGTTAGCAACCGGCTGCTGTCTGAAGAGGCTGTGAAAATAGCAAACAGCATGCAGTTAGGAAACTTTGTAGCTTCCAGCCACTACATGAGCAGGTTTGGAAGCAGCGGTTCGGCGTTGCAATGCGCCGCACCATGAACGAGAGCCAGAGGACGCCCGAGGAATCTGCGGAGGCATTAAGCGCCTTCCGGACTTCCGTGAACTTCCTGCGATGGCGAAATGACGTCAAAAGGCAACTTTAAGAAGCCGTCGCGGCAGCAGGTCCTTGTGGCGCGCTGCTTCAAGGGGTGCGGCATTGCAAACGCAATCGATGGCTCCAAGGACGGCGACCTGCACGGCGGGCTGGCAGATGTCGAAGCGGTGGTGCCAGAAGACCGGGGCGGACTGGAAGACGAGTGCGCCGAACTGTTTATTGCTACAGACTCTGAGGAGCCTTTCGATGGTTTTGAAAGTGACGAACAGCAGTAAGATCAAGCCGTGGCACCCGAAGACTGAGGCAGCAGAGTGCTGCGAACTTTTTTTTTTTGCTGCCAAGTTTTCCAATGGTTTCCAAAGTAACTAACAGTAACATCTTTTGCGTAATAAAGTTCATCTTCCAAATGAACGTTTAAAACCACGTGCACTGCGTTTTTTTTCGTAAAAACAAATGTCGCCACCATCTTGAATTTCGGTGCCGTTCCGGGATAGCGCCCCCCCTTCACTTTGCCGGTAATTCCGCCTTGCTGAGGGGGGGCTCGCTTGCTCGGAATTTTACGGTACATCTTTTTTCCTGGTACAATACCCTAACTCCCGTGAGATGTTGACACGACTTCACCAACTCTTACGTCGATAAGTTAAACTATAGGACCATTTTATTTTTTGATAGCTGGATAGTACAGGGAGCTGTTAACTTAAAGCGCAGAGCAATTACTGGCAAATAACAGTTAGATTCACCAACGAACTTCAGCCAGAAACAGTCCAGTGCTTTAAAAAAAATGATGTACAGTCGAACCCGTATATAACGAACTGGGATAGAGCAAATTATGCTCTATACCGAACACTCAATGTTCTTCCATTATGAATGTAAAATATATTTTTCTAACGTACATTGGATTTTATACATTTATATGATATATAAATTATACATTATATATACATATACATACAAATGTATATATAATGTATGTATCTATATAATGTATGTATATTTATATACATGTTTATCAAAATATACCGTATTTACTCGCATAATCCTCGCACTTTTTTTTCGGAAAAGTCAATGCAAAGTTAGGGGTGCGAGAATTATGCGGGGAAAAAAAATTCGGTGCACAGTGTTGCCAATTTGCCTTATGCCAATCCCGCTAAATGTAGCGGTCGTTTTTTGTTTATGTAAGCTCAGTGTTGCTAACAGCAGCTATTTCTTTTTATTTTATTATTTACAACGTAAACAGCCTTCCGTCGATCAGCGATCATGAAATTGCCGCCTTTGCTTTCTGGCGCGCGCCCTATCTCGTCGTCGTATGTGCGTGCCCTACTCCAGTAACGCACGTTGAAGTCGGTGGCGCCGAAGTGCCTGCCTGCAGCACGGTTGCCGTGTTCGATCGCGTACTCTTTCGCTTTCAATTTGAAAGCGGCAGTGTAGCTAGCGTTCTTCCCCATGGCGAAGCGGCACCAAGCGCAAAACAAAGGGATCAAAAAGTTCTCAAAATGGCAGCGAGCTATCCACCACTGACGCAAGTGACTCACTGACTGCTGCCGCTCAACGACGGGACGGCGACACGACGACACGACAGCGGGCTGCGCGAACACCGTCTAGTAGCGCGCACGCGAAACATGCGCAAAACCGGCTCAAGGACAGTGTGAGTAGCGTGTTAGGGCTCCTTTAGGGAGTACCCATGCAGGTTGTTAGGGCGCCTGGACGGCCTTGGATACACGGCGTTCTCCGCCGAACGGAGAGGCGGCGGGGGAGGGCGCGCGTTGGAGAGCGTGTGCACCATGCGGGTTTCGCGAGCAGGCAACTTTCGCCGCTGCGAAGTTGGGGGTGCGAGAATTATGCGAGGAACCAAAAAATCCAAGTTTTGGTGGCTCACATTAGGGGTGCGAGGATTACGCGAGTGCGAGGATTACGCGAGTGCGAGGATTACGCGAGTAAATACGGTACATTTGTAACGTACATTGGATTTTATACATTGCATATATCGAACTCTGAGCCCGTGCAATCGGTCCCCAAATGCCCACCAACACGCTTCTGCGCTGGTTATGCCTAACCTCCGGGCCGCCGCCCTGCCCTGCCCCGCTTCCGTGAAACCCAGCAGCGGAAGCAATGCGCGCTTTTTGCCAGCAGACGACGACATTGCTGTGACAGCGAGCCCACTGGAATCTGAAATTGTTACTGATGTGATGGTGTCTGGTGCTGGCACCATCACTGAGCCACCGCCGGAAGACGATCGCCCTCACCCGACGTTGCAAGCCCTTACTGCTACACACATGCTGCAGCGATACTGCTCCGAAATACAGGGAAGTGGACTGCAGTTCGTCTAAATGATGTCGCGTGACTTAAATGCGATTCTCGTTGATGGTGCTAAATGCAGTGTTCAGCCAAAAATCCCTGCCTACTGCAAATAGGTGTACATTTCTCTGCAATAAACTTCTTTTTGAGTAGATAACTATTCATGGTGAATGGCATGGTCCGTCCTTCGTTATTCCATTTCCCAACAACTGCTCACATTTTTTATAGCGAATTTGATACTGAAGTTAGTTATAAGCAGGTTCATTTGTATCGAATAACAAATCGCTTTACATTACGCTGTTTGTGATAACCAGGTTTAACTGTAAACGCTGTAAGGGAGTGACAAGTGTTCAAGCTCGTTCATGCTCTTCTCGTTCCTCCTGTGTGTGTGCACCACATAGCTCCAAGTAGCATGACCCCCACCCACTCCCTTCGAGCCTTCGTAACAACCCACTTTCCAAAATCAATATCACGGATAAACTACTGATTATGCATTGTCAACACCAGCTCAGAACAGTGCTGCATAAAAGCAAGCTTCAAAAGGCGTCGGGCAAGGAAGAGGGCAAGCAAGCGAGCAAAGTGACAACCCCACACTGACCAAGCACACAATATCTCACCAGGCTATTAGAGCAGTATGAACATGACAAAAAGGTACCGGGATGACTGCCACTAGGAACACACCGTGCTTTAAAAGAAATCCCAAAAGAAAGTAACGCACACCGCAGACAAGGAACACAACAAACAAAAACAGGCTCTACTCTGCCACCACAGCCCATCCTCAAACAAAAAAATTTATTATCCCCTCCTAAAAGTTGGGAGAAGTGCGAAAGCTGAAAGTGTGTCCAGTCAATCGTCAAATCTTCGAAGACCCAAATTGCAAACGAAGAACCAACCCATGCGCCGCTTTTTCCCGCATTAAGCAAGCGCATCTACGAATGATCTAAACATGCACCGATAACTGGTTTACGAGATGAAGGTGTACTATTGTACTCTTTGTACATGATCGATGCATGCGTTGTGTTATCTAGAAGCGTTCCTTTTTGTCGATTGTTCAAGTAACGGTTTTGACACAATTGAAGACCCGTTTCCCGCACGCGCCGTGTGTCCAGAGATTTCCCCAGAGCTTTTCTGTCAACCAATTGGTCTATGGGGAAATGCACAAGTTTTTTGAGAGGACACCATTGGTCTCACTAAAAAAGCTTTCGCTTTAAAAAATGTGCTGCACTCAGTGGGAAAATTCTTCTACTAAAACGCAGAGGTTGAACAGACGGGGCAGTGGCCCAGAGAGATTGTTGGCATAAGAATGGGCCAAGTCCCTAATTGTAGTTCTTTCATTGGGTTTGGGTAATATCTAAAACTTCGAAAGGATCCTCGCTTCTGCTCTGACATTTGCCACCAGTTGAATACGCGAATATACCAATGCTTCCTAGGAAGGCACAACGAATACCCTGAGAGCCCATGAAGCCCTAAATCAACTAGCCCATCATTAATGCAGTTTTATGTCTTCATAATGCATGCTCACTATTGAGAATTACTTGCATATTTTTTAGGGATGGGCGAATATTCGGTATTGTCGAATATTCGATCGAATAGCTCTCTATTCGTTATTCGCTTCGATCCGAATGCAGGTATTCGATATTTTCGAATTATTCGATGCTCCCGAATAGGCAGCTAAAAGCCAAGCTTTTCGGTCAAGCTTTCCGAGAGTTACCCCAGGCTTGGCTCAAGACCCACCGACGCGGACATTTCTATTATCAGTGCCGGCACTGCCGAGTTGCTGCCTTGCCTAGAGGTTCGACGAAGCTCTCGGCCGCCAGCACACTTAAGTTAAAAAAAAAAAGGCGGCACTGAAACGACACCGCTCCGAACATTGCGGCACCAAGCCAGCAGACTTGTACAGGCCGCCATTTTGAATAGGCATGCCGCCATTTTGAATAGGCTCGCACAGCGCGGCAGTACGCCGCACTAAGCGAGCCTATTCAAAATGGCGGCCAGCCACTTGCGCTTTGCTTGGCTACGGCCGAGGATACTAGTGGCTACAATACTTCTTTTTTTTTTTTTTTTGCGGAGCTTCTAGGCGGCGCTTAACTGTGCGAGTTTCTAGGCGGCGCTTAAACTTGTGCATGAGCAGCCGGCGGAAACTGCTGCACCTAGAGCATGTGGCGCAACAGGCATTTCTTCATGAAAACTTGTGAATACAGCAAAGGAAAGCTGTGTGTAAGATTTTGCAATAAATGTTCAACTGGTAATAGTTTTACACAATGCTGTGCCTACGTGAGTTCTAATTATTAGAAAAAAATGTGTACATTAGTCAGGTCACAAGTTGCTCATTTGTCTTTGTGATTTGCAATGTGCACTATTCGAACTATTCGATTCGAAATTATTCGACCAAATCACTATTCGCTTCGAATTCGCTTCGAACCTCAAAATCTATATTCGCCCATCCCTAATATTTTTTTCTTGCTTCTTTGTGCCAGTTTTGTTAGTTTTCAATGATACAAACATTTCCAATCACCCTAGGAGATTTGTAACTTCAAAGCTTAACTGCATGGTTAAGCACCTCAAAATGCTACACCCCATTTGATTTGAATGAGCTTGCTACGATTGGATGCCAAGCTGAAACAATTCCACCATCAGCCTAAACCTAACCGTTTCATCACATCATGAAACTCGTCCTGCAGAAGTCGGAATACAGTTAAACCTCGATGCAACAAACTTCAATGTAACGAAACCCTCGATGTAACGAACCATGGAATCTTTTGTGACTTCAAGTTTATGCTCACCATGTATTTTCACCCTCTGTGTAACGAAGTCCGGTTTGCCCAAATTTCAATGTAACGAAGTTTCATGGAGATTCAGGCACGAAATTTCAGTTGTAGAAGTAGATTTTTGGAGACGCAAGTCCCGAAACGGAGTCTCAATAAAATGCGAACGGCAGCACGGGTTGCCCAATGCTGCGGATGCAGTGAGCCACCGGTCTGTGCGCGAGCCCCTTGCCTACAAACTGCGTGGCGTGCATACACGGCTGGCGCACTGTTTCTCTTTCTGTCGGAGCTTAATCGTCTACTCGGGCATCAGCGTGAACCAAAAACGTGCCCTGCAAGCCACAGGCGCGCTGACGCAGCCGCGGAGATCACCCGCGCGATGCGGGTTGCTCTATCTAGCAACCGCTTCTAACCGCTCACTGAAACTCAACTCGAGGGGCAAGCGAGAGGGGCATGCGAGAAAAAAAGCGGATAACGCGGGTGAAATTTTCACTGTAAAACGTCATATGCACCGCTTACAAAAGCGTTCGTCAAATATCCTCCGCGGTGGTAAGCCTAATTATCTCTAGCGGGGCCGCCGTCGCCGCATGTCGCCGATTTGCCCTTCGTTCGAGTTTGCTCATGCTTATGGGTTCCCTCATTCCAGCAAGCATTTGCGAATCTTTTGACCTTGCGCACGCGTTTTTTTTACGCCCGCGTCCGCGATTGTGCGGCGGCGGCTGCCTTTGCAAGAAAGCAACCCGCGCTGCGCACAGCAGTGGGAGGAGCCTGACCAGTTTTGTTAATGGGGAGGCGCGCACCCTATGGCGGGAGAGCTTCAAAGCGCTTGGGGAAGCTGGCTGGTCCCGCCAGAGACGATTAGGCTTACCACCGCGGAGGATATTTGATGTGCGCTTTCGTAAGCGGCGCGTATGATGTTTTACAGTGAAAATTTCGTCGTGTTATGCGCTTTTTCTCTCGCATACCCTTCTCGTTTGCCCGTCGAGTTGCGTTTCAGCGAACGGTTAGATGCGGTCGCTGGAGCTACCCTCATCACGTGGGTGGTCTCCGCGGCTGCATCAGTGCGTCTGTGGCTTGGGGGGCGCTTTTTCGCGAGGAGAAAACGCTCCATGCGGTTCACGCTGATGCCCGCGTAGACAATTAAGCTCCGAGAGAAACAGAAACAGTGCGCCACGTTTTCGTTTGCAGAAAACGCTTCACGCAATGAACACTTCATTATCACCGCGAATTTCAATGTCGCGAAATTTCAATGTAATGAAGTTAGATCGAGGTTTAACTGTATAGGTCAAGATTTCTCGCAAAATTGTTTGCCAAAAACTCACCCCTCGACCTATGCACCGGTCATTGGAGTATTTTTTCCCCATTTCTTGGCTGTAAGGTAAAGGGATCGACTATATTCCCCCTCGACCAATATTCTGACTTATACAGTATCTGCCTACAGCAGCAAACAGTGTTCTCATGTACAACAGGACTGAGGCCCCTTCATACAGCCAGCCAGAAAAGCAACTCGGCAACATAGCACTGCACTAGCTACACTGCCGGGATGCCACTCTGTAGCATTAGCAGAATGGCACAGCTTTCCTTGCTAACTGCAGTGCAAGAAGCAGCCCTGTTTTGCCTGCAAGCACAGCTGCTGACGCCAGTACACGTCATAATTGTTAGTGCACATAAGGCCCTCTCAACTCCCCAATGTCATTTACAAGTGTTGGATAAATCAAGATGCCCACGGACAGAGCTTACAAAAATTCCTGGTCAAACTATTTTTCAAAAGGAACGGCACTAAAAAAGAAAGCCCCCGAAGACATGCAATGACGTGGAAAAATATGCCCTCCTCGCATAAGAGACGAATTACACGCCCTTGTATTTTTTTCTTGAGGGAAGCGACAGTGAATCCACTCTTCACCACACTGGACGACACATTTTACTCGCCATGAGGGCTCGCCAAGGTACCGCATTTACCCAATTCCAACGCGCACCTTCCGGCATGCGCGCTGGATTCGGGTACAAACCGGAGGTCTTTTCTTCTCCATCCGCGTGCGCGTTAGATCGGGGTCGGCCCGGCGACTCTCACCCACCCGGGGTAGTTGTCGGGGCCGTTGATGACCGCCCGGCGCAGCTCGGCGATGTTCCGCTCGGTGACGGGCTCCGGGAAGGAGAGCCTGGTGGCGAACACCATGGGCACGCCGATCTCCTCCACATCGATGTAGGGGTCGGGCGAGATGACCGAGCGGGCCGCGTAGTTCACCCGCTTGCCCATCATGTGCTTGCGGAAGAGGCCCTCCTTCTTCTCCAGGATCTGCACGACAGCCAGCGTTTTATACGGCGGGGTAATCGCAAGAATTTCCTAAATTATTTTAGTTTGGCACTTAACTTGCTGAAACTGGAAGGTGGCCCCATGTAGGGCCTGAATGTGACGTGTGCAAAGTGGTTAGATCGCACAAAGGAAGAGGACAGCCTGTGCTTTATATCTGTTTTTAGCTGGGGAGAAGCTTTTAGGTACCTCTTTTCATTGCGTACAGTTAGAAGTGTGTTGCCGCACGGCTCACTGCCACGGTTGCCAGCATTCGTTTTGCCAGCATACACAAAGCTGGTAATTCTAAAAATGCTGGTTTTAAATGTCCCAGGTCCCTATCAAAAAAACCGTTTCGGTTCGAGGTGTTTCAAGGGATGCCCTTTCATTTGGGATCAAGAGAATACAATGGGAGAAAAGGTAAACTACACCGGGGCTACAGCCATCTAGGAACTTCGGTCACATGACCTCAGCACCAGTGACTTTCTCACAACGAGACCTCAGCCCCTGAGTGCAAGTCACCTTACAACTGTGAAGTGCCACAACAAATCTCGATATAACAACAACAAAACGCCTTAGGCATCGGGACCAGCTTCGGTTAACAATATTGCTGCGGCCAAATTGTGCGCTCTGTCACAAGCTCTATACACAACTCCCCATCAGTTGACAAAAAGAAACAATTTCAAGGTGGTCTTTAATGAGATAGGGAAACAGAAATCAAATCAGAGCATAATGCAGACAAAACACAAGTTTGGTTCATTCGAAAGATTGCCTCGTTAGAATCGTACTGACACCACTTTTAACGCACACTGTGGTCAAATAAGCTATATAATTAGGAAAAAAGGGAACGGCCATACGACCCACCAGCTCATTTCCTGCAACAGAAACTAAGACGTCATATGCGCAGCTCTGCAATTGGCTGATGCCGGCAAAAGTAAATGCAAACTAATCGCGGCTTATAAGCTTGCCGAACGAGCTATTTGCGCTTAAATGTAACCATATTCATTCTACAGCAGTAAGAATGGTGCGGTAAACAATGAAACTTACGAAAATAGATGCAAGCATAGAAGTAGCGATGCGCACTGCTTTTGGTACTGGGCGCATCATGCTTGTTTTAACTGTACAGCAGCCCAAAGCTTTGGAGTTATGTTACACGACACTGGCCAATTAGGATAAGCGACATAGTCGTACACGACCCGGTTTGTCGAGGATACCCTCTGTTTCACGAAACGATTACTTTCTATAGTAGCAGAAACAAGCCAGGTGCAAATACGGTCACAAACAAAGCAATGGCGAACAACGGTCCGTGGATGAGTATAGTAGCGCCATCTGGGAGGACTGACGGCAAGCAAGGCTGCAGAGCCGAACGACACAGTGGAAGTTCGTTTGAATACGCACACCTGTGACTTCATTGCTGACGTCACGAAAACACACGATTTAGTGGGAGAATCAAAATTTTAACCTAAACTGATTAATTTCTCAGTGAATACGGCATCTATTGCTGCCAGACAAGCGCTGCGGGCACTATAAAACACGAAAGCTTTCGAACAAAACAAACTTGTATTTTGTTTCCGTGGCCCCTTTAACGCTCGCAACACCACACACATCACACACACGCACAGACTACCGCCTCCACAATTAACTCCATCACTGCACCGTTGCTGATCACAGAGGCCGTCCATAAACACACACAAACAGCGGTGCACCCAAAAATGCGCCTAAGGCAAACTACCAAATTTATTTTGAATCTACAGCATATGCCACCAAACTAAATGGGACCTGACTGGTAGCCTCCGGAAAATTATTGTTAATTAGATGAAAGGTTTAAAATAGCTCCACCGCAAGCGGCATTGCACCTGTCGGCGGACCACGCAAATGGCCATGAAGCGGAAGAGACATTGTGAATGGCCAGGTGCTTGGTTCTTCAGCCAGCCAGGAGAACTAAGTGAGCTCCATCACGTGCATTTCTCCTAGGACTGCTGGGAGGGTGAAGCGTCGCGCGTAGTTTCACTCCGGCCGGCCAGCGGCTTGCGGCCGCTCACTTGCCGGCTGCAACGTCACTCCAGCTTGGCTGTAATGGCTGTGTTTTTCTCACTTTCACTTTCAAAATCGCCAATTTTCGATGGTCGATTGCACTGTGGACAAGCATATTTCAGCTCTCATATTTTGTATCACAGCCTTTTTAGGCGGACTATACGGGAATAACATTTTTGAGAGGTCAAAATATTTAGTGCAGTTGGTCTTTAGGTTCCGCTGCACTCCCCACAGCAGCATGTGCTGACTGCACGCATCTTCTTTTTTCTCCACTCTACAAGCAGTTAATCTCAGGCAACGTGTGACATAGGCTCTTACAATCTGAGCATCTCATGCTTACAATCTCAATGTCCCTTTCAGCCCTGGATTTTTTTATTTCGAAGGAAAGACTTTTTTCTGTGTTTTCCCAAACTTTTCAACGCTATGAGCCTACAAACAAAACATTGAGCTCGTGCTGCAAGTAATTAGTGATTTACAGGCATGATATCTAATCAGCGTTAATTTCAAAAAAAAAAAAAATCATATTTTTGCTTGTTTCCATAAATTTTGAAAAAAAAAGCACTGATCCCACACACAAGAAATAAAGCTAGTAGTGCGAGTATTTTTAGATGTACATCAAGCTAGGACTTCGGACCTTCGGGTCACCCCGACGTCAGTCTGGTCTTCACTGCAACGCTTTCCTGTAGCTGTAGAAAAAAACCAATAATAGTGATATGTACCGCAAGAAGCATCCTTGCTTTGGATACTTTCCCTCAATGAATCACTTCTAATCTCAATTATACCTGCTTTGCTTCACGCCAGAATACGCTACATCCGTGCATACACACTAACTACGGCAAACATATGATCCAATTCTGCACCGTATCACTCTGGAATTTACTAACACCTGAAATTAAATTTTCTAATTCACTACGCGCTTTCAAATCTAAATTAGAAACTTTCCTGTTGCCCACTTTCATCTGACTGAATTGTAACTACAGTATTACGTGTTACTTTTTATGAATATGGCATTCATTAGTCAATTTGTGAATAGACTGGCATTGTATTGATTGTTTTTTTTTTAGTGTTCAGATTCTTAGTGTAATATTTTTTCTCTGGTTTTCGTATCCATCTTTCTCCGCTTTTTGTTTTGCATTTATTCGCCAACATCTGTGTTCTAGAGTTGCTTGCTACTTATTCATTTTTTTACTATCACCACGGGAGGTCCCGCCTGCGGTTTTTACCTTGGGAACTACCTTCCTGTGGCTCTGTACCCATTCACGTTTCATGTTCAAGCTTTGGAAATAAAATTTAATTCAATTAAAAAAAAAATTCAATCTCAACGGACCAAACTTGTGCTTTGTCTTCACAACGAAAACTCCCCTCACCTGCTTGATGCCCGGCGTGCCCTTGTTGTTGTTCAGGCGGTCGAGCTCACTGTCGACGACCACGTTGACGGCGACTTGCAGTGCGTTCCAGGCAAAGTGCATCTTGGTGTCCAAGTCCTTGCCCATCACCTTGTTCACCACTTGCTGCGGAGAGGGGAGGATACGGCGACACGCAACCACACCGTCAACTGACAACAGCAGAAAAGCACACGCACACAGCACTGACTAACAACTGACAGATATATGGCCTGAGAAGCAAAAAATGCTGCACCCCTCCGTCTAACGATGGCGACGGTTGATCGCGAAGCTTTCTCGTGAGGGATTCCTCTGTTGAAACGAAAGCCTAAAGCAGGCTTCACCTGTGAAAGAGTATATATGCGGCAGAGCACGCTTTACAGGTGAAAGTTGGCTTTCCTGCAGAGGGTTTTGAGGTGGACTACCAGCCATCAGTGAGACACAAGCTTCGACCTCGTCGGAATGACGCATGCGGTAAACGTCAACCGGGCCCCATAATGTGAGGGACCCGTGTTCAATTACGACCACAGGAATCGTTTTTTTCTTTCACATAACCCACGATCACAGTCTGAGAAAGTCGTCTTTCCTGCAGCAGCATTTAAGGTGGACTACAGACGCCATAAAGGAGACATAGAAACCCTCGCTTTAATAAACAGGGAAAGAATGTCCGACTCAAAACTGCCCAGAGATTACAGAGATCTTATTGCTTGAAGCCTACATGCTGTCGTGTCGTGGAGTACATGACCTGTAAGGATTGCGCTTTCCAACATTGGTATCTCAATGCCGTGCACTGTGAATATTGTTTCCTAGTTGATCTTAGCGTATCTTGTTCTGTATTTTTTGTGATCTCTGTAGAGGCTGAAGTCACATGTCCTTCTCTTTTTCATTTCTTGTCAGGCAATAAATGCATCAGTTGTTAGTTATGCACCAATTGGCCTGTCTACAATCCATATCACACCTTCAAGTTGTAGGGAGGTGCAAACAGAGCGTTCTCTTCTCAAAGAACCATTTCACTAATTCACATACAGTGTAGACCATTTATAACGTAACCGCTTATAGTGCGGGACCGGATATAACGCGGGTTTTTGTGACCACCGGTTTGCCTCCCATAGAACTCAATGCATAAGCATACCGCTTAAGATGCAGTTGGCCGAAGAACAATACCGTTTATAGTGCGGTTTTTCGGCGGATCTGCTCATCGACCGGCGCAGCTGGGGCATCGTTTTAGAGTAGCAAAAGAAAAGAAGAAATGATGAAATCGGCCATCTGACGCAGCGCGCAACAGAAGCAAAAAATAGGCACCCTTTAGTTCGCGCGTACGTGATAACCACAACTGACTTTGCTTGATGCTCCTCGGAAGATAGCGGCCGGCTCCCCGTCCGCGCGTGGCAAGTTGTTTCTATTAATCGTGAACCGCATGGCCCGTTTTCGCACACGAATTTTGCACATCGGCGTTGCGCGTGCGTTTTTTTCATGCTCGCGTCTACGATTCCGCGCTCGCGGTGGCTTCTTCGCGTGGCAGTGGGAGGAGCCTGATGACATGCACCAACGGAAAGACGCGCACCTAATGGCGGGAGATTCGAAGCGCTCCGAGCCGGCTAGCCGCGCCAGAGGTGTTTAGGCTAAAGTCCCTCGATCAGATGAAGGGACTTTAGTTTAGGCTTACCACCGCGGTATTTTTTGATGGGCGCTTTCACAAGCAGCGTGGATGGTAGTTTATATTCCACTTTGCGGTCACATTATCAGCTCTTTTCCTGCATGAGCATCTTCGCTTGCGCCTCGTGCGGCATTTCAGCGAGCGGTTAAAAGTGGTCGCTGGAGCTGCCTGCACAGCTTCGCCGCTTCGCGGCCAGTGCCGACGCCATCTTGCCGCCGCTTACCGCGCCGCACACATTACGTCAGTTGTATCCGCGCCGGCGTCGCCGCGCCTGCGGCGTGCGCTGCACGTTTTCGCGAAAAATCGCTCCATGCGGTTCACGCTTTAGAACGTTGTGCAGATAAGCCACCGCTCTTCCCGAACAAGCGAGCCGCGCGAAGATTTCCACCACCAGTACGTTGCGCTGATAAGCAGCCGCCTTCGGCCTTCGGCATCGTGAACACAGAGTGGGGTAAAAAAAAAAAAATCCCGCTGGCCTTTTTTATCATGTCCTGCGGCATCTTCATAGACGCAAAAAACGCAGCCATGGTCTTTCAAAATACAAATACAAAGGAAGTTAAAGCCGCACTCGCCGTTTGTAAAACCGCGCTTTTGCAATGTGTGAGACCCGGCAGCAGCGGCTGATGTTAAAAATAATATGAAATAAAGACCCTTCCTTCGTTTTTAGGCGCTGTGCGTTTGGGTGATAAAAAATTTAGGATGACTTGAGAGATAGGTCGCGATTTGGTTGAATTCGCGCACGTTTTGGTTATAGTGCGGTACCGCTTATAGTGCGGATTTTTGCGGCTCCCGCGACATACGTTATAAGCGGTCTACACTGTATCTCTCAACACACACTGGTGACCTGGAAACAATGTTATCTATTTTGCGTCCCCTGTAGATTACTGTGACCAGTATCCAGATAGAGTAACTTTGCGAAAATTGGCAAAAGTAAAATTAATCGCCACTGAGGACATTGTATTAGTGCTGTAAATGGGACAAAATAAATACACGGGACAAACGCTACACATCGCCAGCTGATGTCTAGCACTCGTCCCGTATATTTATTTCTTGTGACCCGTCTCCCAGTGCTCAGTGGCAAAAATCAGCAGGGCTGCTGATAGCATTTCATCTAGCAAGCCGTTACACTGGCTACATACAAAGCCCCAGCAAAGGAAGCGAATGCGGTGAAGGAAAGACCACGGAAACAGCCGGTCACCTCGAGCCTCTCGACCTCCATCTGGTCCTCAAGCTTCTCCGACTGGCCCCGGCGAGCGAGCAGCTTGAGCACGGCCTTGAGCGCGTCGCAGCACTGCAGCACCTTGGAGAGGCTGACCGTCTGCGAGTTCTCGTACTTGCGGCCGTGCATGAAGTTCATCTGCGAGCGCAGCCCGGCAGGGCACACCATGTCACATGACCGAGTAATACCCGCAAGGACGGTGCAACGCTGGAGAGCCCAGCACTACAAGCAAAAAAAAAAAATTGGCCATGTATCTGCTCGCTTGGCTGCAAATGTCGTCGAAAGATGGCGGTCTTCAGCTGCCAATGCCCCATAAACTCCTCTCCTCTCTTTCCCTCCCCCTCTAACGCTCTTCCCCTCCCGTTTCACTCCCCCCACGATAAATACGGTGGAGGTTTGCTCAAGCCAATTCAATTTGGCCGCCTTCCACTGATCACGCACCATGTACTGGAACGCTTCGTTACTTATGAACTTGGAACACTGCCACAAGGGCCGCCGCGAGTGCTTTTTGTATTTTGAGGTTAAAACTTTTTTTTTCCAAGGTGTATTTTTTATTTGCTATCGCAAAACATCAAGCATCCATGCACGTTTAATTAAAATAACAATGCAAATATCACTTACCGTAATTACCCGATTCTAACGCGCACCCTTTTTCCGGAAAAATAGGCCGAAAAATAGCATGCGCGTTAGAATCGGATACGAAACCGAAACTGCCGAAACAGCAAAAATTTCATCCCACCCATCGCCATCGCCCTCTCAAGATGGCGCCAAAGCCTTTAGTTACATGGAGGAAGACTTCCTCCATGTTTAGAAACAATTTTTTGAACGGAGGAAGCATAAGCGCCCATGGTTTTCTATCGGCGTTCACACAAATCGTCAACTCGTTCCACTTGCGCACTTGATAACAGCAATGGCAGCAGCGGCTCTCACGCGTTCAAAACGAGCGGTCGGCTGAAGCGTGCGGCTCTGGAGAAGCTCATGGGATGGGCGTGCGAGGCGTGGGCCACGATCCCATCGACCATGGTTGAACGTTCGTTCAGAAGTGTGGCATCGCGAACGCTCTTGGCGGCACCGAGGACGAGATGTTTTGGTCAGCGGAAAGCGACGAGGAGTGAGATGAGTGAGATTACTTCTGAATAAATCGCCCATTTCTCCCACATTCGTTTGTCTGGGTTATAAAGTTCCGTGCGCGTTACAATCGGAGGTGCAATTTTTTTTTTGCCAGGAAAATCGGGTGCACGTTAGAATCGGGGGCACGTTAGAATCGGGTAAGTACGGTATGTATTTATGTTTTGCCTCAAAAATCAGGGTTCGAACAGAATTCAAACACAATTCAAGGACTTTCAAGGCCCTGTCAAGGTATTTTCAAAGGTGCAGGGGAGAACATGTACCGAACTGTTCTACTACTGTTCTGCTCGCACGCAAAACATTTGCTTCTTTACATTACAAAAAATGACCTTGAGAAAAATCTCTGAGGAACAACTCCACCTTTTGGAAATGGTCAAATTTAGTGCCACCCGCAATAATAATCCGAGAGCTTTACAAAAAACATGCCATTACGGTATAACTTTTTTGAGCTCTGCAAATGCTCTTAATGCACAGTCTCGGATAGTGAGGAACATAACTTAATACCTCCTGCCATTGTCATCCCCTAAATGTCTGTTGATCAACACAGGGGGGGGGGGGGGGGGGGTGAGGCCTCCAACTTTTCCCGCCATGACACATGTAAAAATAAAATATTCCACCAAAGCTTAGAAGCTAGATGCACTGTGTTCTCACATTCGCATTCAGAGCCTTGCTTAAAGCAAATCTGTGCTCCTTTTTATGCCATTCTGGGGTGTCAGCACCATTCCTTTTCAAAACGTAGTGAGGCACAAGAGATATGCAAAATGAATAGCAGGACGAGGCAGTGAAGAAAGCATCTAACATGGGAAGGGCACCTGTGTTAATTTCCCCTCGCCCGATGCGGGGATTTCATTCTGTACGAGCCCTTGCATAAAGCAGCCTGCCTGTACTCCCAAGCTGGCTTGAAAGTGTTAAAGCCTGTTTTGGATGGGGAGTGTGCGGGGCCACAATGATAAGCCATAAAAAGCAGGTCATATATCCGGGCCTTTTCTTCATTGCCCAAAGAATTCAAGGGTTTTCAAGGAGAAGGAAAAAATTCACGGCTTTCGAGGCCCTTGAAAACTCAATTCCCAATTTCAAGGGTTTCAAGGACCTGTAAAAACCCTGAACATGCCTCATGTTTTCTTTTTCCTGAGCACTGTCGACAAGTATGAACATTGCCACCAGACTTAGTAGTTCAGCGATGCTTTGCCTGGCCCTACATAAACGTCTTGTTCCAAGAATTTCTTTAACTTTCGGCTGGGCGGATAAATCAAAGGACAAAAGGACAAAGAGACATACATACAGACCAAAACTTTTGCATTTAGGTAGCCAAAGAAAGACTATCATCTTTAAAAATTTTCAAGATCATCCCCACCGTTTCTGCAGCAGTTTTACCCAAACTGCTTTCACACACAAGACAAGCCAGCACACCCACTGAGGTTGAAATGGCTACAAACGATGGTTAGCTGTTGATTGATTGATTGTCAGGTTTAACCTGCCGACGCAATGCAGGCGATGAGGCACGCCGTAGTGGAGGGCTCTGGATTAGTTTTGACCCCCTGGGGACCTTTAACGTGCGCCGAAGTATCGCACACACAGCCGTTTTTGCTTTTCGCCTCCATCAAAAAAGCAGCCGCCGCGGCCAGGAATCGAACCCGTGACGGCTAGCTGTGTCTAACTGTTCAAGTTGTCTATTGCATGCGGTAGTGTTATTGTGGCACAAGGGAAGCAAAAGCCAAAGAGCGCCATTGGGATGACGTTAGCTTGATGAAAGGTCATGCGGATTTTGCACTGTTCCTGAACCCCTAACCTTTACATTAGCACTTGTAAAAACTTAGCAGTTTGCCCAAATGGAAGCTTTTTAATGCACGAAAGGCCATCGTCATCATGTTCGGAAAAGGGCTCCAAACACCTATTTTAGCTACCGCTGGCCTTTATGCACACACACACGCGCACTGCCAGACGCAAAGCCAGGGAAGGAAGTGGGAAACCGCTTGCTGGGTAACCACAACACACAAAATAAGGAACTCAGCGTCTAGAGTGCCGTTGGATGACGTTCCAACATTTCATATCTGTTGTTGTGGTGTAGAGGTGGCTTAGGATTTCATGGCTTAGGATAGTTCTGTTCTTAGAATAGGTTAGGTTAGGTTACATTGCGTTACCTTAGGGAGAGCAAAGTAGGGTCGGACGCGGCATTCTAAAAACAAAAAATCCACAGACGTTGCTTCAGTGCAGGCAGGCAGCAGAGTGAAATCTGGCACAGCTGAAGACAGGAGTGGTTGGAGGACTTAAGTAGGACAATGAGGATGATGGGCCATGGTGTTGTGCTGCTGAGCACAAAGAAGTGGGTTCGATTCCCGGCCGCGGCGGCCACTTTTCTGATGGAGGCAAAAAGCAAAAACGCCTGTGTGTACGAGATTTCGCCGCATGGTAGAAATCCCCAAGTGGTCAAAAATTATCCAGAGCCCTCCACTACGGCGCACCTCATCGCCTGCGTTGCGTCAGCATGTTAAACCCTACAATCAATCAATGAATCAACGATGATGATTATGCTGCCCTGTATACCTTTCTGGCATTCGGAACATGCTCCAAAGAACCTCCACCCTCCTCCGGTGAGTGAGAGAGAGAGAGAGAGGGAGAGACTGACCGGGCGGAAGCGCGTGGGAGGCACGACCAGGGCCTCCAGGAAGAACATGTCGACGGGGCTCTCGTGCGAGCTGGACGCCAGGGCCAGGATGCCGAAGAGGTGCCGCAGCAGGGGCCGCTCCCGCTCCCACAGCTTGCGCAGGTGGGCGCGCGCCTCCACGGGGGTCAGGTAGGACAGCGAGCCGCCCCCCTGGCCCCCCTTCGCCTCCGCCGCCTCCTCCGCTGCCTGCCTCCGCAGCATCTCCTCCTCCTCCTCCCGCTGCTCCTCTTCCACGTCAAAGCCCCCACCGGCGTCCTCCTCAAAGCCGCCGTACGTGCGCCTGTAACAACGGTTAAACTGATTTCTGTGCAGTACATGCTCTCTGTCCCAAATGATTGGGCACCGCTTAAAACACCTTGAACTTTCGTGAAACGGTTTCCTTGACAGAACCCTAGAATGTTTGATACGAATAATTCTTAGATCTACCAGCATTACAGATGCTGCCAAAATGAATGCTGGCAGCCATGACACCGAGCCGCGCATCAACATACTTTTAACTGTACGTGAGATGAAAAGAGATACTTATTGTAAACTTGTCCCCGGCTAAAATAATAATGAAATGCCTTCTTTCATATTCGTCTACGTTGTTTCTGAAAGATGTGTTGCAACTGAAACAGAAATGTTTGTATAGATACGGCAGTGTCACATTAGGACATGGCAAGAAAAACTGTGGAAACACAAGTAAACAGTACCTTATTTAGTGTTTCCTAGAGCAAGTTTTATGTCATTATGTTGTGTTAATAAGTTAATGTTTGGCAAAGTTCAGTTTCTGTCCCCCAGGTGCCGCAGACAATACACTTGCTCCTCAGCTTCAAAACAGCAGGGGTGCTCGCGTGGCCTGGATTCCGAAGATGAGTTTTGCAACTGGTGTATAGGTTGTATTCCCTGGCGAGGCACACATGCAGGCAACCATGAGAGTGCTCCGTCACTAGTTACGTCAGGCTTCGCGGGGTGGCGGTACTTGTCTGTGCTAAGCTCATGACATGTGTTGGGCGTTTCAAACTGTACTGCACCGAACGCAATGTAATGCTTCGACTCCAATGTGAGTGTGATTAAAAACATTTCTGTTGACACCATCATCGACAATCGGGTTGAAACCGAGCAGACGACGCACACCGTTATTTTTTCCTGCGGCGTGCGGCCGCAGTGACACTAGTCGCGCCTTGTCCGTGGCGCTTCGGCCATGTCTGTGGCCGTTTCCAGTGTTGCCAAGCGAAGAAATTTGCAGCTAAACTTTTCAGTGAATACCATCTATACCGAACAACTCTGCCACAGTGAACATTATCAAGCTGATGATGGTGATAATGATAACGATTATTATTATGATGACAATGTGACGCAAACAGGGGAACATACCTGACGGGGACCGCGGAGGTGGGCGGCTTGACCACCGGCCGGATCTTGCTGGTGTAGACGAAGCGGCTGTTGTTGTGGATGGACATGGCTCGGCGCAGCTCGGCGCAGTGGGGACACTTGCGGGGCGCCCCCATCAGGTGCTCACGGATGAACACCTTGATTGTGCGCTGCCGGCACTCCACCACGTTCTTGACGCCGGCCGCCCGCCGGGCTTCCTCCGGGTCGCCCGCGTCCCGCACCACGGCCGCTACGCACGCCTCGATGCGCTGCTGAAGGCCCGGCCGGACAGCGCCGGCAACAACACTGCGGCCGAGTGCATTCCAGTTCATACAAAGGGAATGGGACCACGACAAGCCGAATTCCCAAGGGCATGTACCGTATTTTTGCACATATAACCATATAACCCGCACCCCCCCCCCTTTTCCATCGATGAATAAAAAAAAATATCCTTGCGTATTGCCCGCATGTTTTGTACATAAAAGGACGGGCCAAATCTACTACTCAAGTAACATTACACATTTGTTTATGCACAAGAACTTACCTAGCTGACTACGTAACTAGATGACTTGCCGCATACTTTTTTCTCGTTGGTATATTGTGGAGCTGTGTGTGCAAAATAAGCACTGTCAATGGGTGGGATAACAGTGGCTTAGACGCTATTACTGCTGTAGGGGCACCACGGACCAACATGGATTGCGATGAAACTGTAGTTCCTTACACTGCTCTTAAAACAACTTCCGCTAATTGTTAACTAAACCCTTTGAAATTTGTCAGTGTTGCTGCTATTTTTCCCTGCTCATTTCAAATATGCCTTTATTTTTTCAGTCAGTCAATTAGTTCCCAAGATCAGGGTTGCCACTGGTGGCTACTTCTCGCCAAATTGGCGACTTTGAAAGGCCCGTGGTGACGTAAAATCATGAATGGCAACATGGCGAATTTCTGGCGATTTTCAGCTGAGGACTCTCCCCCTTATTCACTTTACCTTTCTCCATCTGTCTCGGTGGCGGTGCAAAGCTTTGCCGTCGGGCCGCACCAAGAAAGCGGCGTTCGAAGGGCTTTTTGTCTCATTTCCTCCGAGGCGTGCGCATATCTAGGCGGGGGCACAAGGGTAGGCATCGGGGGGTGGAAAGCGGGACGTACGCAGGTGTCACGGGGTCACGGCTCCAGTGAAAATTTTTCGCCGCCGCGGCTCTGGGAACCGCGCAGCTAGCTAACTTTTAGCGTGTTTTTGGGTACTTATCCCTCCAAGTGCAGTCACCACTTTTTTTTCCTGTGTTTGCAAGATAACGATCCCATGCTATGTCGGTGGAAAAGTCTCTTCGTCGGCTAAGCCATAGCCTACTGTATAACGCTATGGCTGAAGGTAAAGGTGGAGCCTCGGCGTGGTTATTTTAATGTTTATTATTATTATTAATTAAGCTTTTCCTGCAACTGTTGCTACGTTTCCCCACACCCCGCGGTACTAGCCTTCCCAGTCACAAAGGAAAAAAAATAGAGGCTTTGACCAAAAGCAATGAAGGAACTTTAGGGTTTGATAACTGATGATGATGATTAGTGGCTCTTCCTTTGGATCGAGGCGTCGGTTGTCAGCGACCGACTTGCCTGTTTTATTACACTTACCTGCCCTACTCCCGGCTAACCTAATAGATTTGCTTCCTTCCTCCCATCTCCCCTCTTCCCTGTTTTAAACTCATCGCTCCCACCCCCGTTTTTTCCTCCTCTCGCAGTTCTAAATTCTCATCCGCATGATTACTCCGCTTGCGTAGCCACCCCTTCACTACTTTTCCTCCACCACCACTCCAGTCGCCTCTTCGTCCCCTATATGGCGTTGAAGTTGAGGTTCCCCCTCGCCCCAAATTCCAAAGCCTCCGCCAGCGCAGGCCAGCGTCGTTTTCCCCTCACCCCGCAGTGGTCGTATCTCTGTGCAGCCCCTGACACTATGGTCTATAGTTTCCCGATCACTGCCGCAGCATGCACATGTTTCATCCTGCTGCCTGTAGCTACCCGTGTATGCCCAGGTTCTCAGGCACCTCGCCCATGCCTCGAAGAGCAATGCACTTCCTCTCGTATTGCCATAGAATACCTCCTTCTTAATTTCCCGTTTCTCTGTCTTATAAGTCTCCAAGGTTCTTTTTTTTTTTTCTTCCATTCTCTGTTCCCATTTTGCCGTCTCTGCTGCCTTTACCTGCTTTTTGACTTTAGTGTAAAACCCACTTTCCCCTGCTGACTCTCCGTACCGCTTGGTCACCTGTCTGGTCCTCCGTCTCCACCGCGTCTCCTCATACAGATACTTAAACACCCTCGCGACCCATTTTTCGTCTTCCATGTTACGAAGTCGCTCCTCAAACTCTATCTTCCTCTGCGCCTCCCTCGCCTCGAAAGACAGCCAGTCCATATCCCCCTGTACTGCTTCATTTGTAGTTTTGCCGTGGGCCCCTAAGGGCCAATCTGCCTATCGCCCTCTGATTTACCTCCAGGCCCGCTTGGGTCTCTGGATTCATGCACAGAACTGAATTTGCGAAAGTTAATCCTGGTACCATGACCCCTTTCCAGACTCCCCTTACCCTTTCGTATTTGCTGTATCCCCAGAGGGCTCTATGCTTCATTATAGCCGCGTTCCGGCTTCCTTTCGTCTTAATGTGAGCCTCATGCGCGTGCGTGTAATCTTCGCTGTCGTTCATCTATACTCCTAAATATTTGTACTCTTTCACCAATGGTATTTGTACTTGTTGCACTGATACTGTATTGTGCTCCGCACCGTCGTTAAAGACCATGATTAGAGTGTACTAGAAGTTTACCATGATAACTGGGCTAGCCTTTCGGCGCCATCTAACTAGTCGAAGAACCAGGAAATTTGAAGCGCATGCTGCGACTGGCGTTGAAAAACGTCAATATAATGTAAGTGTTTGGAACAGTGCTGATTTTTATGAGGTGATACAAAATTAGAAGCTTTTATTTTTAGGTGCTACCGCAGATATCAAGTGTGGCGACATTTTTGGCGAAATCTTAAAGGGACAGACAACCGATTTTTGTCGCGTATATGTTCTCTAGCTCATACGAAAGCCAGCGTTTTATATAGCCGGGTAACCACAAGCAATTTTTAAACAAACTGGCGGAAATAATTTTAATTTGGCAGCGAACTTCCTGAAATCGGAAGGGTGGCGGTTCGTAGTGTCGAAACTTGACACTACAATATGTGTCCCTGTCACGTGACCTGCAAACCTAGCAGCTACTGTAACTGCTGAAACGTTTATTTACGTATTGAAAACCTTTTAACACAAGTATTTTTACAAGCTTAAATAGTATATGTATTTCTAAACATTACTTTAAAAATTCTAAAGACACGCCGCCCGCCGCCGCTGGGTTGCTCTCAGTGTGGCTAACTGAGAGCCACCATGCCCAGAATCAACGGCAGCGTTCAGCAAACAGACCCAGCGAAGGAGCTTTGACGATTCTGTCTGAGTCAGGGGCGTTTGTTCTGCCAATATATTTGATTTCAGTCCCCAAATACGCCAAGGCAGCTTAAAAAAAAAAAAAAAAAAAAACATCACGCCCGGGGAGAATTGAACTTCCCCCCTCCACGTGAAGCCAGATTCTACCTATCGTCTATCCCAACAGATGGCGCATTCGTGCAAAATAGACCGTTGCATTAAAAAAACACATAAAGGAACAGGAAAGCCTGCGATCCAAACTTTTTTAGCTGGGAACAAGTTTTTAAATATCGTTTTTTATTTCGCATACAGACAAAAGTATGTTGCCGAGCTACTCTATGTCATGGTTGCCAGCATCAGTTTTGAGAGGGACACATACGGCTCGTAGATCAAAAAATTCGATTTAAAAAGTTCTAGGGCGTTATCAGCAAAACCGTTTCTCGTCAAGGTGCTTTAAGTGATGCCCTTTCATTTGGGATAGAGAATATATACTCGACAAAAATCGGTTGTCTGTCCCTTTAAGAAAAAATGGCTAGTTTGGAGACTTCTTGCTCGCCGTCTGGCGACATTCACTCTAAACTCAGTGGCAACCCTGCCCAAGATAATGAGCAGGGGTGAGACAGCTGGATCAGATTTGGGAGCAGTTTTTAGAGAAGCGAAATCTCGATTTTGGAGCAGAGGAATCTTGATTTGGAGCAGAACAACGACATTTATTATGTCAGGAGCCTAAAAAATCAACTTTTTGGCAACGCATGGGGGAAAAGTGCACTTTTTAATCGGTTTTGGACGTACATAACACTAAAACAGCCTTTCAATAAAGTTTTTTCTACCAGAGTATCACAAGGTACGAACTGCAATACCCTTTGAGAAACCATTTTTAAATGCTTAGGCTCAATGTATCAGGGGTGAGACAGCCCAAACAGATTTGGGAGCAGTTTTCGGAGCAGCAAAATTTCGATTTTGGAGCAGAAGAATCTTGATTTGGAGCAGTTAGGGACATTTATTACATCGTCTTGTGAGCTAAAAAATCATTATTTCAGCAATTTGCAGGGTCAAGTGCACATTTCAATCAGTTTTGAATACACAGAACACTGAAACAGCCTTACCTGCCGGGTTGACCAGGACCGGTCTGTGCCTGCGTGCGCGGAAGGGCGAGGAGATGCGGACAAGGCGAAGGCAGGCCCGCGGAACTAATCCCCCTACCGCTACGAATGCCCAAGTGCCCAGACGAGTCCCGGTCAGCACGGTTACTACGCATACGACGGAACAGACGGACTGCTAAAACTCTTATCAAATTTAAGGGCTCCGCAATTGTGGCATTTTTTTGCCGTTTTAATGCTAAAATTATTATTTTTGTAATCCCAAGCTGCGTTGTACGAACGACTGTAGTCACGGCAACAGTTGAGCAACTTCGAGCTAACGGTCGCATAGCCCAACCAGACTACCCGTTTCAGTCCCCGGGGCGCAGGTTCACCCTATAGTCATTTGAGTAGCGTTACTGTTTAGCCACCTTGATTTGGGCATTAAATTTCACTTTGCATACATCAAGTGATATAGTCGCGTTCTATGGCAACCGTGTAGTCCTGCAGCTATTGGGCGCAGCCTGAACAGGTTGCGGCGCCGCAGCACAGCCCGCAACTTTCGTGTCGACCATTCCATCCCCGAGGCTCGCGATCGCGCTTCGAAGCACAGCAGCACCTTAGCATTTTATAACACCACAACGAGCCAAAAAAATCACTTCACAAACCCGTTTATAGCCACGCGCACCGCGTTTCGCACTCAAGGGCAAACCACACCGAAGTCGTAGGCACCACATTTCAATTAACTTTTTTTCGAGCCGCACAACTTCCCGTAATCTATCTCAAACCATATCCCTGCGTTAACGTCCCTGTTCAGAGCCACAACAGATAGAATGAATAGACTGGAACCCAGCTGATAGCGCAAAATAAACCAGGGAAACTATCAGCGATGCGCACTGAGCGCGTTGGTAGCAGCCAGATCAGGTGGCGGCCATGTTTGCTGCCACAGCCATGACTAATCGAGGCCGTTTCAGCGAACCCGAACGGAAGGCGAATCGAGTTTTAGAAGCTATCGCTTGCTTTGTTTCAGTCTTTCTATTTGTGCCATTTTTGTGTTTGCGATTGACCGACGATAAAAGCGGTGACTGGGATGCGGGAGGCTTTCGTCCCCGCCGAAATTGACATGAGCATCAAAATCCGTGCCGTTGAGGCTCTTCTGGAGCAGTTTGGCGCAATTTTCGCCATTTTCGTGCTTTTGGAGCAGCTTGGCGCAGGAAAATGGAATTGTATCAAAAAGGCGCAATATGCGCAGCTGTCTCACCCCTGATGTATAGATAGCGTGGAGTGCCGTTGAGAATATCGAGTTGAAAAACTAAGCAATTGTAAGGCATTTTTATTGTCATGTAAATGCCAAAATTTTGTTTTTGTATTCCCAGACGGGGCTTTACGCACAAGTGTAGAGCCACGGCAAAAGTTGCGCAAAGCGAGGTGACAGTCGTCGTACCCCACCAGCCCTGCCATTTCAACCCCCAAGGTGCATATACACTACGATCGTAATTTGAGTAACGTTGGTATGTTTAGCCTCCTTCCTCTTGGCATTGGTACACTTCAGATAGATGAACCATTATTACTAGCGTGCAATAATAGCCCGTCCCGCTTTCGGACATTGCTTGAGCATTTTGCGGCGATGTAGCCTGCACCACCACTTCTGCAATGTCGAAGTCAAATATATGTCAAAGGCAATGTCAAAGGCAGCCGTAGCTCAGCGTTTTATAACACCGCAATGAGTCCGAAATTTCACTTCAAGCACGCACAGCGCCTCACACTCAAGGCCGAAACACGGCGAATTCGTGGGCACCCCTTTTGTTTTTGAACTCCCGTCTTTCGAGTTGCGCAACTTCCCGCAACAGATCAAACAACTAAATGTAAACCCAGCCACCCCCATAACCAAAACCACGGTAGAAATCGGCGTGGGCCCTCTGCCTGAACCACGAACAACTGCTTCGCCCGGCAGCCATGTTTTCCTATCTTCACCACACCAAGATGGCGGCGCCCAGTGATGTTCCGGAGATACGGCGCTCCGAAAATTGCCGTTTTTTTCATCAACTTGCACAAGTACCTTGCGCATCAGTACACATAAGCCTTTTTTTACAAGACTTTTCAATGATTTTCGATGAGAAAACTTTAAAAAACTCCAGAATATAACATTGCCAACCCGACATTGCTACGTTCGAAGAAACTATCTCGGGGTCAATTTTATGCGAGTTTTTTATTGAATGATCAATCAATTACCTTTACAATTAAACAGCATCACCTTGGTGGCGCTGGAAAATTATGCCATCAGTAAGCATTTCTCCGCACTGAAACTGACGGGAGCACTAAAATCCTTGGCTCTCAGACTGTTTCGGAGCAGTTTGGCGCAATTTTTGCAATTTTCAAGCTTTTGGAGCAGTCTGGCGCAGGAAAACGAATTTGTATCGAAACTGCGCAATATGCGCAGCTGTCTCACCCCTGAATGAGAGACAATTAGTAATTTTTGGAGGAATACATATGTGAAACTGTGCTAGTCACAAAACTGTAATCTTTATATTTTCCAGTATACTATGAATCCTGGTAAATGCAATAAGAGAAGCGGCGCTTTGACGCACCGCTTGCAACTAGTTTTACAGCTCATTAAACTCTGGTGTTTGAAATGGGCATTCGAAACGGTTCCTTGCCACTGGTGCCACCAAAGTTTTGTGGTTCCACTTGTAGCGAGGTTTTACTGTACCAGCCCTACGTACACTGCCATAACCAATATTGGCAACCACAACAGTGGGCCGTGCCACAACATACCTCTTACTGTATGCGAAATGAAAAGAGATATTTGAAAACTTGTCCTTAGATAAAACAATAATAAAATGCAGTCCTTAAGATTCCTTCATGCGACTTTGGAATCGTGCACTGAAACCGACAGAGCTGTTCAAACACGTACGGTAGTGTCAACGTTCAGACACTACGTGATGCCGCCTTTCAGACTTCACGGACTTTAGTGCCACTCTAAAGGGGTTATGCAGACAAAATACGAGTTTGCTTTATTCAAAAGATTTTGTGTTTTATAAAGCTCCCAGCGCTTGTCCAGCAGCAAACAATGTCGTACTCACTGAGAAATTAATGAACTTAGGTTCAAACTTTGATTCTCCCGCCAAATCGTGAGTTTACGCGACGTCTGCCATGAAGTCATGGGGGCGGGTATTCAAATGAACTTCCAGTGGGCCACTAGGCTCTGTAGCCATGCTTACCGTCCGTCCTCCCAGATGGCGCTACATACTGAGCCGCGGACCGTTGTCCGCCGTTGCTTTGTTTTTCAGTGTATTTACACTTGCCCCATTCTTCTCACAGTAGGTAGTAATCGTTTTGTGAATCATGGGTTATCTTCAACAAACAGGGTCCCGTAAGAAAGTGTTGCTTACACCAATTGGCCAGTGTCGTGTAAGACAACTCCAAATCGGCAGACTGCTGTGCAGCTAAAACAAGCATCCTGCACCTAGCACCAACAGCAGTGCACATCGGAACTTATATGGTTATGTGTATTTTCGCAACTTTCATTGTTAACCCCACCCTTTTTACTGCTGTAAAATGAATATGCATTACATTTAAGCGCAAATAGCTCACTGGGAAAGCTTATAAGCTGTACCTATATTGCGGTTGCTTTTGCCGGCCTCAGCCAATCGCAGGGCTGCCAATCGCATCATAGGTTCATATGACAACATAGATTCGCATCATAGGACATCATAGGCTCTGTTGCAGAAAATGAGCTACTGGGTGGTACGGCCATTCCCTTTTTTTCCTAATTATGTAGCTTATTTGAGCAAAGTTCACGCTACAAGTGGAGTCAGTATGATTCCAACGAGGCAATCTTTCGAATGAACCGAACTTGTGTTTTGTAGGCATGGCCCCTTTAAAAGTCTTTCCGCCAGTTTATTTCAAAATTCCTTGTGCTTACCCCACTATTTAAAATGCTGGCTTTCATGAGAGCTAGAGGGCATGCGCTTAGGGTTGCCACCTTCCCCAGAAAAACAAACAAAAAAACGACCCTTGGGGGAGGGGGACGTGGTATATAGAAGGTTGAATTTGTGTTGAAAAAAATGCATTTTTTATATGCGATGCCGTTTATTGCAGCGTTTTCCTAGAGAAAAATCATTGCAGCGTTCATACTCAAAGTGATCGAGACTTTTGTTATTGCTCTGAAAGTGCTGCACTGAAAAGTAACCGCCCTTGCTGAGTATGGTAACGGGATTTCGTTGTATTGTTCCTCACCTTGGTCCGCCTCCTTCTCAGAAAGTGCTCTCGCCCATGCTTTTTTTTTTCAGCTTGCATGTAGCTTGTTGACACATATTTATCGTCGCAGTTGGTGAATTGACGCTTATAAAAGGTCAAAAAAGAAATGATCACGGCACAAGGGCCAAAAAAACGGCCAATGACGGCCGGTTCTAAGTACGGACCGGCAACTGGCCCGCTGTCTAAAAAAAAAACAGTCGGGCTGGTCCAAAACTCGGCAAGTGGCAACCCTACATGTTCTTGACAAAGACCAGTGTCCCCCCTTAATAAGAAGGCCGCCATCGGCCCCCCAACGCACCCGCGGTTGCCGTCGGAGGCCAGGCTCTCGTTAACAATGTCCTGGAGCTCCTGGACGGCCGCGACAGCTCCGTACTGGAGGACCTGAAGCTGCGCCAGCGCCACCTGGCAGGCCACGGGCGGCGCCAGCAGCCGGTGGCAGGAAAAGCAGCTGCCACGCAGCAACTGAAACAACAAGGAAACGTTCCAGGGCACTCACTGCGAGCTGCACAGCCAGGCGTGTACAGCATCAAGATCCATACCAATACAGTCATGTCCACTTATAATGACAACATATCGGATATCACGGTGAACTGTAGCACCGTTCGCTTTCATATGCTTTCTGTGGCAAAATAAACTGCTTATCACAACACCCCAGTGTCGCGATATCGGATATTGCCGCGAACCATGCATTGGATTTGGTTATTTATGTTTTTGCTTTTACCGCCCGGCTGCGCTGGGCTGTGTTATCTGTGTCCCGAGTGAAGCCCATGTTCCATTCTTTCTTTCTTATGCCGCACAGGTTATGTCATTTGATGGGAAGAAGGTTTCGCCCTAACGCCACTAGCCCAGAATAGTCTTCTTTTATCTACAGTGTTCCCGATGTAACTCGACGACTCGAGAAACACCCATGCTGAAAGATAAATGCCCTCAGAGCAGGTGCTGCGGTATTCAATTTGCCGACACTTGCCTGAGCAGGTCACTTTGTTGACTGCTGCTTCACCCCCTCGGTGCTCTTTGACTTGTTAGGAGAGCACAAGTTGGCTCCAATGAACTTGTTTTTCCTTCAAGGCAACTGCATTGTCTTTTGGATACGTGACAATATAATGATTGAATCCGGTTACATCATACACCGAAATTGTGAGGATGTGACAGCGCTGGCAGCGACGACTCTGATGATGCGGTTGTGCTACTCAGGTCGAGTCTTCACAGAACGCCCAACACATGATACAGTCCCTCTGGGACTTCGTTTCCGCCAAAGGCCCTTCTCTCAGCTAGGTGAACCACTTAAAGATGCTCTTGAAAAAGATGTGCGCCAACTTTGCATGCAGCAAACAAAGCTGACCAACTACGGCTTCTTTTCTGCAAATAAGTGGTAGTGCGACCTTGCTTGCATGCTAGTAAAATGTTTTGGTCTATGTTTCGCCTTTTCATTCCGCAACCCGCTTGTAACCATTACCGGTTAAACGATGGAATTTCCTTGGCACTTGGATATTGTTATGAGTGGACTAGACTGTATATACGCACTGGAGGGAAATCTGGCCCTAGTGTAAAATGGAGCCGTACTTCCGTGAATGTACTGTCATATGCCGCGAAGAAGCGACATTCCCTTCTATCATGGGTACAAGCACACCAGTTCAGCAGAACAGACAATAGGGCTAGTTGGTAGCTGTTCATCTTGCTGTTCACAAGAGAGGGACGAAGAACGAAAGATAGACGACACGGCGCTGACTCGCAACTATTGGTTTGATTAAAAAAAAAAAAAAACGCACAAGTATTTACTGACTACACCTCTTGCAATGAGTTCATCTCGCCGGAGAAAAAAACCATGAAAGCGATTTTCGAAGGGAACATACATAATCATGATCAGAGGCACACGTGACAGACTAAGGAGGCGTGCGTCCTTGCTTCCCCTTTCTGTGCGCACTTAGTGCCATCTACTCGCTCGCTTGGGAAACTCCTATTCGTTTGAACAAGTGCTAAAGGAACACTGTTCAACCTCAATAGCCTGAGGGTAGCACTGCAGGTTTGAGAGCGGAGGAACTGGGTTCAAGCCACAGCAAAGCTAATTTTTTTCGAATAACCCACATCTTTTTTGTTTTTTAACTGTAAAATCTTTTCTTAGGTCGATTCTACGCATTGTTTCCATAAATAAGGGTTGTTTGATTCTTTTTAGGTTAGTTTAGGAGTGGGGCACAGCATATGAACAAGTGCAATAAATGTTCTGCAATGCATTGAAGGTACAGGGCTTGTAACAGAATCTTGAAACAAAATATCGCTGCAGAGAAGCACTTCATCGTTACTTGGCACGGCTCGCCAACAAGCTCAAAAGTCACCTGCAGCTGCCCAAACTGTAATTATCATTGTTAAAAGAGCAGTTACATTTATTTTATTATTATAAAACAATAGCTACCAGAAATTTAAAAAAAAAAGGTGTCGCTCTTGTTGTTGCCTTTGTCACCGGGGGCCACAAGAAGGCATGCTGCTAGCCAGGTCAAGTGCGAGAGGAACGCCTCCAACCAGCGTTCTTCAATATACACCATTTGCGAAACTACGTTTCAGAATCCGGGCTCTGCAAGCACTCCTGCTTTGATGAAGCTGAGAGGCAAGTGTAGCACCTAGTGAAACAATACTGAACTTTGCAAAGCATTTGCTTAGTAACACAACTTAAATCCTGCTTTTCAAATTAAAAAACACCAAATTAGGTAAAGCTTGCTCAAGTTTCCGCGGTTTCTTTTTTGCGACTTACGGCAGCAGCCACACGCGCTCGAGTACTGCTACAAGTTTCTGTCGACAGATGGCAGACCAATCCACTTGCCCCTGTTTGTCCCAAGGCAGGGGGGTCAACCACGGACCGCTATTTGATAAATGGGGCCTACGGAGAGTTTTGCAACTGCTGCACACTGAGCAGCTCTGCTTCCAAATGTTATGGCAGTGCCCATGACGGCAGGCAAATGCAAAGGCAGATTTCCCTCTAGTATATACTAAGTATGAAACTATACGTGCGACGCATTACCAAAACCGACCCCAATTTTCCAACTCACTCCAAATGCAAAGGGTTTATCTGACCCAAGTTTTGGGTTGATAGAAAAAGAAGCTCTCAAAACAGTACGCACAGGCTGTGCACTTTTCGCACGGTGGAATTGACACTCAAAAACTGAACAATTGCATGCGATGCTGGCGGGTCTTTCTCTACAGCAAATAATCATGCTGTACTGCCCGACAAGCGGCTGTGTTGTTTTACAAGTACTGGGCACCCGTGCCATTGCTGCTGGCATTTATACACCAAGTGTGCACGGCACAGTTGCAACATAGTTTCGTACAATAACACTTGTTACAGGGGTGAGACAGCAGAAGCAGAATAGGGAGCAGTTTCTAGAGCAGCAAAATCTAGGTTTTGGAGCAGAAGGACCTCAATCTGGAGCAGTTAATAACATTTACTATTCCATCTTCTTAAAAGCGGAAAAAATCAAATTTATAGCAGGTGGCGGGGCAGTAGACTTTTTAATTAGTTTGATATACACACCACAAAGAAACAGCCTTTGGTGGAAGTCCTTTTTAACAAAGTAGCCAAAGTACAAACTGCACTATCTCCCTATAAATTTTATTGAGGCTGTATGCAAAGACAGCGTACAGAGCAGATAAAAATACTACATTCTAAAAAATGCTGCAATTGTAAGGCATTTCTATTATCATTTGAATGCTGAAATTATTATTTTTGTAATTCCAGACTGCGTTGCACGAACGATTGTAGAGCCACGGCAAAAGCTGCGCAAAGCAAGGCAACGGTAGTTGCACCCTACCAGCCCTCCCAGGTGCAGTATGTTCATGACAATTGTAATTTCAGTAACGTTGCTACATTTAGCCACACCGCCTCTGGCGTTAAATTTCATTTGAGAAACAGTAATAATTGCTACTGGAATTTAACAATAGTAACTAGTTTAACAAATAGTAACAACTGTTCGCGCACTGCCCGAACACCTCGCGACAATGCATTTGTCCGCCGCAACTTTTGGCGTGTCGATCGTCCTATTCCTGTGTCTCGCAAGCTCGCTGTCAAATAGTAGCACCAACTCAGCATTTTATAACATCGCAATGAGTAAAAAATTCTGCTTCATAAACCCCGATTATAAACACACACACATACCACATTTCACACTCAATGGGCTCCGTGTTGTTTTCGATGAACTCCGCCTTTCGAGCCCCACAACTTCTTGTAATTTGGTGCACGTTCTAAAGCATTATCGGCTGCGGTAAAGTCGCTGCGGTACCGCAACAGATAAAATGACTAAACGAGACCCAGCCACTCACGTAACCTAAACCTGGGACTATTCGGCGAAGTGCTCAAAGTACTTTTGGCTTTTGCCACAGGCGCTTTGCCCCAGCGGTCCGGAAAGACGTTTCAGCGAACCCAGCTAGAGAGCCAATCGCGCTTTGGAAGGTATCATTTCATTTGTTTCACCGTTTTCTTTTTTCTGCCATTTGCGAGCTTTTGAGAGGAGCCAAAAAAGAAAAAAAAGAGGCGACCAGAAAGTGGAAGACGACGGCATGGTTAATCTAACCATACCAAGAAGGCCCGGTGGTGTCATTCCGGTGATACAGCGCATGACAAATAGCTGCTTTTCGTCAACTCACGCAAATGGTTTGTCACCTCAGCTGACCTAAGTATTTTTAATGGCCCTTTGGAATGGTTTTCGACGAGCAAAATATAGAAACGTATAGAATATAAAACAAGCACTCTGAAAATTTGACTTTCTAAAAAACAACCTTTTGGACGCTTCTTGCTATCGATCATCACGTTTTTTGATTGATTGATGACCCGATCAAACTGCTAAAAACAGTGTCCCCTTGGGGCTCCTTCACAAATCATGTTGTCAAGTCGGCATTTTCCCCAATTGAAGCTGACGTGAGAGTCAAAATCCTTGCTTTTCAGGCTGTTTGGCGCAATTTTCAAAATTTTCACTATTTTGGTGCAGCTTGGCACATGAAAATAAATTTTTATCAAAACTGCACAATATGTGCAGCTGTCTCACCCCTGCACTTACAGTTCATTTCACCAGATGCGTGCAGCTCAGTGAAAGCCACATGGACCTAACAATCAGCTCAATGAGCATGTCTACCTAACCTCGACATTCTACGGTGGCCAGAAATACAGCGACAGGCGTTAACGTCTTGGAAGGACAGTTCCGTGTCAGGGCAGGGCGGGAGAAATGGCGACGTCCCGACCAATTGCTTGTGTCTTTAGCCGGCCACCATAACATGACACAGTAAGTTAGGCAGTAGACATGCTGCTCACTGAGTAGACCGGGGAGAGCCGTGTGGCTTCCACCATGCTGCACACATCTTGTGGAAGTAACTACTAAGGAGAATTTTCGTTCCTTCTGACCTTCACTTAGCTACCTTGAGGAAGAAAATTACAGTAACCATTCGATTCAATGACCAAACAGATTGCAGGCAGAAATAATTGCCGATATCTGCCCCCCAAAGAGGCAAAGTTGTTGGCTGTAGAACTGATTGTTCAATGCGCAGTAGCTTTCCCACAGGAGGCACTTAGCTGCCACTCAGTTTGCTCCTCCTGAGCGACACATTCCCACATTAACGGGAAAAATGTAAATTTGCTCAAAAAATACTCTAGTGGTGTTCTACCTCTTAAAACAAAGAAGCATAATTTTTAACACCCTATACCCACACACAAAAAAAAAAGGCAATATGCAAAACAGACGGAAATGGTCTTTTCACATCACCGTACCTGATAGAGGGTCCTGAAGAAGACAGGATTGAAGACAAGCAGGGGCAGCTTGATGTACCCGATGTGGCCCGGACAGTGGGTGAAGCCGAGACCGCACGTGGCGCAGACTTCGTCACGGTCACTAGGCCCTGCAAGCAGTCACAACCGTTCACCAACTTCAGTTACAGCAATCACAACCGTCTATTCTTGTTTTCCCGAGTGCAGTGCATAATAAAGGGCTGACTCTTCCCTCGCACACCCCCCCAATGTCCATGTTGAGACAGTACCACAAGGCCGGTTCCAGTACAGCATATGCAGTCGAAATAAGACGATAGGCCTGGTAGAGCAGTAAGAAATAAGCCTGGTAGAGCAGTTCGTTCCCAGTTACAACTTACCATGAAGTCCAACTGACGCTCCATACTAGGTCAACACCTCAGCACGTAAAAGTTGACAACAGCCGAGCCATGCAGAGAGCCACTCATATGGTAGCTGATACCACATGACACTTTTCATGTCTACTATAAAGCACACTGCTAAATTGGATTCAGGTGGCTGCCGTTACTGACTATAACCCAGGCCACAGAGAAAGATATAACAAGAGCACCAACTCGGCTATCTCAGACGTTCCGTTAATGACCCCAACTCGCAGAGCTCAGTGTAGATGGCGCTACAAATGGGCACTATTACCCAGCATTCCCTGTGTGTTGGCACTTCATCTCACCGCCAGCCCCACAACGGCAGGACGCAGTCTGTCTGCTTGTCACCTGCTTCAGCGACAGTTGTTTAGATTGTTTGGGCATGTTTTGGCGCAGTTTCGCATCTGTTGTGCGCCTATATTACGCATGGCTTGATGAGCTTGTTCGGCAGCACCTCCTGGGTAACCGGTACCTGACGAAATTAAGTTGTCTTACATCAAAGATACACTAAGGAATGGTTATGGCACGCGTGCACGTATCAGTACAAGTAAAATAGTCAAGGGTGCGAGAAGAAACACGCAACCACTTCTTATGACTGAAGCACTTCTTATGACTGTCATTATCCATCCTGGCTCTTCATTTTAGACTATCTTTATTTTCACAAACCAGGTCACCCAACAAGTTGCTCAGCAATGCATCTGGCACTATCCGCTGATGGCATCAACAAGGTTACACAACGGCACAGTGGCAGTGAACATCAGGCCATAAGTTAGGACATGGGGTAAAATAAAGAATGCGTTTGATATTCTTGGGTCGCTAAACCACACTGACAGCGCCTTTGTAAATCCGTCACGAGGCGGCAGCTAGCTATCCATTTCGGGTGTTGAAATAGAAATATGCATCATTGCTCCACGTCAACGCATACTGCGGATAACCCTTGTAAACGTTGTTTGTGTGTAAATCAATAAACAGGCAGCAGGATAGTGAGCGAGAAAGAAAGGGTACTTTTTTTCGTTGCATCGATTTACCATAAGCAGAATCAGGCTACATTGCATGTTGTGGTATAAAATATAACGCGTGCTAACTTTTTGTTAGGTTTTTCCTAAATCGTTGTCGTACGGCTGTATCCTCGACCTCCTGGGTTAGTCTGATATTTTTCAGCTGGCCTTGATTACGTCATACTTCATGCTTCCTGACAGGGAATAAGCGATCGCCACGTGTGTGGTGGTGGGTGATTACCCCACCACTCACTGTGCCTGCCCACCGGGGTTTCGATTCCGCGCCCTTACGCATGTCTCGTGGTTGCGCGCATTGTTTTACAAGTTTAAAGACAGATGTCCCGCCGAGAAGAAACAAGCCACTGGGGAGAGCAACGTACAAAAGCACAACGATGAGAGAGCAGCGAAAGAGGAAGAGAGCAAAGTGACAGCTGGGTGGCCGGCACCGCAGGGACATTATCAGACCAGGCAAATTATTTTTTTCTGGGCCACCATCAGAGCTCCTCTTTATCTCACTCCATTACCCAGGCCCACAGCAAGAGTGAGGGCGGGCTATTTGCGACGAGGCTGTACACACGATGTCTCGTACTCCGATTGCAAAAGGCTGTACGCACGACCTAAAACGCTCCCGCCATATCTAGTGGATAGGCTGTTATGGCAATCGTGCCGCTCACCTCCTACAGAGCTTTGTCGGTCAGTCGTTCAGGATCGTCCCGTCAGTGAACATCCAACAGCGATGATGTGTGTGACTGCTTTATTGTGTCAAGCACATTTTGAATCTTTGAGCTGTCGGCAGGAGATCCCCGGACAACCCATTTTACGCTCACATCGGGAGCAGTCTGTCTTAAATTTCATCGCTAGAGGTACTTCCCCCGATCTGTGATTATTGGCAGTGATGAATCAACAAGTGGCTCTGGCTAGTCAGTTTGCCGGTTGGTTGAAATTCAAGACAGACATTTGCCTCTCATGGAGAGAGTGGGACGGGGTTAGCTATTGTCCAGCTGTCACTTTTGACATCTGCATCCCGTGGACTGCCGAATAAGGCTGTAAAAAAAAATGGCCACTAAGTTACACTACAGACAGAGTGTCTGGGTGAAGCTATTATCAGTCTGTGAAAACTTTGATAGTTGCAGCACTTGTCACCAAGGCAATGAAAAAAACTTGCGAGCAAAGAACCTGTACATGTGCCGGAACACCCTCAAACTTTTTGACTTGGTCAATGACTTCATTGCTGTTTCTTAACAGCTGGCATATTTTCTCCAGAAGAATATTTTGCAAGCCCTGATTGGCTTAGTTGGCTTGCTTCAGTGCGAGTGGTATTTATGCCTAGAGTTAACTCGCTTCTCACTGGTAGTGATGCCTCACCATCAGTTGTGCCACGGCCTAGTTGTGTTAGTGTGGTTAAAGGAGGGGGAGGAGAATGGTGTAGCCCAGTGATTTCACCCAATTGTTTGGGTCGACAGCGCTGGCTTTTTGTGACTAGGTCACACGGCTGCCCTGTTCAGTTGTGTTATTTGTGGGGTTAGTGTTGCACTTCTTGTGTTAGATTTGCTTAGGTTAGGTACACGTTAGATGCAGAGAAAACGTTATGAAAACAGCACTGCAGATAGCAAAACTATGCTCGCCAGTAATATAGCCTACAGGCTAAAGTGCTGCCACTTGAGTCCGCAGAACATATTTTCACCATCCACCAAAAAAAATGTGTTGCTACGAGTTTAACCCGGTCAAAATGTGGCCTGGTGATCACGAGGCTTGGATGTGGATGTGGCTCTACCCTTTGTAACGGGCGGCAACCGAGACGGTTGCCGGCAGTGCTCATACGTAAAAAATTAGCAATAAAAACTGAAACACACACACTGAACCCAAAACGCAAAGTAACAGAAAGAAGAAAAAAAAAATAGTGTCTGCCGCAATCGGCAATGTTCATGGCGCTTGCCAACATGCCAGGGACATTCGCCACCAGTCCTCCAGGCGCTGCTTGGACGCCTGGATGGCGTTGCCCCCTGGTGCAAGCGTCGCTCCCGCTGCAGCGTTCGTCATCTCACGCGATGCCACCCCGCTCGCCAGGCTCATGGGCGGGCCGTCGTCTGCTGCACTATCCGCGGTTCCGTGTGGGCTTTGTACCCTGAAACCGAGCGCCTCCTCCAGCGTAGCGGCCGACGGTGCTGGTTTAATTGACGTGCAGTCTAGGAGGATGTGCTTATCCGACTCCTCCACCACACCGCTTGCCACGCATTGCGTAGGCAGTGTACCACCCGTCCTCTTCCGCCAGACCCTGGTGCGCAGGGCTCGCAGCCGCGCCTCCGCCGGCAGGTCGCTGCCCCGAGAGTTATCGTAGCAAGTCGCTTTGCATATCGACATTTTCTCTCAGCAGTACATCGTCAGGGTGACCTTCTTTCCCACTCCCTCCCGCCACTTCGCCTCCTCCCTCTGTTTCGCCAGTTTCGTGAGGGTGTTGGGAGACATGGCTGGCTGACCACCCTCAAGGCACGGTGCTGCGAGCCCGCAGAGCGACCTCAGCTTCTGAGTCCTCTTCGACCAGCGCGTGTGACGTTCCCTGTACACAACGTAGTCAAAGACCCATCGCACGACGTTGTCCTCAAGTAATAGGAAGGCGCGCACCTCATAAAAGAGCTTGGCAATGGCCTCTTTGGCCTCAAACGAGGACCACCCAAGCCCTCCCTGAATGCCTTCTATGGCGACCCCCTTGTGCGTACCCAGCGCCACTCTTCCAGCCTCCCGCTGGCGCCGTTCAAGTGCCTCCCTTGTCCCTGTAGATCGACACAAGACCGCATTACCATACGTAAGGCCCGGTACCACGACCCTCTTCCAGAGACCCCTCAACACTTCGAAACGGTTGAAGGACCAGAGGGCCTGCCTGGTCATCATTCCCCGGCTTCTAGCTGCTCGCCTGCGTAGGTCCTTCTCGTGGCAGTCCAGGTAACAGGGAGACGCCGTCAGGGTGACCCCTAAGTATTTGGTGCATTTTTGCACCCGGAGTTCGCCTCCTTGCAGCGTCCACACCGCACCCCTGTCACACTCCCCCCACGCAAGCACCGCACTTTTCCTCTGGTTGAATCGCAGTCCCAGTGTTGCTGCCTCCTGCCCACAGATGTCCAGCAGCGACTGCAGGCTTTCGGCAGAATCCGCGAGCACCACAATGTCGTCGGCATAGATTACCGCCGGGATTCGCCTCTGCACAGCTTCCCCCCCACGCTGGAAAAGGAGACGTCAAAGCCAACGCCAGAGACCTGCAGCTGCCGCTCCATGCCCGCTATGTAGAGCATGAAGAGTAGGGGTGAGAGCAGGAAGTTCTGGCGTAGCCCCTTCTCGTTGGGAATGGGGTCCCTCCCACTCCACCCTCACTGAGAGGCCCCCCCAGCAGCCCATTCACCAGGTCCACGTCTTCCTCGTCCAGACCCAGCGTCTTCAGCTGCTGGCCAAGGATGCCTCTGTCCACGGTATCGTAGGCCTTAGATACCGAGGCTTCACTGCCCTTTTTTCCAGGGTTGGATACTGCAAGATCAGCTAACAACCTACTGGGAACGCTTAGCTAGTTTGTTTACAGATACAATGCAGTCGTTTGTTTTACATAACACAGCTTAATGAGCTTAATGCAGGACACGTTGGGATCGTACTCGTTTAGTGTTGTTGAATTTTCTCTTGCCGTTTCGACGCTAAGTTTTGGCCCATCCAAGTAGAATCACCATGTGGTCAATGCTACAATGTGTGACTTTTCCGTTATTGTTATTTGTCCGTGCGTCTCGTTGCGCAATACTTCACAATGGGGAAAGACACAGGCACACTAAAGCGCTAAGAACACATCGCATGCACTCCAGCACAAACGCCGAGCACGGGACCGCCGTAAGCCAATTCCCTCCACATTTGCCGAGAAAAGCGATGTAAGGGTAGCTCGGTGACAGGGCCACCGAAACGTCCTTACCGAGCAAGGCATCATGAAGGCCGCCTTTCGTCGGGTGACCAACGATGTCGAAAGTTTCAGCGCAAGTTACTTCGAGCACGCCTTGCCGCAAAAGCTCTTCCGTGCTGAACACGCTGAAGCTCACACCGTCAACGTAACGGTGTGGAATTTTTCCAATGTCCATCGTGGAAAGTGCTTGGTTTAGGTCTACATGCGAAGAATTAGAGAAGCGTTCATCGCAGTTACAAAGTCACTTCTTTTCAATACACACACGCACACTTGCAAACTTCACAACACGCCGAAACACGACATCACACAGCACACCGCGCGCGCACGTGGAATCACAGAACAGGGAGGATCATTTCACACCTTCAATCAAGGTTGAACGTAAGTAAAAAAACTGCTATAAATAATTTTTAATACGTTTTTTTTAATTACACTGCGTTTTTAAATTACTCAACCGGGATTTCCGCAATTTCTGCAAAAAGTTGCGAAACAGTGGTGAGGCTAATGCCGCTGTCACGAAATCGGTCGGGCTCAAAACACGTGTTGTATTTGTTTACAATCGTATCTTTGATATAAAAATAGGGAAACAACTGTGTTCATCTACACGCTTGAGCGTGGTCAATGTAATAAACGCGTGAAAGCATAATGGCGGTAGCTTTTAGTAGTAGTGACCAAGCCGCGATCGACCGGACCGTGGAACTGCCTTTCGGGAATGCCGCACCAACGGAAGAGTCTCAACTCGACTTCAGATATGAGATCCAGCGGTGCATATCTTGGATCCGTGAGAACAGTTACAGAAAGGTAAAAACTATTGCATTGAAAAACTAACCCAAACCTAGTGACAACATACACCAGATTGATTGTGTCGTATGAAGAATTTACAGCGCAAACACACGAAAGACAAAGAGCGCTACACCACAAGCGCCCTTTGTCCTTCGCGTGTCTGCGCTGTAAATTCTTCACATGGGCTGACAAGCCCGACTGGTCCTTAGTGTCGTATCAAACTTTGTTACGTGGTCTCTCGTTGGTACAGAACTTAAACTAAAAAATTTCATGGGGGTTCAGTGCGCCGACGCTGCGCCGCGGCTCCGGATTAATTTTGAACACCTGGGGATCTCGACACAGGCTTTGTTTTTTGCTTTTCGCCACCGTCTGCAAAGCAGGCGCCGCGGCCTGGATCGAACTCCAGTCCTTGGGCTGAGCAGCGCAATGACCTCTGAGCCACCGCGGCGGGTTAGAATCTGAACTCAAAATGCTGCATATGCCTTCGACATGCTAAAAAGCGCGAAAAGACGGGTACACAAGAATCAGTATATCCTCAACTTGCACAGAACAGGCGCCAAATTTCTGCGTTGCATATGTATATGCAGAAACTACGAAACATATTTGGAAGAAATGAGTGGCGAGGGATAGATTTGTACCAGGTACGCCCAATAAACACCATTTGAAGTACACACATAAATCAATTTAATTTCCTGAAAGTAGCTTTTTCCGATCATGGCGAAGGAATTCATCAAATTTCAGTTCCTACAACAGAACCCCCATAGGGTTTTTCGAACGATATAAATACTGTGGCTTCTCGTCAACTATGAGAAGGATCGCTTAGGTTCCTCACGTGCCATTGAAAGCAGATTATAAACACTTGTCCCTGGAAGCACCACTGGAGAAAACCCCTGTGATAATGTTTTAGTAGATATCGGTGATTTCGAACGAAAAACCAGTGGCACTTTTAAGTTATAGCCCAGTAAGAAATAGGGGAGCAGTTGCTTTCTTTAATTTTTTCCTACCTTAATGCTAAGCTAGCAAACGTGAGCCTAAATGTCTACGATTGCTGGTCAGATTTGCTTTACGGTGTGCAGATATTTTGCAAAGCTAATGCAAACTACAAGTAACTTTAATACAAAATGCTTTATAATGACCACTAGGTCATCAAAATGTGATTTTTAGGCAGTTGTGGAGGTGTACACATCTGTAGTTGTACATGGTTGGAAAAGCGCTTTTTTGTAACACAAGGGACAAACGTAGAGCGAAAGAAAACCAGACAGAACGAGTGAGGCGCTACCGATACCGACAACTACCGATACCAACTAGCCCAACAACAAGCCTTACTGTACACATCTGTAAGTAAAAACAGTGAGCAGAGGAGCAGTACCATAAAAGGTCTGTATGACAAAGCATCACAGTACCGTTGCGTGTATAGTGACTCCCCAAATATTCTGCCGTTATCGCTTCGTCTGGCAATGTGTTCACTTCCCATAGCGCAGTAGTCTCACCATTTTGTTGTCCACCTCTGGCACTCAATTTCCCACCCCCAGTCCACTTCCGTTTCATTCATTCTCTTTTTTTTTTTTTTTTTAGCCAGCATGTCCTTTTCTTTAGTTTACTCTCGAATCTGCAGGACATACTTTCCATCCTTCAGGATAAAACCTAGTGCTTTTCCTTTATATGACTCCTTGGGCTTATCTAAATTTTCTTTCAAGGGTCCTCTTAAGATGCCGTTTTTCATCTCCATACACAAATACCATTACAATGCAGTGATAGTGCATGTTCATTTCAATGTTCAATGATTTCAAGTGCTTAATGTTCAATGATTTCAAATACGGAACCAGACATTAATTCTTCACATAATTTAATTCGTGACGTGTATTCTGTTTCAGAAAATTGTTTGAACTTGGACCGCACTCATTGTACCCTAGACATAAGCCATCCCAACAGGTGGGGGAGGGGGTGAGGATGTGCTGTACAGAGTGCAACATACTTGTCTATAACACAGCTTCCGTACTTCCAACCTTATCCTGCCTTGCCCGAGCGGGGCTTGAAGAAAACTACTTTGGCATTCTGCACTCTAATCCCTCCCCATTTGTCACCAACATTTTTGTAAAAAGTTTGTGTGGGCAGCTTTCAGGTGTAACAATTTGAAGTTGAACTCGCTGTTATGGACAAGCGTGTTGTGCGCAGTACTCGCCCAAATCGTGGGTGTCAGGTGATAGACTAAGTAAGAGACAACCCCTCAATGGATTCCCTAGAATTCCCTAGCTCGACGCATTCCCTTGGGATCCCCAGGGAGAGATACCTTACTGGTCAGCATAAAGACCTAGGGAATCCATCGAGGGGCTGTGTATCGCTTTTTCCCAGTTGCTTGATACCCATGCATGGTGCCGTTCTGCCAAGGGCAGGCCTGATTGCCAAGAAAAATCGAAGTCAGGTACATCTATTGAAGCATTCATTAGTTGTGGGCTTCGCTAATGCGTGACATTATGTTTACTTCAGTTCTTTGCCCTCCCACCAGGTGGCCCTACAGTTTCCGGATGAAATGCTCGTGGACTGTGTCGCGGTGACACTCAAAATCCAGGCTGCAGTTGAGGGTGTGGTGTTCATTTTGGGTGACACGTCTTATGGAAGGTACGTGGGGCACTCTAATGGACGTATTCCAGAGGCACAATGAAATCATTAATTAAGCATACCTAAAGGAACTCTGTGGTGAGTGGGAAACTAGTGGCAAATGTGAGGGGGCGTGGAGGAGGCAGCCACCACCCCTTAGCGACCTAAAATGACCGAAGAAATTACTGTTTCAGATGCCTGTAAAGACCTATTGCCTGTCTGTGGGCACACAAATAAACACGATTTTTTTTTATCACTAGAAGGACAAAAAATATTGTTCTTATTCGTCTACTGCAATGTCATCATCATCACAGACAAGAATACTTACCACCGCCCCCTTCTATAGCAGTCGCGCAAATTTGCATCTGTTGGAAACAATGTCCGATTATTGTATTGTATTAAAGCTGAGAATGTGTTTGCAAAGTTGAGAGTGTTTCCGGCTGATATACTGTATTTTCCGGTGTATAGGTGGCGGTTTTTTTTTTTTTGCTGAAATTTTCGTAGGTGCGTTTTAACCACCGGTGCGGCTTATGTATGGAATAAATTTGGTATGTGGTGGCCGCGCATGGTCCGCGCTCGAAGAGGTGCCTGTGTGCTGCGTGATGTCAGCGCACGCTAAGAGACGCAGCTCTATGGTCTAAGTGAAGGAATTATTTGTTAGCGAGTCGGAGGAAGAAGGCTTCGATGGCTTTGCCTAAACACCGTCTGTAAGCACATGCCGCCTGTGTGTACCAATAAACCATTTTTGAGAAGTTAGTTCTGTCTAGACTTTGGATGGTAGATGCACATGTCTAGCACTGCTTTCCGGGGGATGCGTTCAGAGGAGGTGGCCACCCCAACCATGTACTTTCGCTGCACTTTTCTAACGAACTGATCCTCTATGAGTTTATGATTAACAAGTGCATTTTGTACACCGGTGCGACTTAAATACGTTTTTTCTGGAAAAGCTGCCATATTGAGGAGGGCGTGACTTATAGACTGAAGAATACGGTAAATTCATTCTTTCTCAAGAAAGTTACGTTCAAAAAAGCAGTTTCTCATGATCCTCCCTCCCAAGTCATCATTCACAAGACTAAATAAATGTATCGGAGTGTTGACACATTTAACTTTCACAATCATTCATGGACAGACAATTCATTCCGGGGCCGCGCAGTTAAATGCCTATCGCGGCGGGTGCACAGTTTCTTTCTTTTCCTGGGACAGACGCCGCTAGCTTATCCTGTGCCGAGCGCTTGTGGCATTATCTGGCCACCCTAGGAAGCGTCGTTTCTCCTCTCCTGCTCTCACTCCGTGCTTCTGACACGTCCATGTTGTCACAGTTGCTGCATCGACGAAGTCGCCGCCGAGCACGTTTCTTCGGACTGCGTGATCCACTTTGGCCACTCCTGCCTGAGTGTTCCCTCAAGGCTTCCCGTGCTCTACGTGTTCGGACGGTTGCCGTGCAGCGTGGAGGGTCTGGCAGAAGCTGTGCAGGGTGTGCTGCCCGACCCCGATGCCCGAGTCGTCGTGCTCTTTGACACGCAGTACGACCACTGCAGGGGTGAGTGTCGGTACGCACTCCCATCTGGCAACAGAGGGAGGTGAGGTTCCGTTTCCTTGCGAATACAAGCCGGGCATTTCCTGTGCGCATCCAACGCCATCTACTGGTTCACTTGGAACACTCCTTCTTTTATGCAACTGCTCGAAGAGCTCCGCTGTTCTGCCTCAGAGCCTAGGGATAGAACCATGGGTTTCGGAACAAATGCGTCGGGCTTTAGCGCCAGCAATGCCAATACTGTTTCCAAGGTCCGGGATTTTTTTTTATGGTGAAATGATCCCTTGACTCCATTCTGCGCATTCGTTTTGTAAATAAAAGTGGTTCGGTGTACTTTAGGTCGGTTTAAGGCGGACTCACCTGATCACATTATGTTACCCGCCGCGGTGGCTCAGTGGCTAAGGCGTCGTGCTGCTGAGCACGAGGTCGTGGGTTCGATTCCCCGCCACGGCGGCCGCTTCTCTGATGGAGGTGAAAAGCAAAAACACCCGCCGTGTGTTCGAGACTTCGGCGCACGTTAAAGATCCCCAGGTGGTCAAAATTATCCGGAGCCCTCCACTACGGCGTGCCTCATCGCCTGCGTTGCGTCGGCATGTTAAACCCTACAATCAATCAACCTTCCTATGGGACTTATCAATTGTGAGACACAGGCTTCAAGAGCATTGTGTGCCGATATGAAGCTTTACAAACACATATACATGTTCCTAACGTCCTAGTTTGCTTCTTTTCGACATATATCACTTCTTTAGTGAAATAGACAAGAAAAACATTTTGGTTTATCTAGCTTTCACTAGGTGGCGGTAGCTGCCTGGCAAGGGAAAGTTTCATGTCCTTGTTTCAGTACAAAGGGGACATATTTCTAAAATAAGCAAACTGGGCCGTTGTGAACACTTCCGTGTACAGTTGAACCTCGATATAACGAACTTCGATTTAACGAAATTCGCGATATAACGAATTTTTTCAAGTTTTCTAACAAAATTTTGCTAAATGCATGTATTTTTGTCTCGATTTTACGAAGTAATTTTGTGCGGCACTTTCGATTTAACGAAGTCACGGCAAGAAAGGAAGAACGAAATTCCGGTCGGGGCACGTTTTATTTTGCCTCTCAGGCCCTAAATTGAAAAAAATTCAGTACTCAAATTGACTCTTGAAGGCTAAAATGAAGGAAAAGCGGTGAAATCTACGGTTAACAACAATTAAAAGCGAAGAACGAAGCTGCACAAACCGCTAGCGGTCATAGACGGTTTAATAGTGGGGTCACTGTTTTGACGTCTCCATCGTTGCCTACGCCAGCGCCCTCTATGCTTAGGCTGCCGAAGCCTACTTCAAGCTTTTTTTTTCTGCGCGTCATTGCTCACGGTGCTGCTGCTCTAGGTTGTGCTCGCTGATAACCAAATTAATATTTTGTTCGTGCATCGTTAGGTGAGTCTTGTAAGCAGCATGAGCACTCCAAGAGAAAGAAAAGTGTTCCGAACAAGAGCCTGAGGAAGTTCGGTGAAACTGACAGCCAGCTGAGCACAAGGTCGCGGGTTCGATTCCCGGCCGCGGCGGCCGCTTTTCTGATGGAGGCGAAAAGCAAAAACGCCCGTGTGTACGAGATTTCGGCGCACGATAAAGATCCCCAGGTGGTCAAAATTAATCCGGAGCCCTCCACTACGGCGCGCCTCATCGCCTGCGTTGCGTCGGCGCGTTAAACCCCACAATCAATCAATCGAAACTGACAGCCACCGAAGTGTGATGGATGCCATCGATGTTCTGCGGAGGCACGCAGGTGCACACGAATGTTTAAGACCTTGTTAGCGCTGTCAGCGTACGAGCGTCACGTAAAGCCCGCCCTGGTCAAGAAACGCCAAGCACTGCTTACGGACTTCTTCACTACGGCTTGAACATCGAGTGCTGGTGGCAATAAATTGCTCTCTTTGAACGTGGTCATCTTCGTTTCACCAGCGTTCATTAAACAGCTGCGGTGCGGAGAAATCAGTTTCGTAAGGGCTTAGTGGGCATAAAAGTAATTGCTTAATCGAATTTGGCCGGAAGATTTTAATGTAAGCTTTCCGCTTTCCGGAGCACGTAAGCGCTGCTCCACACAGTGAAGCGGTCCGCGTGTACTCCGCTCAACTCGCAATCATGGCTTTATCTCGAGTGTTGTGGTTGCATCACGCGCCCATACTGCAGAGCCTTTGTACATGAAAAAAGTATTTCGAAAGTTTCATAGCAGCCTTCCGCTGTTGGCCCGCCGCGCCTAAGCCTACCACTGAATGGACGAAAAGAGGCGTAACTTCGAACGAGCACCTCGGCGGGGTGAAGTTCACGGGACATGGACGCGGGTTCAATTGACTAACAGCGGCATTTAGTAGTGACCGAAATGAAAAAAGAAAAAGTGGAAACCTAGTCTGCTATCATATTTAATGAGGCGTTGCGGAAAAAGCACCGGTTTTACGATGACACATGAACTGCCATCGGCTATGCGAATTCCATTGCCCAAGTGTTGAAACTCTTAATTCACACAATTTTCGCGGCCAGTTTTAGTACAAATTTCGCTTTAATTGGAGAGGTAACTACATAGCAGTTGTTGCCTGGCGAGGGCCAAAGTGTTAAAGCCCCAATAACTGGTTAAATAACCTGTAAAATCGAAACCTCGATTTTACGAAATTCTCGATTTAACGAAATTTGCGGCCCCAAGTACGACTTCGTTATATCGAGGTTTAACTGTATTTGCAAAACTTTCCGTATTGGCGCCCGTGGGTAATGTAGTAGCGAGTCCCATAGGAACGTTGGCACGTGAGACCCCCTTAAAGGCCAACTGCACTCAAATTTCACCTCGGCCAAATTTATTTTTAATGCGTAGTAAGTACCCCCAAATAAGCTGGGACACAAGTGGTAGCCCCGTGAAACGCCTCGTTAATCAGTCAGAAGCGTTTAAAAAAGCTCCGCCGCAGACCACTCTGCACCTGCCGGCGGATCGCGTAAACAGGCATGACACGCCTCTGACGTTCCAGCCGACGGTGGCTTTTTCCTCTGGCCAGCCACGCAGCGGGAGAACCGGTCGAGCTCTGCTGCCCCGTGCGCGCGTAGAGCTTGCGCGCAGACATTCTCCCGAACTGGTGACCGTCCGGCCGCTCGCTGGACGGCTGCAACGTCACTGCAATGGCCGCTCTCTCCTCGGTTTCGGTTTCAAAATCGCCGATTTTTGCTGGCCGCTTGCGGCGTCCACGTGCGTATTTCAGCTGTTGTATTTTGCATGTTGCTTTCTTTTTAAGCAGACTAAACGGAAATAGGGTTTTCAAGAAGTCGAAATTTTGAGTGCAGTTGGCCTTTAAAGGTTGTGGGCACGGTATACAGTCTAATCCCGCTACAACGAAGTCTGCTTCAATGAAATATTTCCAATTCCCCGTCAGCTAGCCATAGAAGTCTATGCAACAAAGTCTTCGCCACAACGAACCATTTGTCTGGCTTGCTTTCGCTTCAACGAAGCTTTCGATGATTTGGACTTGGTTTGAACAATTATTTTAAAATAAAATAAGCATGGCGCCAGCTATCTGTAACTTTTTGTACATTAAGGACGCTTAGTTTCACCGAAAACATGCGCGGTGCGCCCACACATGGCCCGCACTGCCACCCAGAACAAAAACAAACTCGTAGGTGGACGCAATTGTTTGATGGTGATAACGATGCGGTGGGCCGTGTTTACATGAGGCGCAAGCCAGGTTCGCCAAGCCGGAACTATAGCCAATCCGTATCCAGTTGAAATCGTGCAAATGTGCTCTGCTGCTGCCGCAGCGCCGTCATGTACCTATGTGTTATGAGCAGCTGTCCTTACAGTTTTCCTTCTACAATTCTTCAAATTCAAAAGCATAAATAATGTTTTCGTGTTTAGTCTTGAACCCGCGTCATCTTATCTTAGTCGTGAGCGCGTGGTCGCGATAAATGGAAGCGCACGCGGCTTGCCTGCCAAGGTCAGTTGCTGCCTTGCCTACTCAGAGGATAAGTTAACGGCACCCTTCCTGCTACAAGCGAGAGGGGGGCTTCCAACCGCCTAGCAGCTATCTGCTGCAAGTAATCAGCTCGGTGGAAACGCCTGGCCGTACAGCAATACGCTTTTCGCCCGCATTTCTTCGCCTCTCCCCCTTCTCCTAAGTATCGCGCTCTTTGCATGCCGGTAAAAGAACAGATAACCATTGGTATGTTTGTTATCTGAATAAACACGACATTACTGCGCGTCACTCCTTTTTCTAAACATTCTATTATGCTGCCAATGATGCGGAAATATCCGGGGCTATTTTTCTTGCCCTTCCGTGCTGTGTTGGGGCAGATTTCGTCCCAACGAATTTCCGCTTCAACGAAATTTTTTGCACGCCCCGTCAATTTCGTTGTAGCGGGATTCGACTGTAGTATCAACATGTTTATTAAATTTTTTGCATCACACTCGAAGTGCCAGGCTTGGACCTATCTTGGAAAGGAATATTTATGTTTTTGTTCGGTTAACATCCATTTTTCAACTATGCTTCCTGGCACTACAAATTAGTCGGAAATACCGTACACTGGGGAGGAACTACTGAGCAGAGACAATTGGTTTTGCACTCGCATGTTCTTTTGAACGAGGCTGAGATGAGTTTACACGAAATTCGGAAAGATTGTTAGTCGAGCTGCTTTGCTTTAAATAGAAAAACAAAGTTGCAAAAGTGTGACTTATACCCGTGCCACACGTACACGAAAAAATGTCATTAATTGTTTAAAGCCTTAAGATACTGAATGACATTACTTGGGCAGGCCGTGCTACACACGAAAACACAAAGGCGTTAAATGTGTTAGGCATGATGGTGAACATGGTCAAAAAGAGAAACGCACTCATATTTTAGAAGTTTTTAACGTAGAAAAACATGTCTTAATGTTTTGCGAAAGAAAATGTTATGAGAAATAGTGATTTCGAAAAAATGTCAGCTGTTTCTAAAAGTGGCTTCAGCAGCTGCCGTCGCCTGCCAGCAGTAGCCAGATCCGAAAAATTCAAAATGATGAGTACGCAATGTTTTTGCCTTTTCCACTGTTTCAGTAAACTTTTGTCTTCTTCAGACCTTCGCCACCAAGAGTGCACAAAAAATCGTCATATTTGGAAGTTCAGCTGCGTTTCCGCATCAACATTCTGGTGGAGAGAGTTTTGTTGGTTTCATTTGGTGCTCATTGTGTTTGAGAGTAAGCAGATTTAAGGCGTTTGTAAGGTCAAATGAGCTGTGCGGAACTCCTTAAGCCAGAAATGACATTAGAGCTAATGGCATTCGATTTTTGCGTGTAGCAGCAAATTAATGGCATTAAAGCATTAGGCACTTAATGTCATTTTTCGTGTACATGTGGCACGGGTATTACTTTGAGTCCTCATTGTTTGAGTCCTCATTGCTTTTGTGCAAATCAGTCACTCCACAGACAGCCACCGTTTTTCGCACTGTTTTTACAGCTTTTTTTTTTCCACTGCAGCGCCTCTCAGCAACACCTTTTTTCACCATTACAGCCTTTTGTGTGGATACCTACTCCGATAGCTGTGTAATGTTTCGTATATTCCAACCACTTTTTCTTTCCTTTCTCCATTGCCGCAGACGACATTTTCGCAGAAATCTCCTCCAAGTTCAAAAATGCCATCTGCTCCGAGCTGGCCATCCCACAGCAAGCCGCCAGCAACAGTGACCAAAATTGCGCAAACGTCCTAACCAAGTGTTCCCGGAGAATCCCTCTTCCGGAAGGCGTGAGCATCACCGATTGCTCCGTACTGTTCATCGGACTGGAGAACCGGACGCTAACCACCATCATGTTAACGTTGAACCAGTGCACGTGTTACTCGTACGACCCGCTAACCGGAAAGGCTCGAAAGGAGAGCCGGTCCGTCAACAAGCACCTAATGCGGAGGTACTACTTCATTGAGAAGGCTAAAGACGCCAAAATCGTGGGAATCCTTGTCGGAACGTTAGCCATGGCCAGCTTTCGCTCCGCGATCGACCACCTCAAGAGGCTGATCAAAGCGGCCGGCAAGAAGTCGTACATCCTTGTCATCGGCAAGCTCAACGTCACCAAGCTTGCCAACTTCCCGGAGGTCGACGTGTACGTGCTGGTGGCGTGTCCCGAGAACTCGTTGATCGACTCCAAGGACTTCTACCGGCCCATCGTGACACCTTTTGAGCTCGAAGTGGCCTTCAACTCGTCGCGGGAGTGGAGCCAGACGTTCTCGCTGTCCTTTGGGGACATTTTGCCGGGTAAGAGCATCACTTTCTGGTCGTTGGTTTGACATTTTGTTACACTGATAAACCATCGGTTGCCACTTCTCCGCATTAGGGCAAAGGACTGACAACTGATGGAGCAGCAGTGCAGCAGCTTGGCTGCTGAGAAGGTGAAAAAATAAAAGTAGAAAAAGGCAGATAATAATTTGGTGATTATAAGGTATCAGATAAGAATTTTGGTTGCAAGGAATGTATGCAGACTTCAGAGCAGGATAGGATCGGTTCAGGCCAAAAATATGCCAGGGAAGCTTAGTTACCTTTATTTTGTAGCGAAGTATTTAACAAAGAAGAAGTTGAGTTGAAGAATTAATGCTGCCCCTTGCACTAATTCAGGTACTGCAAGCGGCTTTTTCCTAATATACATGATCCTTGCGCCGTGAATGCTGATTCACAGTAAATTTGGAGGGACAGCCGCACAGCAGTGCTGCGAATTTCAGGTGTCAGCTGAGGCTGCTATTAATTAGAACTACCGACTGAAAAGTTGATTTATTGTAATGGAATGACAGAAGCGTTTTTATTTCATGAGCCATTTCACCAAGCCATGGCCAGTCCTCCCCCCTTGAGCGTGTGTATAAGTATTCACGTATGTAATTCCACATGTTGCATCTCATCATGTCATTCTTCTTGCCGATTCACCCCCCCCCCCCCCCCCCCCCTCTCACATCCTATAAAACATGCACTTTCCCACTCCGAACGTGACTGATACACACTCCTCCACACCTCTTTACTACCCCTACCTTTCCAGCCTGCGCTGCACTCGACACTCACTACCATTTCCTCTGCGAATGGCCCGCAGACTCATACCCCCCTTCCCTCCCCTCACATCTGGGGGCAGATGTGTTGTGGCTCAGGGGAGTCAGGCCAAGTACTGGCCACCTCCCGGGCTCTTGCAGTCGTGGCAGTGCTCTGGGCCTCTTCCGTCCCCAATACCTGATCTCAAAGGACAAAATAACATCTCTCTCTCTCTCTCTCTCTCTCTCTCTCTCTCTCTCTCTCTCTCTCTCTCTCTCTCTCTCTCTCTCTCTCTCTCTCTCTCTCTCTCTCTCTCTCTCTCTCTCACACACACACACACACCACCGCCCTCGTCCACTAAGCGGTGGAATCTCATAACAGATCACGCAATTACTAATGAGACTGTCGCTGTTGTTGTTTGAGGGAAAGGAAAAGGAAAGGAAGCGCACTGACTCACCAGTACATGCAACCCAGGGCAGCAGAGGGAACTCGTAAAGCACGATATAAAACTCTTTTGAGGAGGCGCTATTTAATTTTGTCGACTGCAGTATCCCCCCCCTTCCCCTTAGAAATAGTAGCAGTAGGAGAGCAGTGAGTTAAAATGAATGAAAGAATAATATCTTTATTCGACAACAGTTGCTAGTCTAGTGAGTGACGTGCATATCCCAAAAGAAAGCATCACTAAAAAGGTAGAACCGCAAAAAAAAAACAGAAGGTATTAGCGGTGGAAATGCAATAATGCGGGACCAGCCTGCCTTTCTGCGTGCGTGCAGACAAAAAAGGGGTGTCTAGAGCAACATGTACCTTTTGGTGTTTCGCTTATTTGATGGCTGAAGGCAGCAAAAAAGAGCGTAAATTGTTCGTGTGGGAACTCGGCGCGGAATAATTTAAAGCCCCGAGATGAGCCCGTGAAAACACGTCAAATAATCATGGTGCATTTGATTCCGCGAAGCTACTCCTGTGCTATGAGGCGCACCGCATATTGAAGGCAGGCAGAGCGATTTAGGCCGCCTGGGGCTGTTTGCGTGCGTCGAAATCTCCACACATGGATGTTTTGGTTTTTCTTTTTACTTCAGCAAAACGGCAGCCTGGTGTGGTGCTCGCAGCCACATCCTTGTGGTCGTCAGCCTACAAGTGACTCTCGGAGAAGCTTTTGAGGGCCACAGTTCTCAAGCGCTTACCCCCTCCAGGTGTGAAAGCTTTTTAAAGAAAAGTATGAAAGGCGGCATGCTCTTATTTCAGGTGTTGGCATTCGCCTTTGCGCAGTGCAGCAATTTTGCGGCCCGATTGTCATTACACAGTCGTAGTGCCAGGAAAAAGCGATGTCGATGTTTCATATCGCCTGTAGGCCGCCGAGTTTGAAATCTCGTTTGCTCAGCCCTGCACTCTGTTCGCGCTACCAGTAGTAGCATGCCGTTGTAGCATTGGGCGCACGCCTTTCTTCATGTTGGGACAATGAAGAGAGCGTTGGTAGTATTGTGATTGATCTGAAGGGGAAAGTGCACGAGAAGTTGCGAAGTCGATGGTGCGTGAAAGACAAGAAGCACCGAGTGGCGTTGTTCGCGCATTATTAGGTGCGGAAGGCCGAACCGTTTCATCGTGAACCGGCAGCCGCTCAGTTCTGGTTTGGGTTCGACATGCTCAAAAAATAACGGTTCGGGTTCAGTTCCGGCAAAAATACCGGTTCGGTTCTGGTTCTCGGTTCCGTTTGGTTCAGTTCCGGTTTGGCACCCTGGAGTAAATACGGTATGTGCTTGCACACTGAGCTATTTGAGCCAAATTTGGCGTGTATTCGCTTTATAGCAGTAAGAATGGCGGGGTAAACAATGGAAGTTACAAATGTGCACGTAAACATGGAAGCACTAGTGCGTACTATGCTTGTTATAGCTGCACAGCAGTTGGGCACTTTGGGCTTGTTTGGCCCGACACTGGCCAACTGGCGTAAGCGACATCGCCACCAATGGGACCCTTTTGGTTGAGCATACTCGATCTTTCACGAACGAATGATTACTGTCAACCACAACAAAAGTAGGTCACGTACAAATTAGGTCAAAAACAGAGCAAGTGCGGAGAGCGCTCCTCGACTGATATCGTTCGAGTGGTATCGTTGTGCCATCTGTGAAGGCGAATGCTAAACAAAGTAACGCAACAGACCGTTTCACTGTTTGCAGCGGTTGTAGTCAACATACTAACGATCGTTTTAGGCGCATTCCCTGAGCACGTCTTTGCTGACGTCGCAAAACACGGTTTAGCGGGATAGTTAAAATTTTGGCTTAAAATGTTCAATTTCTCAATGGATAAAGCATGTTTGCTGCCAGACAAGCGCTGGGGTAACCATGAAACGCCAAATGCTTCGAATAAAACAAACTTGTATTTTATCTTCCTTGCCTCTTAAAGTTTTTACAGCATACAGCAGGGGGGAGTTCTGGAGTCCATATGGGTCTGTGTACACACATCACAGCATTCCCATCATTGTTATGAACAGGATCAAAATCCCACCCCACTCATCATCATGGGAAAGGCTGGTGTACATGCATGCTGTTGGTGTGGGCTGTTGTATTGCACTTGCACTTTCACTTGCCCAGTTCCAAGGTTGAGCACCATGACCTCAAGGTCACCAGAACATTGCTGCCTCGTGAGATTGGAGCACTGTTAACGGAAGGGGTTGCACTAATTTGAAACTTTGGCTGCTTCGGAGTACTGTTTGCTGTTTAATTCAATTCGCAGTGCAGCTTTGTCGTTCGAAATATTCGAGGTTTTCCAAGAGTCGAAAGTTGCGAATAATAGAGCAATAAAAGTTGTCTCTGCTGCACAACAAGCAAGCTTTTTAAGCTTCTCTGCACTACGCGCCTTTCTTTTTGTTGACTTTTTTGCACGACACCGAAGCTGTGCAAAAAAGCCTAACACGTGTAAGCGTTGCCGGGAATGAGTGCTTGCCAACTGTTGTGTATGTTAGGTGCAGTGGAACACTACTGGTGCAAAATGTAGCTAAAAGAAGTTTCTCATCGATATAGTGGCACAAGTGACGAATCGAGGGTTATTAGGTACTTGTTGGCGTGCTTTAAGGTACTGGTCATACCAACTACTTGCATGCCTAGCAAAAGATTCTTTTTTTTTTTATGAGCATGTTAAAAAAACCACATTTCTTCATGGCAATGTGTGCCAAATATTTGTTCTACTGCTTTGCCATCCTGGCTTAAACTTTTCAAAAAATTTTGCTCTTATTTTCTCATCAGCACTAGTCCATAAACAAAGATGTGTCAACTCTTGACTGCCTAAGTTATTTTTTTTTGTAGCTAAAGTATTTAAAAATATCAATTCGCGATTAGTTTTTACTATTCGTATTCTATCCAGAATCCCAAATGTCATATTCAGATACTACGTCTAAATAGTTCTGCTAATTTTCACAGAGAAGTTGTCTTGTACTAGGTTCTGACCAAAATTGCTTGCGTCTGTTGGGTCATGGTGACAAAGCATTACACGCACTCGCTCCAGAGATAGTAAAACAGGTGCAGCTCGCAATCTAATATATGTAGCTTGGAGAAAATCATGCTGAAATTGGCCGCTACAACAACTCTATCATTACGCCCGAGTTTCATCTACTTGTTATAATTAGTTAGTTCACAGTGACTACACAGTTTACAGTTGCGTAACAGTTTTAATGTCACGTCAATACGTCCGTCTATGGTGAGAGTGTGATCATATAAAAAGATTGCAACTATAGGACAAATAATTTATAGTCGTAAGGAAGTTATGTGTGTGTGTGCCTTTACGATCAATATAGCAAGTCACCACACATAAAACAATTACGGTTATCCACCAATAAAGCTTCGTTGGTCTTCCGTTTTCACAGTAGTGGCAGGGGTCTAAATTTTTTGTCAGGCAGTTTTCCAATGAACCAACTACCCCTCATCTACACTTAGGTGGGGTCGATTTCATCATTTGAGTGAACTCATTTCTGACCCCTGCCACTCGCAGCGCAAGTTGGTTTTGTTTGGGATGTTGGGAGAATGTGCGCAAGTTTCCCCCGAACATAAAAACCTCCTTTCTCCCTTTTTGTTATGTTGCTGACAGGTGGTGAATTGTATTCGGAGCTCAGAGAAAAAGCTTCACGAGAACCCGAATACGACGTGTCCCTGGTGACTGGAAAAATGAGGAGTATTGGCATTCAAGAAGACAGCGCGGACTCTGCAAGTGGTGTCCTTGTAGCCAAGGAAGGCACGGTCGCCGTACCACGGCTGCATGTTGCTGCCTCAGGTGCTGTACCACTCTTTGGCTGAGTTGCGGTGGCTCTAGGGGTTGAGGCAGAGTCCTTTGATGTATACCATGGCACCAGGTGTGAAACTCTGCTTCAAAATCCGGGCCGTACCAGCACCCTTGCTTCGTTGATGATCTGGGGAAAATGCATTTGCGCGCCACCTGGGGGACAAAAACTGAACTTCGCTAAATGTTTACTTACGCAACACAACTTAAAATCCAGCAGTTTGTGTAGTGCGGTAACCGCAAAGAATTTCCAGATGAATTAATGGACATCATTCTAATTTGGCACCAATCTTCCCGCAGTCTGAATGGTGGTGACACGTGATGTCTAAACGCGACACTAATGTGTGCATACAAAGACAGGGTTCGCACAGGTCCTTGAAAACCTTGAAAACCCTTGAATTTAGAAGTGTCAATTTCAAGGCCTGGAAAGTCCTGGAATTTTTAAATGGTCCTTGAAAACCCTTGATTTTTCCGGAGAGAATCAATGTCCCTGTCTTTTCACAAGAACTTAAAGTGTTTGTCGTGGATTTTAGGTGCTAAGAAATGCAAAGAAACATTGTAGCAATCAAGATTAAGTGCATTTTGCGTGAAATGACAAGTTTGGGGAATTTTTTTACTACAAGGCAGCATTGGGAGCAGGCACTTGTCAATCCAATCCATGTCACTATACAATCCAGTGAAAGCCAGCTACTGTTCTCTATCTTGCATCATCCATCTAGTCTGGATGCTCGCTCCTTGCATGTTTGCTGTGCCTCATACGATCCATCTGCATTTGCTTTTATGTGCAAATGGTGGACGTGCACATTGTTCATCCTGCCTTGCTGCAACACTTGCGGATTTAATTTCAACTGATAGTTTGCTGACAAAGCAGGAGATGCAGGCAACATTAACGAACTTTTGAAATCAAACAGCTTACCAACCATGAAATAAAAAAAAGATCTGGGGGAGCAGTCACGAACGCGTTGGTGCCTATCTAAATGTGCACTAATGTGCTTAGGTATTGTGCAACAAAAAACTTTTGCATTGTGTTGAAAAAGTTATAAAATAATCCCTGATAAAACATTAGACGGGGACCTTGAAAATGTGTTTTCTGGTCCTTGAAAACCCTTGAATTTTTGCTTTTGAAGCCTGTACGAACCCTGAAAGAGCTCCATTGTTTACAATACGCAATTCAAAAAACACAATTATGCAGGAGTAGGCAAGTCTGCAATATATTATAGTTTCAGCCAGGTACAAGTTTTCAAAGGGACCGTGCAACACCCTTTGAGCAGTGCAAATAAACCTGAGCAACGTTTAGATTACACTGCCAAGAGTAACTGAGCCAAATATTACACATGCACGTGAACTGGTGAGCGTGCAAATTGCTGTGAAAGATGCGGAAAAACCAGCCGTGCTCTCTTCAATTTTCCTCATTATGCACCCCTGGTATGGCCTAAACGACGTCATTGCGACCATGGCTGTCCTATTGGCTGTTGCTGGTCAACTTCGTGGCTTAATTCTCGCATTTCCTGTGACGATCCGCCATCGTCTGCGCTGTGTACGAACCTCTTCAATTTCCGAGCCTGTACGAACAGTTTTGGCGTTTCTATTGTGTTTTGAGTGCACGCTTAGTTTGAGTGACGAACTCAATACTCACCCTTCAATGACACCCCTCTACAACAAACGTTTATTGATTCAAAAAATGCCAAAAACGCCCTGAGCGTGCTTGCCTGAGCACGGGCTTGCGAGCAGGCAGCCATGCCAGCTTTTTCGTGGCACCAGACCGAAAATAGACCCCTCCACGTTGCAGAAAAAAGGAGACAACTCCTCGCCTTGTGATATATTGAAGGCCGCCAAAGAGAACGCCGCAAGCCGCCCCAACTCTCCGGGAGAGGGCGCACAGCTTTCGTCGCAATGTCCACGGTCGAGTTGAGAGGGAACAATTATGCGTGATTTCTCATTGCACCTAGTTTGTGATAGTGAACGAATTTTCATAATTCTTGTGGGAGGAGATTGCTGGGACAATAGACTTTACCCCAAAATACATTCCGAGTAGTCGATGCTAAGTGCTGCAGGGCCCCTTTAAATGTGTACAGTTGAAAGTATGTTGCTGAGTGGCTCACTGTTGCCAGCATTCGTTTTGGCAGCATGCGTGAGGCTGGAAGGTCTAAAAATTCCTCTTCGTAACATTGTTGGGTCATATAAAAAAATGGTTCTGTTCGAGGTGTTTTAAGTGGTGTCCTTTAATTTGAGATAGAGAGCATATGGCCTCCAAAAACGGTTGCCTGTCCCCTTTAGAGAAAAGGTTTATAGTAGGTATTGGAGTGCAACAACCAACTACATACTCAAAATGGCATGCTGGTCACTTGAAACTGGTTGAGCGTGACCACATGCCTAGATTTTTAAAAACCATTCTTTGGGAAAAAATAGTCCTCGGTGTTCTATTTTTTTTCCTTCGTGCAGAATAACGAAACTTTGCTTGATCGCCATTGGTATGGTAGCTGTTTCAATTGCATGTTTTTTCATCGTGTTATTTGCATCGCAGGCGAGTTTCTCATGAACCGGACATGGCAGGGGCTCGATCCAGACCTTGGCAAGACACCGCCTGCCCAGGTTCAAAAGGGGCAGATGGGACTGGCAGCCGGTTATGAAGGAGAGGGTGACACACCATCGAAGCCACTGTAGCCGGCTGCAACATGTCTGCAGGATCCGGGGGCACTTGTAGCCGTAGCCGAAGCCATGGGTACAAGAAGTACGGAGGGAAGGAGTATGGATTTCTATAGCCCATCAACCACCATGTTTCACGAAGCCTGTTTGGTTTCCTGCATTAACACCTACATCACTAAAACAGTTGAAATTTTTTAAGAGGACTGCGACAAATTATGTGCTGTTTGAAAGCATGTAGAAAAAAACTAAAAAAAGAAATTGGAGCCCTTCCACCCTGGGAAGGGTGTAAGAACTCTCTGCAAATCCAACCAGACGTCCAGCGAAGCTGGCGGTCTGGTTGGATTTGCTGTGTTGGGGTTTAGCTTTGTTGGAGATTTGCTACATTGAGTTATGAGGAGAGTGGCCCCATCTCTACATCAAAGACTAAGGACACACAATTTTGTAGCGTAAGCTACACTGGCCGAGGTTGAGCAGTTTCGTGTCGACCCTGAAGGGCTGTGCTGCGCAAGCGCAAGGAGCATTGAATTGCATTGGATTGGATTGGATTGGAAATCCAATCCAATTGGAGTACGGGTGCGTAGAGAATTGGGTCTGCACATTCGCCAGTCTGCGCATTCCAGAGGAGTGACGAGATGCACTGGTGCTGGCGCGTGCCCAGCCACCAAAGAGGCAGTGCCATTGCGCAATGCTAGAAGGGAAACCCCACACGTGGCCAGGAGTATAAATTATGGCTGTAACAATACTCCCTTCGTAGATGGCCGCGCTTCACTGCACAGCCCGTAATGTGGGAAAGCCGGCTTCCTCAAAGTGGGCTTCTGAACAGTGTGTGCATTGCGGGAAAGACATTTTTCCAGGAAATGTGGAGGCCCTAAGACCTGTTCTATTCTTTGTACATTTTGCTGCCAAGTCCTCAAGTTTTCATTCCACACGGGCGCAAGAACTGGGTGGATTAGAGATGTACAGCTTTACTGAAAGCCTGTATGATAAAAAATGACAGTCAGTTTCTTCCTTGAGGAAGCTGTAGAACGCATCAAATGGAGCGATAAACCATTTGACTGGGCAGGCAGGAACGCCAGAACTCCCAGCATGGTTCGCGGAGCCCTTATTAATTTTTGGCCCATCCCCATGTGGGTATGTGCCATATCTTGCTTGGTGCAGATCAGTTTCATCGAACAGCAGAAGCAACTAGTTCCTCTGACCTTCCTAAACCTTTCATGCAACCAACTGTCCTATATCTCATTTTGTGTATCCGTTATTTACCTATATCTCTTGTTCTTTGCATCTATATCTCATTTTGGGTATCCATTATTTCCCTGTATCTCTGGTTATTTGTATTTTTACCTTTTAATTATACAGCTAACACTGTGTAATTAGGAAATGTTTTGTTCTTCAAATTCCCTCTACTTTTGCTCGTTATTGTCATCTTTGTTATTTGTGTACTCCACACTCCCCTCTGTAATGCCTTTTGGCCCGTTGAGTGTAATAAAGACGATTTGGCCACTCCCCCCATAGTTATGGTCAACAGGTAGCTGTATCCCTGGCTCAGCTTCTTTGTATCTGACGCCAGTGGACCTTCAAGGTTTATCTGGCAACAACCCGCGCGTTTCTGCCTTCGGTGTTCAAGTTGGTTTAAGTTGCAAGGTGGTGGGGGGCTAAAGATGACTCGACGCGATACTAAAGTATCTTGCCAGAAATTGCACGCAACTTTTCAGCCCTAGAGAACCACTAAGTAGTAGATATTGTAGTGTTGCGGTGGCGACGGCCCCTAAGGGGCATGGCAAAGAGGCAACGCGCATGTTGAAGGTGAAATCCAGGAGATAATTTTTTGAAGATGGCATCGCCTGTATAGCCGATTCGCAACCCCCTGCTGGTAGACCACCGAAATGCTGGGATCTGAGAACCCCGATACCACAGATATAAAACAGTTTCTACAGCTTTTTCCAACACTTTGCAGTGGCATTACCCAAACGTGGTGGACAAGAATTCAAAGGAGCAATTGCTGAACTTGACCTTGAAATCCACGTGCACCTAGCTGACAAACTGAATTCAGCATTTTGCAAAATGTCTTGAATTAGTTATTTTGCTAGAGAAGCTTCGTGAGTGAGTGTTTGGCGAAGTCTTTCTGCAACGAACACGCTGTTTTTACCTGAAAAGTGAGGAAGCAGCAAAATTAAGTGAAGTTACATTGTTACCGTCCCATCACATTAACCAAATAGACCATAAACTATTTTTAAAGGCACTAGCGAAACGTCTGCAATATGTTAAAAAAAATTCAGTCCCCTTCCACTCTGAAGAAGGATGACCAGCAAAGCAGTGGTGGCAAGCCTCAACGCGAGCGACAATGCGCATTGACCAGGTCGTAGGCCAAGGGCTGCACAAATCAAAACATGTTTGTTTGTAATTTGCGATTGAGCAAACTTACTGTTTAATTACCTGAATTGAAATTTAATGAACAAGTTTTATTCCACAAGGACAAACATGGGGCTGTCCACTTCCCTCTTGTAGAAGTGCATGTGTTAGCAGCAGACGAGGATTCCACAATATTTACAACTTCACTGGGAACTGTGAAATTTTGAAAAGTAAGTAAAAGTCTGTGTAATGTTAGAGTCGGCTTAGTGACTAATTGTCTTATAATTTGTTTCGGGATAGTGTCAGTGAAACAAGACTTAAAGGCACAGGGTAAGCCCTATACTTGCCATGCATTTTTGGCCATTTTGAGGTACATTTTTCTCGGCATCTAATAAAGATATCTGCTTAACGTATATATCATTTTCTTTCAAATTTTGTGCTCTTTTAACTGTACTAGAATTGTGAACATTCTTAAAAAATTCAGTTTTTTATAATTTTTTGTCCGTTAGTACCTACATTTTGGCATTATTTTAGTATTAAAAGTTGTGTACCAAAAAAACTCTTACGCGCATATTTTCAATTCTAGTACAGCAGGTGTGACAAGTTATGTAGATAACAGGGGAAAAAAATCAGCTCGTTGTCTCGGAAGATATAAGAAATATTGGTACCTATGTAAGAAAAAAGATCGTTCTGAGATAATTGAGTTTAAAGGAGCACTGACACCAATTTTCGGCGTTAATATTATTGCACAGTTCGCTTCCTTCGCTCAACATAATACCCTGGCTGAAATATGAGCGGCCTGCGGCGCGAAGAATGTAGTTCAATTGGATCTCATTTATCGCGCCGACGGAGCAGCGCGCGGAGCGGCACTCAGCAAATGGACATCAGCGTGACGTCAATCCATGAGCGGAAAAGAAGTGACGCGACAGCGCTCGTCAAAAACTCGTGACGTCCCTTCACGCGCGCGACCCCACGAGCGGCGAGCGGGCACAACACCCTCTCAAGCGGGCGCCGGTGACGTCCGCACAAAGCGGTGAAGTCTGTCCGGGAGTCTGTCCGGGAGTCTGTCATATGCGCCGTTCGGGATGAAAGCGCGGGAATTTGAAACAAACTATTTTCAGGCCGTTCAATGTAATTAACTATCGCACGCTGGAGTATTTAAAGTGCTGTTTCGGGTTCGCCAGGCCATTAAGCATCGATAAAAACAATAAAAGTGGAACATACAATTTTCGTGTCAGTGCTCCTTTAAAGTAAAAAAAGAGGTGAAGAACGATACTTTTTTGGTAAAAACACCAATGGAGCCATTTATTTAAAAAGCACCAGCTTCATAATCACTGTCAAAGTCAGTTTTTTTGCTTTTCACCCGGTCGTTTGTCCTTCCTTGACTATTTTGTGCACCCTCGTACAGATCTGTTCACACAGTGTTTTGCTTGTGGTCAACCTCCTTAAGCCACTTGATGGTGGTGTTGCGCCCAGGGTTTGGTCTGAATGATTTCAAAATGCTGGCTCATGCGTTGCTTCATCATTTAATGAAAGAACAGCATCCAATGTTGCAATCATTAGAGTGTGAAGCCCAAAAAATATGTTTTTTGTGCGCAGCTTCGAAGGGCAGATGTGGAAAAAACGTGCAACAGGGTCTTTGGATTGCCCTCGCTGAAAAATCAGCTATGCAATGGTTGCTAAGCAATTTCTTAATACAGCTGGTTCCAGAAAAGCATTTTGATCTGAAACTGGGAGTTTTTTGATGAAAAAAAAAATGACAATAAACCCTGAGAACATTCTTAAGAGGATGGGGGCACTTACTACTTGCTTACGGGAAAACTGCTTTTTAGCGAGGAATAAGACTTTTTAAGGCAAGTGTGAATATGGAAAATGTGCACAAGGTATTGAACTTCCTTAATTGCGAAGAAAAACAAAAAGTCATTTTTTCAAAATTTCGCCTTACCCTGTGCCGTTAAAGCCACTTTCTATTATAATACTCCCTCCGATGATGGGAGTGCTTCACTGTTCAACACTTAATGTGGGAAAGCCATCTTCATCGTCATCGGCCCCTTCCATAGATTTCTAATTATCCCGGTCCTGTGCTAAGTGCGACCAATTTATCCCCGCAAACTTGTTGATATCATCTGCCCACCTAACTTTCTGCGCCCCTCCCCCTGCCACGCTTGCCTTCTCTAAGGATCCACTCTGTTACCCTTAATGACCAGCGGGTATCTTGCCTTTGCATTACATGCCCTGCCCACGTCCATTTCTTCTTAATTTCTACTACGTAATATGTCCAAGCTTAGGCTTCCCTTACATACACGAATGCATGGCTATGGAGACATTCTTCCAGGGGAAATATAAGCCGTCATGTTATAATATTGTCACGAAGCCAAGAACGACGCAGTTGTCTTGAAGGAGAAATAGCTTTATTGGAGCGAACATGTGCTCCCCTAACAACTCAAAAGAATACAGGGGCGGCGAAGCTGCGCTCAACAAAGTGACTTGCACAGGCGAGTGTCGTCAAATCGAATGCCGCGGCGTCTACTCTGCAGGCTTTTATCTTCCGGCGCGAGTGTTTCTGGAACCGTCCATTCGCATCCAGAAAATTGTAGATCACAGAAGATTATTCTGGGCTAGCGACGTTAGGGCGAAACAGTCTGCTTATCTGAATGTGATAGCCTGTGCGGCATAAAAATAAAGAATGGAAGACGCGCTTTGCTAGGAACGCAGATAACACAGCCGGGCGTGGCCCGGCAGTAAACACAAACAATAAAAAAACAAACCCATACATGGTTCGCGGCAATATGAAGGACCTGGACTTTTTTGTTTTATTTTTATATGTTTTTTTCGTACGCTGAAGGTGTGGCGCACAGTTTTACGATCTCGGGGATTTGAGTGGACGCAGCAACGTGGTGCTCCGGAGGAAGCCTTCTGGACCTCAGCCATAGACAGCTTTGCCGTAAAAAGCAGTTAGTTGGACCACACATCAGACATCCAGCATGAAAGGCAAAAGCGTATGCACAAACATACACGTCGGGTGGAGCATTCTGTAATGTAGGGACGCTGCTCAGGGGCGTGTTGCTGTGATACAAATTGATTAAGAAAAAGCCTTCGACAGAGCACGTCACGGCAATTTATTTCCAGTTGTATAGCACCTCAAGGCGAGTTCAGTGGTATTTGATGTAGTAAAGATGGTGGACAAAAAAAAACTGTGGTTGATTCCTCTGTCAAAGAAATCAGTAAAACACGAAAGTGAAATGTGCACCGAAATCTGCAGCTGAGCGTCATTTGCGGGCCGGTGGCTGCCGAGCGACGTCCTCCTGCTGGCGGGTCGCTTCGCATATGTGTACTGGCGTCATTTTCGTGACGGATATGACGTCAGTGAAATCTTAATGTATCGCGGCCAGCATTTTATATTTTAACACTTTCGTGGCAAAATATAAAACTCGAAAACGAATAACCCGAAGTATAACGTACTCTTTATTACTAAAGGTTGCTTCCCCGCAAGAAGACGGTGTGTGCAGGGGTGCACCCTTTACAGGCCGCTTGCTTCGTTGTACTGGCGTCAATTCCGTGAGGGGTGTGACGTCAGCGAAATCTTCGTGCACCCGGGAATAAAACACTTTCGTGTTAAAATTGCACGACCAACGCCATTACAAGCAAAGAGCTAACCGAAAGAATAACCTCTTCTGCTCGCGCTTTACCAGGAAATATAATTCAGAGTTGTGTAAGCAATCGAAGGATTTGTTCTGGAAGCAACCGAAGTCAAAGCACATAGTCGCGGCAGACTTCTGTAATGATGAAGCAAGCTTAACCAGCACTTTACCTGTGACGAGACAGTTCTGCGACATATCTGGAAGCATTGCGAACCGTTGGAATCTAACTTGGGGCGATGCTGGAGACGCCCCGTGTTTATAATAACATGGCAGCACGGGCGTCAGCAGGGGGTGCAAAAGGAGTTCTTGATCCCCGTCCCCCCACCGGCTTTTCTACTATTCCCCAGCCCCTGCCGCTTCTCCATTCGCGCTTGCTTGTTCGCGGCCGCTAAAATTGATGATTGGAAACATTCCAGAATGTTCGTTGACGTTTCCGAATGTTAAAAAAGGCGGGGTGGGGACGTCTATTGGAGTTTATGGGTCGGGAACAAAATTGGGCACCATAAACACAGATGTAGCCACCCCTGGACGCCTTAGCAAATTTTGCCCGTGGCATTTGAAAACCCGAAGTTTTTTTTTTTCTTCGCAGGAATTCTGGGCCTACCTTGCCTCTCTCTGCACTATACCATATAGCTGTGCTTCGGTTATTTGTTAACGGCCCCCCTCGCCTAACGGCAGGGGCTTAGCCACTCAAGGTGCGTGTCAAATGTGTTCGAAAGGCTGGCTTCTGTGCGCTTGCTCTTGCGAAAGATTCTGATAAGAAGTCGCTGCGTGGCGTCGGAACGCACATTTACTTTTTTCGTACACCTTTATAAAAGATGCAAGGCCATGCCTGCAAAGAGCGAGGCTCCGGTGAATATAACCCATTCCCGGAAGACCGCGCCGGCTATGTTTAACAGAAAATGCCAGAGGGTCCCCTCGGCATCGACAAAATAAATGCATCCATGAGGGTGCTCAGATGCGTGATTTCCCTTTTGTAACACGGGCAAGAGCCTCTGGGTGTGTGCACCAAAGCATTTTCCCACCTCTCGCTACCACCTTTCTTCCGTAAGTGGACTGGCGAGTTCGCTGCGTCGCCTGAAGTCGTTCGTGCGGTTCCCGTTCGAAAGGCGAAGCATTCATGCCGTCCAGCTGAGGTCCAAGCCGTCCAGCTGGCGTGGCGTCTAAAATCCAATCCTTCTCACCATGGCCATCGGCAGGATTTCATTTTTAGGGGACGAACCCGTTGCATTGCGGGGGACAGGGAGAAGCAAACGGCTGAAGCAAAGCTGGTGGGGCTTGAGGGGGACAAGTGCCCCTTTTACACCCCCCTCCGGCGCCCACGCTTCTAACCTAATCCAATCGTAGCCACAACAGGTCTCTTTTTTTTTGCCTGCTCAGAGCAGCTCTGAGCAGTTCCAAGCAGCCCAAAACTGCTCCCGTCATAGATGTTCTATGGGCAAATAAAATACGGAGCTGCTTGGAGCTGCTCAGAGCTGCTTTGAGCAGGCAAAAAAAAGAGACCAAACGTGTTCCTCGTGGGGTAGAGCGAACGGGAAAAGAAAAGTAGAGCGGCTGTGAGCGTCGCGGGGATGTTTTAGACTAGCGCAAAGCTTGTCGGAGCTGTTTTAGGCAAGCGCGAAGCTGGACCGTTTTAGCTTTTTGTGAACCTAAAATGGACTCCAGAAGCTTTCCAAAAAAAAAAAAAAAAATACCGGTGCTGATTTTGGTGTAGCGTCTTGTTAAAGAAGAGAAAACATTCCGAGTGGGTCGACGATCCCGAATCCGAAGATATTTCTATCCCCATTGCCGCACCTAAGCAGCGTCCACCATCGCAGGATGGACTCTCGCAGCATATGGACGTCACTTTGCCATCAAGTCGTCCCTTGCAGGTAAACTCTATTGGAGCCAAAAGTCCGGCCCCAGTCTTTCGCGTTCAGAACTTTTGGGTACACCCATCTTTAGGGTGAGCTACTAATCAAAATTCATTTATTACCTATTTCTTGGTTTTGTTTTGTTTTTCTCATTGATATTTGAGGACAAATATTCTTGTTCCGCGTAACCCTGGCTGTAAGATGCCCCTGCAGTTTGCCGGTTAGCCTGCGTTAGACTTGTTGGATAAATTATTAAGTTAGTTTATTATAACCCCGTACCAGCGCCAAGTTCCGGGCGAACGCCCACACCCGAAACATCGTCCACCCTTTAGCTAGGGTGAAATATTCAATTTAATAAAAGACCACAAAGATCGCCCACCCCTGAAAATCTATTGCTTTAGCGCCGATGTGTGCACAAAATAAGCGCTAATCATCTATTCATGTGTTGATGCGGTCACTTATTTGTCCTTTCCGCACTTGATCCGAAAGTTCGTCCACCTGGTATTTTTAAATGCAGAGCATTTCTTAGCCTCGCCTCTTCCTGCGTCGGACGGCGTCCACAGCTCCGCGTCCGCAGCAGGTGCGCCTCTCCTCCTTCCCTCCTCTCTCTCAACAGCAGCTGGGGCGCGCATGCGTCGTAGTCAGCCCGTTCGCTCCGTCGCGGTCTCGGCGTAACAGGTGCGTGATAGCAGCGCGGTGGGGCGTGGAAGGGCGCGCGCTGCTTGCGCATGCGCGCTCTCCCCCTCGTACTGCTCTCCCCACAGAACTGCGCGCGCTGCAAATATAAAGCGGCTAGCGGTCGCTCGTGCTTCAGTCACTGCATTGCTCCTTCCTTCCTTGGTTGACGCTCGCTCCCACGTTTACTCGTGTCTGCTACTCCAGCATCACGGAAGAAGCGATGGAAGCAACACTACCTTCTACCAGCACTGAGGCCCCAATGCTCTGCATTTACTCGTGTTCCCCTCGCGGGAAGTCGCGGGAATTTTTTTTCTTGATATCTCTCCAGTTTTGGTTGGCGGTGCGGCCACTTTTTGTAGTCTTTCGCACCTGACCCGAAAGATCGTCATCCCGTATTTTTCACTTGGTATCTCTGAAATTTAGGTGGGCGTTCTTTCGGAACTTCACGGTAGGTATACTTAGGATAGCTTCATCGAAAGCTGCATTTCTTAGTTTTCTTTTATAACTATTTAATGAGTCTGGCGATGTTGGCCGAGCCAAAGCTAGATGTTCTACATCTGAAGAGCGCATCAGTACAAAAATACAGTATACATCATCTTGCTTTATTACGTTCGGCGCACGTTGTAAAATAACAGACATTTTAAATGGAGAGATGTTCAGTTTAGTCGTGCAGCAGCACATGCCGTCTCCTGACGGAAAGAATACGCGAGTTCAGGCCAAAAGCGAGAGAAGTCTTTGCGCACCTACATTAAGAGAACAAGGAGGCAGCTTGGCGCAGAACTGAGTGCGCTGCATATCATTGAAAACGCCAAATACGGGCCGGCCAAACACTCCGTAACTCCAGAAGAATACTCGCAGCATCTCCATCCTTTGCTTAGACGCTCTGCTATCAGCACAAGACAAACAAATTAGAGACACCCCGTATTTGTTTTACTTTTATTGCGTCACCTAAACGTGTTCAGAGAACGAGCAAGATTTAAATACGAAGCTATGCGAGTCAGTTAAAAAATATATTAGCAGTGGCTTAGCTCGGCTATGCCAGGATATACGTGGCATGAGCTATGGTTCAGCTGGTTATTCTTAGCTTTCCTGGTTGTCTAGGATTAGCTGATCATCATGCTTACTGCTGCTCAAACGATTTCCAGTCCAGTTCAGTCGCGGTGGCGGGCCGCTGGCGGCGGCTCCGGCGCGCCAGCTGTGCGCCGTGAGACGTCACTGCTCCTCGCACATGCGCAGCACGGCTGTCCAGGAGCCATGCGAAACTGCTCAACCTCGGCCAGTGTAGCTCACGCTACAATACTACCATTTCTGCTACTGCGACCGTGAAGCTAAACTTTGGCGACGATCGTGAAAGGCCACGGGCTTCAATGAATACCCCGTGGATTTCCTAGCCATGGCCCCTCGATCAAGCGCACACAAGGTGCGCTTGATCGAGGGGCCGTGTCCTGGCATTCGCTCAAGAGATACATCCCGGTGTCAGTCGCGCTCTGCAAACGGCCGTCATATTCCCCGCGACATGCTGTCCTCATAGAGCGTTCGTTTAACGGGATTCGGCGGGTGCACTTGAAAGCGTGGTTTCGCTCGACGGCATCCCCTAACCTGGACTCGGCATGCTTCAGATGCGTTATGAAAGAAATTGAAGAGGAGAGGCAAAGAGCACTAACAGAGATAACCACTTCGTGGTATACGCGCGCCTGTAGACGCATGGTGCTTATATAAATGACAGCACGGAAGGGTTTCCGCAAAGAAAATACCAGTTTTTTCAATGTTGCCTCACAGCATCATTTAATTTTACATGGTGACCTTATCGGTGCGAGATTAATTGTTTAAAAAACCTGTGTCATCGATCGTTCTCTTTAATACAATGTTGCCCTGTTATAACGCAGTTGTTTCTTGTTGTGATGTATGAGCGCTAATAAACATCTTGAAATTTAATTCGTAAAATTTGTTCTTCTTAAAAACCTAATAACAAAATAAGCTTTCTTCGTTCTATCCCTTGGATACTGTGGAACTGTTCTTATGTTTTTACCCCCTTCCTACAGCTGTACAGCGCGGGTTTTCCCCCCTCAAGACAAAATCCTGCTGACGACCATGCGTAGCGAGTTCAACAACGCCCACCAAGTATAAAAGTCACGCTTTACATGGCTAGGCGAAAGGACAATCCAGCGGTCTCGTGAGTTCAAAAAATTTCCCCGCATTTCCCCGAGGGGAAGAATGTGAAAGTGCGAATGCAGGAGTTGAATTTGCGCGGTTCGGTAATGTTCGCAAAAGAGAGATCACACACACACACACAACTACAAAGAAAGAAAGATGCATTTATTCGCAGACACCTATTTGTGTTGTCGTTGTACTTGATTGCTAGAGCGGATCTCAGCTTTGAAATTTCGTGTCAGTACTCCTTTAAGCGGGTGCATTAGCCCTTCTCACGCCCGATTCCTGGCCAATCCCCCACGTGGGTATGTGCCATGCACAGACACACACCTATTTGTGTTGTCGTACTTGATTGCTAGAGCGGATCTCAGCTTTGAAATTTCGTGTCAGTACTCCTTTAAGCGGGTGCATTAGCCCTTCTCACGCCCGATTCTTGGCCAATCGCCCTAAGTGGGTATGTGGTGCGGACGGGCGGACGGCGGTGGACGCGTGATTCAGGGTCGCTTAAGAAGTGCATTCGCACTTAAAAACTCCCGCTGCGCAAACTCGTGCGCATGCGCAAAAAAAAAAAAAAAACAGGTTGGAGACAGAAGCAGCCACCGGACGTCCGTCGGCCGTCCACCGAACGTCCATTGCGGCGCTAGCGGACATCCGTAGAACGTCCGTTTCAGGGCCGCTGGACGTACCATGTACGTCCGTGGGACGTCCGGATTTAACACTTCCGTACGTCTAGTCGGACGTCCGAAATTGAATGTATTTCGGAAGTTCAGTAAAAGTTTTCAGAACCACATAACGAGGAGCTTATGTTTTTACAATGAACACCACACTGTACGAGACCAACGCACCACCGGGCAGACTGATAAAGAGAATATATTAAACACAGGTTACAGCTAGGACCCGCTGTAGTTAGCTACTACACGGGTCGACAGAGCACAGGATTTACGTAATGTGCCACAGAGGAGAAGGAAGTGAAGATCACGGAAGTTCACAAAACAACTAGTACACCGCACCGAAGGTCCTTTACAATAATGTCCGAGGCACGAGACTCAGACACCATAGTTCACGCGTGGAAGTGAACATAAAAACCACAGCAGTTCACACACATCCGTTCTATGTCCGTACAGAGATGCATGCGCAGCCAGGCTGCCTAAACTGCGCCTTGGCCTCAAACATACAACTCCTTTCTGCACGCAAGTTTCACCTTATTAATAAGGCACGACACACCATTGCACGGTGTTATTGGCAACCTTGATGAAGCGGGTAGACCAACGCATGAGAAAAGATTCTTCACCCAGCGCCACCAGCTCATGCTGCAGATGCTCTATGGCCATTTTTCGAACACGCCACAACAGGGGATACATGGCATGCTGTGGTCGTGCCTGCAAGGCGGCTACACCTCGCTGGCGCCACACAACAAAGGCACCCACACACAGGGTCTTTCGATTTCGTGTGGGCTCCCAGCCTAAGCTCAAACATTCTGCTGAGTAAAACCCAGAATGTGGCAGCCACACGACACTCAAAAAGAGCATGCTCTAGCGTCTCAGTGCGTCCGCATTGCGGGCACCGGGAAGAGCGAACCACACCATATGCTGCAAGGCGGTCACACGTCGGCAGGGCCCTCCAGCCCCGCAGCCACCCGAAATCACGAACGTCTGCAGGAAGCACCGCTGACGTTAACTGTTGCCAGCGGGCCCCGCGAGACTTCTCTTTTTGCCGATCATTCAGTTGCCCAATAGCCAATTTCTCGCATATATCAGTCGCAGATGAAGCTCTAATATCCAAATCTGGGTTGGCCGACTGAAAGCCTCTAAGTGTTTTAGCAACGTACCTGTAGAAAGCTGGCGGCTGCACGGCTGTAGGTCCGGGAATGGGCTCATCATAAAACAACAAGCGAGCAGTACCCAAGAAGTAGCGAAGCAGAGCCTGCCCCGGGTACTCATCATCATCTACTAGTTCCCACACACCGCGTCACGCTAGAACACTTGACATCGTGTTCAGGCATGGCAAGCTAAAACCCCCCATGCTGCGGGGCAGACGCAGCAAAGCGCGCGCAACTGACTCGGTCTTGCTAGCCCAGAAAAATGACCCGAATTTTGTGGCCAGCCAACGAGTTATATCACGAGGTGGTCGAGCTACCCTCGCCACGTAAAAGAACGCCGCTGACACGCACGACTTAATGATATAGCTCCTCTCGGAGAGAGACAGCTTGAAAGTCGACGCTATGTTTATACGTCTGTCAGCCGTGTCTAACAAACCCTTCCACGTCTCACGAGAAACTTCTCCAGAGCCATGGAAGACTACACCTAGCACCCGGACTTTCCTCACCCACTGTACGTCTCCAGCAAGGTCACTGGCAAGCGACCCAAATCGTAGCACTCTGCTTTTGCCCTTATTCAGCCGGGATCCAGACAGTTCACCATACTCCAAAAAAAGCCGTGTAAACGCTCGGTAGCTCTCCTCATCCCGGAGAAAAAGGGACACATCGTCCGCATATGCAGAGACCTTAATCTGACCTTGACCGGGCAGCGGGAAGCCGCGGATGGAAGGACACGCTGCCACGCGACGCAGAAGGGGGTCCAGGCATAGGGCAAAGAGCGAGGGGGACCAGGGACAACCCTGCCTGATCCCGCGCGTAACTGTGAAGCGCTCACTGAGGCGGCCATTGACAAGCAGCCGGGCGGTCACGTTCGAGTAAGCTAGCCGAAGGCAAGATATATACTCCGACGGGAAACCGTAGAGACCTAAGACACCGAGCATGTACCGGTGCTCCACTCTGTCGAAAGCTTTCGCCTGATCGACCGATATGAAACAACCGGAAATGCCGGTTCTCGATGCGAAGTCAAATAGGTCGCGGGTCAGGGCTAAGGATGAAAAAATTGACCGGCCCGGCACGCTGCACGTTTGCGCGCAGCTTAGTATGTACGGGAGTACATGGCTCATTCGGCGGGCTAAAATGGACGCAACAATCTTATAATCAGTGTTGAGGAGCGTGATAGGCCTGTAGGCACCTGGGTCCGAAGGGCTCCCTCCTGGATTCGCTATCAGTACGACACGACCCTCGCAAAAGGATTCCGGCCGCTCTCCATGAAGAAGAAAGCCGTTCACCATGGCGAGAAGGGCGCCCCCAACAACGGAAAAAAAGGTCTTGTAGAACCTTGCAGGGATGCCGTCAGGGCCCGCCGCTGATGCGCCGTTTAGGCGTCTGACGCAATCGTGCAGCTCCTCTTGCGAAACCGGCGCACAAAGCCTGCTCGCCATGTCATGGGGTACCTGTGGCAGCGCTCCACAAAAAGACGCTAGGCGTTCCTCAAAGAATGCATCCCGCAACGTATTCTCTGAGGTGAGAAGGCTAGAAAAATGTGCCGTGAACACCTCACAAATGTCGTCGCTATTAGCACTTTTTGAGCCGTCCGGCAACATAACCTCTGGCACTTGAGCCAATCCTGGTCCGTCAAGGGAGCCTGATTTGACGTACCGTAACACGGATGGGTCTGAAACTGGCCGGCCTAGAAACTGGGCACGACTAGCAGCGCGAGAGGACTGCCGTAACAGATGTTCGTATCGCGCTCTCAATACATTGACGTAGTCACGCATGGTGAAGGTTAAAGCGCCACCCCTTTTGACGATCCGAAGCCTCCACAGTGTATCGTTGAGCGCGGCCGTGATGCGGCCTTTACGCGCTCTCCCCTCCCGGACCAACACCTCGCGCCAGCCGGACTTTAACTCATCCCACGGTAGTGGGTTCGTCGAGTCGCGGCGCGGTGGACGAAGCGCATCCCTTAACGCGGCTACACTGACCTCATCTGTCAGCAAACTCTCGTCCATCCGCCACAACTGCTGACGTGGCATACAGTCGCCAAGGTTTAGAGTTGCTAAGACTGGCTTGTGATCGACAGATACGCGGAGTGCCCGCAGGAAAAGAAAGAACGTCACAGCGCTCAAGATAATGGCTGAGCTCCGGCGGGAAGTAGAACTTATCCAACCGGCTGCCCGATCGTCCCCTTTCCCACGTGGCAGCAAACCTTTCACCATGCAGCTTCACCCATGCGTCGCGGAGTTGGAACTGGCTTACAAGATCCTTTAGTGCCCGCGCGCAGACATAAGGTTTACCCTGTCCAGGACCGCACACATCTCGCTGGGGATCGAGAACACAGTTAAAGTCCCCCACTAAAAAGGTGGGGTAGGGCTCCACCATGAATGCATCTAGAGATGCGAAAAACGCCGATGAATCGGAGTGTCGCGCCGGTGCATAAACAACCACGGCACGCAGGCGACGATCTAGGAGCAGAAAATCTACTGCAAGCACGCGCCCGTCAAAGCCAAACGTGCAGTGAGCCTTGCGACGAAGGCTCTCGCGCAAGAAAACAACTCCTACCCCCGAAGCTACCCGATCATTCAATGCAAAAAACGCCTCCACTGAAAACCGCTCGCGAAAAGCCAACACATCGCGCGGCGAGCGGAAATTACATTCCTGCAGGAAGAGAACGTCAACGTTTTGCGCACGTGCATAATGCATTATCTCTCTCTGTTTGTCAAAGCTTCGAAAAACTTGGGCATTCAGGGAAAGAAAATGTACCAGCATGATGGTATTAATGCGCTAGTTAATGTTGACGCTCCCTCCTACATTTCGCTGTCCTCAGAGGACACTTCAACACACAATTTCTTAATGTCATCCGCGTCACCTGAGTCCGCGGAGGAAGGCAGGGTCCGCTTGGACGCATTGGGCCAATCCAGGATGGATGGGGAGCGCAGTAGGTCAGCGACCTGGCTGACAGGATTGACTAGGCGGGGGTCCTTGATCTTGGGCGGAAACAGAACACTGGTGCTGGGCGTAAGAAGGCCCGCGGCAGAGGGCTTTGACGTGAGTGCTGTCTTGGCACTGGTTCCGGGCTTGTATTTCTCCTTTCGTCGGCTGCTGCGCGAGCCGCTGGAGGTTCCAGAAAGAACGGCGTTTTTGACCGGCGCATGCCCTTGCTCGCGCTGAGGCTGCTCTGCGGTGTCGCTGCTCTCGGTAGAGCTGAGACTCGTGAAGAGGGAAGTGTCCGTCGAAGAAGATGACGTGGCCTCCCCAGCAGGTGCAATCGCCTCCTCCGAAGGCGACGTGTAGCCCTCGAGGTCCATTTCTTGGCTGTCGCTCGTAGATTCCTCAATCGCCGTGCTGTCACCCAGAGCAGTGCTCCCGCTTGACGCCTCTGCCGGCTGGCCGGAGAGGGCGCAGGGTAGTTCAGGAAATTCACTTGCGCTCTCGAGAGCCTGCTGACTGGGGGACGCACTAGGCGTCGCGGAGAAATTGCTTGCAGCGTCCGCATAGGACCGGGGCCGCAGGCAGTCGGCGGTTGCATGGTTGCCCTTGCAGCGCCGACACTTGGCGTTACAGTCGGCTTCGTCGTGGCCGTACTCCGAGCAGCGGCCGCACCACGGGGTCTTGCAGTTGCTAACTTGGTGGCCGCTCTGACCGCAACGGGCGCATACCCGTCGAACACCTTTATACTCAAACTGGGCCTTGAACCCTCGTATCTTCATGAAGTTAGGCACGGCCTTGGCCATCTCCATCTTCACGAGTCGCATGCCGGTCTTGATGTGCTGAAGACTCCTCCACGCCGGCTAACTGACGTTGAGGACCTTTCCATACGGTCTCAGTGCTGCCGCGAGTTCCGCGTGGCTAACGACGGGGTTCAAGCGGTACACCGTCACGTAGACGACCTGTGGGCCCATGAAGGCTACAGGACACGAAACGCCGTTCACAAGGACGGCTCCTTTTTCGGCGATCTTGCGAGCAGCAGCAGCCGAAGCAGCCACTGCGCAGAACTTAAATCCACCCAGGTGCATCAGGGTGTCCAGGCCATAACGGCCTACGATTTCCTCGAGGCTGTTCACCAGGTCATCCACGGTGACGTCCTTCGGGGCCGTGAAGTAGAAGACATGGGCCTTGGGTGGTGGCTGAACAGCCTCCCAAGACGCCATGATGACGTGTCCTTAAATGCCCAAGAGGCGGTCCAGTCGGCGGCAGGGTATATGACGTCCAGAAGGAGGGGCCACCCCAACGTACAAACGTAGGGCCGCCCCACAGGAAAATGAAGTCCTTGACTCAATCAGCGTCGAAGTCGAAGTCGGGTTTCCACGAGGCCACTGCACCTCCGACTGGGAGCTGCAGCTCTTCTTCTTCGACCACCCTCAACGGCCCCCGTCCGGATCAGCGCAACTCCGACACCGCATATAGAAATGATCCCATGAAGCGTGATCAGGGGTGCGCTACACAGCGCCGCATTTCCATTTATACGAAAAGAGAATTTATTAAACACAGGTTACAGCTAGGACCCGCTGTAGTTAGCTGCTACACGGGTCGACAGAGCACAGGATTTACGTAATGTGCCACAGAGGAAAAGGAAGTGAAGATCACGGAAGTTCACAAAACAACTAGTACACCGCACCGAAAGTCCTTTACAATAATGTCCGAGGCACGAGACTCAGACACCATAGTTCACGCGTGGGAGTGAACATAAAAACCACAGCAGTTCACACACATCCGTTCTATGTCCGTACAGAGATGCATGCGCAGCCAGGCTGCCTAAACTGCGCCTTGGCCTCAAACATACAACTCTTTTCAGCACGCAAGTTTCACCTTATTAATAAGGCACGACACACCATTGCACGGTGTTATTGGCAACCTTGATGAAGCGGGTAGACCAACGCATGAGAAAAGATTCTTCACCCAGCGCCACCAGCTCATGCTGCAGATGCTCTATAGCCATTTTTCGAACACGCCACAACAGGGGATACATGGCACGCTGTGGTCGTGCCTGCAAGGCGGCTACACCTCGCTGGCGCCACACAACAAAGGCACCCACACACAGCAGAAAGCTGACAAATGGGTCTTTCGATTTCGTGTGGGCTCCCAGCCTAAGCTCAAACATTCTGCTGAGTAAAACCCAGAATGTGGCGGCCACACGACACTCAAAAAGAGCATGCTCTAGCGTCTCAGTGCGTCCGCATTGCGGGCACCGGGAAGAGCGAACCACACCAAATGCTGCAAGGCGGTCACACGTCGGCAGGGCCCTCCAGCCCCGCAGCCACCCGAAATCACGAACGTCTGCAGGAAGCACCGCTGACGTTAACTGTTGCCAGCGGGCCCCGCGAGACTTCTCTTTTTGCCGATCATTCAGTTGCCCAATAGCCAATTTCTCGCATATATCAGTCGCAGATGAAGCTCTAATATCCAAATCTGGGTTGGCCGACTGAAAGCCTCTAAGTGTTTTAGTAACGTACCTGTAGAAAGCTGGCGGCTGCACGGCTGTAGGTCCGGGAATGGGCTCATCATAAAACAACAAGCGAGCAGTACCCAAGAAGTAGCGAAGCAGAGCCTGCCCCGGGTACTCATCATCATCTACTAGTTCCCACACACCGCGTAACGCTAGAACACTTGACATCGTGTTCAGGCATGGCAAGCTAAAACCCCCCATGCTGCGGGGCAGACGCAGCAAAGCGCGCGCAACTGACTCGGTCTTGCTAGCCCAGAAAAATGACCCGAATTTTGTGGCCAGCCGACGAGTTATATCACGAGGTGGTCGAGCTACCCTCGCCACGTAAAAGAACGCCGCTGACACGCACGACTTAATGATATAGCTCCTCTCAGAGAGAGACAGCTTGAAAGTCGACGCTATGTTTATACGTTTGTCAGCCGTATCTAACAAACCCTTCCACGTCTCACGAGCAACTTCTCCAGAGCCATGGAAGACTACACCTAGCACCCGGACTTTCCTCACCCACTGTACGTCTCCAGCAAGGTCACTGGCAAGCGACCCAAATCGTAGCGCTCTGCTTTTTCCCTTATTCAGCCGGGATCCAGACAGCTCACCATACTCCAAAAAAAGCCGTGTAAACGCTCGGTAGCTGTCCTCATCCCGGAGAAAAAGGGACACATCGTCCGCATATGCAGAGACCTTAATCTGACCTTGACCGGGCAGCGGGAAGCCGCGGATGGAAGGACACGCTGCCACGCGACGCAGAAGGGGGTCCAGGCATAGGGCAAAGAGCGAGGGGGACCAGGGACAACCCTGCCTGATCCCGCGCGTAACTGTGAAGCGCTCACTGAGGCGGCCATTGACAAGCAGCCGGGCGGTCACGTTCGAGTAAGCTAGCCGAAGACAAGATATATACTCCGACGGGAAACCGTAGAGACCTAAGACACCGAGCATGTACCGGTGCTCCACTCTGTCGAAAGCTTTCGCCTGATCGACCGATATGAAACAACCGGAAATGCCGGTTCTCGATGCGAAGTCAAATAGGTCGCGGGTCAGGGCTAAAGATGAAAAAATTGACCGGCCCGGCACGCTGCACGTTTGCGCGCAGCTTAGTATGTACGGGAGTACATGGCTCATTCGGCGGGCTAAAATGGACGCAACAATCTTATAATCAGTGTTGAGGAGCGTGATAGGCCTGTAGGCACCTGGGTCCGAAGGGCTCCCTCCTGGCTTCGCTATCAGTACGACACGACCCTCGCGAAAGGATTCCGGCCGCTCTCCATGAAGAAGAAAGCCGTTCACCATGGCGAGAAGCGCGCCCCCAACAACGGAAAAAAAGGTCTTGTAGAACCTTGCAGGGATGCCGTCAGGGCCCGCCGCTGATGCGCCGTTTAGGCGTCTGACGCAATCGTGCAGCTCCTCTTGCGAAACCGGCGCACAAAGCCTGCTCGCCATGTCATGGGGTACCTGTGGCAGCGCTCCACAAAAAGACGCTAGGCGTTCCTCAAAGAATGCATCCCGCAACGTATTCTCTGAGGTGAGAAGGCGAGAAAAATGTGCCGTGAACACCTCACAAATGTCGTCGCTATTAGCACTTTTCGAGCCGTCCGGCAACATAACCTCTGGCACTTGAGCCAATCCTGGTCCGTCAAGGGAGCCTGATTTGACGTACCGTAACACGGATGGGTCTGAAACTGGCCGGCCTAGAAACTGGGCACGACTAGCAGCGCGAGAGGACTGCCGTAACAGATGTTCGTATCGCGCTCTCAATACATTGACGTAGTCACGCATTGTGAAGGTTAAAGCGCCACCCCTTTTGACGATCCGAAGCCTCCACAGTGTATCGTTGAGCGCGGCCGTGATGCGGCCTTTACGCGCTCTCCCCTCCCGGACCAAAACCTCGCGCCAGCCGGACTTTATACATGAACACACTGAACTTGCCTCACATGTTTCGTTAACTGTGCTCATTTCTTATGTATACATATCCTTCCCCAAATAGCTCATCGTTTGAGTTGGTGAGTTGCTTCAAAAAAGTAAAAAAAATTAGGCTTAAGTTTAGAAATATGCAGATGAAACTTGCAATAGACAATTCGGGGTGTTGATGTACAAAATGTTTTTAATTGAAAAACAAAGCTTTACCGCTTTCACTTTTATATGCAATTTAAGCCATTATTCGATGCTTCGTAGCATCTTTGTACGTCCACTGGCGGATGTCATTCGGACTCGTAAATCCGTTTCTGGATGTCCACTGTCCGTCCGAAACTGTACATCCAAACATGGACGTACAGTAGACGTATAGTGGCCGTCCAAACTGGGCAATGGATGTTCGGCTGTATTTCGGACGTCCCACGGACATCCGTGGTTGCTTGGGAAGAAGACAGACAAGCAGGCAGGCAGAATCTTTATTGGCCACGGGATGGTGGGGACGAATCAGTCTCCGCGGTCTAGGCAGCCGCTGAGGGCTCTGATGATGTGGGCCGCCGGTTCCCGTTGCTCTTGGAGACTCGCCGAAACAGCCGGCCACCCACCGGTGTAATTGTGTGGTTGTGTAGGGTTTTAGGGGCGCTCTCACAGAATGTGGTCCTGGGTAGGGGGGAATAAGGCAGTGGGGACAGGGGTGTCTGGCGAGTGATGCAGTAGATGGAGCCGAGTGGGTGTGCGCAGTGTGTGTGAGTTGCGCCTGCCGATTGAGTACTTGCTCGCGACGGGTAAGCCCGGAGTGGATTGGAGGGAACGTGCGACATATTCCCGCGAACCATGCATTGGGTTTGCCTATTTATGTTTTGTTCTTGCAGACCGGCGGCGCCGGGATGTGTTATTTGTGTTATCCGTGGGCCAAGTGAAGCTCGTGTTCCACTCTTTTTTTATGCCGCCCGTGTTATCTCCTTTGATAGGGAGAGTGTTTGGAACTAACGTCACCAGCCTAGGATAATCTTCTTTGATATACAGTGTTCTGGATGTACTTCGACGGTTCGAGAAACACTCGCGCCGAGAGATAAATGCCCGCAGAGCAGACGCCGCAGTACTCGATTTGCCGACACTCGCCTGCGCACGTCACTTTTGCTGACTGCTGCTACGCCGCCTGTGTATTATTTGAGTTGTTAGGGAAGCACAAGTTCGCTCCAATAAACTCATTTTTCCTTCAAGACAACTGTTTCGTATTTGGCTTCTTCGTGACAATATGCTTAGAAGGTCTGCTAAGGTGGGAAGCGGAGGGGTAGGACAAGGATTTGTGTCGTGGACGTCGACGGGGACCGCGGAGGAGAGCTTCTAGGGCATGCTGATGAGCCTGCGTTCCCTGCAACGGAGGCTGACGTTCCCTGCAACGCCTGCGTGAGCAGGCATCTAGTGCTCGTGAAAAGGCCCTTTAACGTTGTTGAAGAGGAACTGTGAGGAGGAGAAGGCGAGACCCTGGGCCAGGTGGTAGCATGCTGACTTGTAATCGGTGTAGTTATGCTAGAGCTTGCTGACGGGGGATATGTGTTTTCAGTATACGTAGCGGCAAAAGCTTTGCTGGACATCCACTTTTGCAGGGCGGGATGGCGACCATGTTTTTTTGTTTCTTCGCGATGAGTATGACCCGTTGATACATGAATATTCATTCAGGTTAGACTGTTATCTGCATTGCCAAATCATTTTTCCCACCGATACGCTGTCAATGCGTATTCACATGAAGTTGAGTCGTCCTTCCCGTTTACGCGTGTGCGTGATTTACGCTGGAGTACTTGCGATACTATTGAACATTTATGCCCTGAAACGATGCACAGGAGCATTTATAACGAATGTGGGGCTAAGAACGTCCTTAAAAAAGTTGATTGTAGGGTTTAACGCGCCGACGCAACGCAGGCGAAGAGGCGCGCCGTAGTGGAGGGCTCCGGATTAGTTTTGTCCACCTGGGGATCTTTAGCGTGCACCAAAATTTCGTACACACGGGCGTTTTTGCTTTTTGCCTCCATCAGAAAAGCGGCCGCCGCGGCCGGGAATCGAAGCCGCGGCCTCGCGCTCAGCAGCGCAACGCCTTAGTGAGCCACCACGGTGGGTCCTTAAAAAAGTTAATTCCAGTAATTGTTTTTTTGGGGGTAGGTGGGGGGGAGGTGAGGTGAAAACTTCTTGAAGCTGTATGCACACGCAAGCATTTCTGCCGGTTTTGATATAACTGCATGAAAGAGGGATGTTTTTTTTTCCGTGGTGATGCGACTGCATGCTATGTAAAAAGCCAGAAAATGTTCAGCGTGTTCTTTTGCATTGCTGAGACGCGGAGTTTTTTGGGCATCCTCTAGCGAACTTTCCACAAAGATCTGCCATTCACACCAAATGGCATACGATTCGTTGGCATGGAACGTGATGTAATACTGTATGATGTTTTTTAGGGGTGTAGCAGCTTGAGAGGGCTCGGGCTGTCGGCGTCTCCTGTGGTCACGGTAAATCAAGTTTCCAAACAATGGCCAGAAAAACAAGTGCATTATGTATAAATCCGGTTCAAAATAAAACTAACACGATTTAAACTATCTTAAAATACAGGAATAATCAGGATTTTGTTGCATTAATGACAAATTTGTCAAATTCTGTCCCTAAATTGGTTTCAGGCGCCAGGTTTTCCCTACCCGTCAGAACCGCTCCCACCATACACCGGTAGCCCTAACCTCCTACTCGACGAGGACATCCATTTACACGAGGTTGCGGCAGCCGTTGGCGGTCTTCGAAGGCACACGGCACCGGGCATGGATCAAATTTCCAACAAAGTTCTGGTCAACTTGGATGAATAATCTCTATTAGATCTCACCTCCTACCTCAACCAGATATGGCGGGCTGGTGTTCTTCCAGCTGAAGGGGAAACGGCGGAGGTCCGCTTAATACCGAAGCCGGGAAAACCACCTAGCATAGAAAATTTACGCCCCATTTCCCTCACGTCCTGCGTGGGGAAGCTCCTGGAACATATTGTCCTCAACCGGCTTCAAACGTACCTAGAAGACACAGGAAAGCTTCCCGGGACTATGGCAGGCTTCCGCCGTAATCTTTCCACGCAAGATATCCTACTTCAAATTAAAGAGGAGGTAATGGCACCTGCCACACGAAATTCTCCTACTGCCATTTTGGCGCTGGACCTAAAGGGCGCATTTGACCATGTGAAGCACACCGCCATCTTGCTTCGACTCAACTTCCTTGGCTGTGCCGCAAGAACCTACCAGTACGTCCGAGACTTCCTCACCACCAGGCAAGCCATCCTCAAGGTCGGCAACCACGCCACTGATCTTTTCTCTGTGGGTGGGCGCGGCACACCTCAGGGGGCAGTCCTATCCCCCCTGCTGTTTAACATCGCCCTGCTCGGCCTTCCTTCTCTCCTAAACGACATACCGGGTATCCGGCACGGCCTATATGCGGACGACATTACCATCTGGTCGTCCACTGCATCGATAGGGGAGATTGAGAACCGTTTGCAAATGGCGGCGGACGTAGTGAACCACTACGCCCAATCGTGCGGTCTTAGTTGTGCCCCCCAGAAGTCTGAACTGCTAATGGTCTCCCGCCAAAAAAAAAACAACCACCTGGATCTCCGACGATCAAAATCCGCATGGACGGCCATACCATCAGCCCCTTTCAACACATCAAGATCCTTGGCATGACATTTCAAGCAGACCGCACATCCTCCATTCTAATCAACAAGTTAAAACACACCACAGAAAAAGTAACCCACATGATCAGACGCATTGCCTCCAAAACGCGAGGTATGGGGGAGGCAGACACGCTTCGACTAGTCCAAGCGTTCATAATATCCCGGATCACCTACGCTATACCGTATGCTCTTCTGTCCGCGGCAGAACTCAAGAAAGTAGATACGATAATCCGGAAAGCCTACAAGCAAGCCATCGGACTCCCAGCAAGCACCTCCACAGACCGACTTCTCCAGCTTGGAATCCATAACACCGCAGAAGAATTAATCGAGGCCCACCTCTCAAGCCAAAGAGTGCGACTGGGCGCCACAGAAGCGGGCAGCGCCATTCTCTCCCGCCTGGGACTTTCAGTCCCACTTCAACACTCACCTCCTGACCTAAGAAGCATCCCACACACAATCCGTCAATGCCTCATTGTTCCCCCTCTACCGCGCAACATGAACCCTGTGCACCACGCGGCGAGACGAGAGGCCAGAGCGAGAGCCATTTCGAGGCGATACGGAAACGAATCCGACACTGCCTACACGGATGCTACCACATACCCCTAGATTCAGGCCACGACCGCTGTTGTAGTCACGAAGAAACACCACCACACCAGTCTCACTATACCACACCACAACCCATTGCAAGCGGAGGAAGCGGCTGTCGCCCTCGCCGTGAGTCAAACCACAGCTACTGTCATCATCACGGACTCGCAGGAGGCGTGCCGAAATTTCGCTAACGGAAGAATCCACCGCACAACCCTCAAGATTCTTGCACAACGCCCCCCAAACCGTTCCATCAAGATCATCTGGGCCCCCGCTCATCTCGACGTTCCTTGCAACGAGACCGCCCATCTCCTTGCTCGAGAGCTATCCCGCCGAGCCGCTGTTGCCGGAAGTGAGCCTGAGCGCATGCACCCGATGGTCACGTACCGAGAAATTACGCTACACTACCGACTAGAGCGACAGCATTACCCCCAGCGCACAAACAACTCCCCAGAGATCTGGAGCGACTCCTACGTGCCCTTCAAACGAATACTTACCCCCACGCCACCAGAAGTCACGTTTTGGCCCCTACCTGTTTCCCCCCGCAGTGCCGCTTCTGCGAGGCACCCGGGACACTCTATCATATTGTAGGAGGCTGCGACCAAGCCCCTCTTTCCCGCCCCAATCCCTATCCCACCCATGAGCTTTGGGAGAGAGCCTTGGCCAGCTCCACCCTCGAGGATCAGCGTCAGCTGGTCGAGAGGGCTGTGGACGCGGCCCGAGCTCAAGGCGTCCTGGACTAGGGAAGCCACCCCGAAGACTCCATTTTAATTTTTTTTTATCAATAAAGAAAGTTTATTCTCTCTCTCTCTCCTGTAAAGACTCCGCTAGGGGGCCGCCGCAAGCAGTCACGACTCACACCGACTCCCGTTTTAACTGCCCATTGGGCCGTACCATCGCCTCCCTGTTTTCTTTTTGTGTGAATATTGCATCCGCTAAGAGTTCCGCTACCTGGGGATACCTCGTTTCTGTCTGTGAGTGCCCATCCGACTAATTAGTGGCTGTCTGAACACTCCACCGTGCCGGCGGGGCGCTAGCCCTAATGGCCACCGCCGCGCCGCCGAACCTGCCAGCCTCCGGGCCTGCCGCTGCCCTGCCTACAGCCACCGACCCGCTCCTGTCTACCCTGGACACAACCACTCAGAGCATGGACTTCGACGAACTAAGCGGTCGCACGATTCATCCCAACGGCCCTTGGACGAAAATTATCCAAGCTCGCAAGAATAACAAATCAAAGCCGAAAGCTGCGTCTCCTACGCTTGTCGCTACAACATCCGCCGCGCCGAACGCCGCTTCTCCAACAACCCCTGCCGCCACCACAGTCGCCCCTGTCGGCTCCGCGTCAGCTGCCGGCATCCTGCCCGCACTCCGCCAGCCCCGCGTTCGCAAGCCCGTCACCCCAAGCCTACCAGATTCTGAGTACGTCATCGTCTACCGTCCCCGCGCCGCAGGCACGGTCGCGCGCTGCTCAACTAAATACATTGTGACCGCACTCGTTGCAGCTAGCAAGCTTCCTCCAGAACAGTTCTACGCGTCCATAACACTGCAAATACAACCCGCACAAAATCTGCTGGTGGCCAAATGAAGATCACGCCCTTCTGCTGAGCACTGTCGATCAACTTGCTCTCACGACCGGCATTCCGGAACTGTCGCCCTACCTGAAACCCCCGCCTGGCACGGTTCGCGGCGTCATACACGGCCTTGATGAAGGCATTTCCAACGAAGACCTAAACGACCTCCTGGCAGCCAATGGACCCAGCCTACTTCACGCCAGACTACTGGGACGAACACCATCAGCCCTTTTGACGTTCCAGGGACCCCACGTGCCCTTTTACGTAAAGGTGGGCTGTCTGCTGACCAGATGCCGCCCGTACCGACGAGCAGTGCAGTTTTGCCGCATTTGCGGCGACGTAGGCCACAGACAGGACATTTGCCCGCGGCCGGACGAGCCGAAGTGTATCGCTTGCGGCACCCCGAGCCCCTCCTCCGACCACAACTGCCAGCCCAGCTGCAAGCTGTGCTCCCTTCCACACATCACAGCGAGTAAAGACTGCCCCAAGCGTTTTCTTCCCCGAACAACAACGAAACCCAAGACTTCGGCCGACCTCGTCGCACAGAAGTTCAACATTCCACCAGCCAAGCCTTCCCACCACGTCACCCAGGTAAGCTGGTCGCAAGTGGCTGCGCCTTTTCCCACTGCTCAGCATGCCGACTTCCCCCCTCTACCTACTCCTGTCAGCACACCCCTTTCCCCACCTTCTTCCCCCTCTGAACTGACACTCTCCCGAGCACAAGCTCAATTTCAACGACAACTCAATCTCTTGATGGAACGAGTTGACAAGCTTGAACATCAAACGCAGGAACGCTTAATTCAGATAGAGACTCAGAATGCGCTACTAATAGAAAAGATCAACACACTCCCAGTCTTCCAATCGCCCGAGGAAACAACCGTCCTCATCGATCGAAAAATCACAGAGGCCCAAACCACAACGACCAACCTCATCCTCCGCATAGAAGACGCCCTCACCACACGAACAAAGGCAATCGAACAACAAATCACGGCCATGAACTCAGCGCTCGTGAACCTTACGAAACAAGTCTCGGACCTCTCAAGTCGAGAACATACACCATATCCAAAGAAACAGAAGACCTACCCTCAACGAGATGTGGAAATGGCAGCAACTCTTGATGCACTCCAACATGAATAATAATCCGCAAGCCATACAACGTCCCTTAACCATATGGCAATGGAATTGTCGTTCATTTCAAAACAAGCGTACCTCCCTCGTACATCTCAGTCAGGACAAAAAACCAGATGTCATTGCCCTCCAAGAAGTTGATACCGCCCCTGTCACCCTACGGGATTACGAAACACACGTCTCACCAGCCTCCCCTCGCACGGCAATCCTGGTGGCACGCCATCTCACCGCGCAGATTATCGACATTCGCTCCCAAATTGGCCATACATTTATAGAAATTCTTCCTACTTCGCCTACCACGCCTAGTATATTCCTGCTTAACGTGTATAGCCCCCCACGAGAATCACTCGCTTCGCTCGACCACCTCGTCCGACGTGCCCTCTGTCATTCTCATAGGCACCCTTTACTATTATTGGGGGACTTCAATGCCCCCAACACCTCATGGGGTTACTCTTCGGACAGACGGAAAGGCCAGGATTTGTTCACAACCGCGAATCACCACCAACTATCTCTGTGGAATGACTTGACCACTCCCACTCGAATTGGCAACAGCGTCACCCGTGATACAAACCCTGACCTCACCTTCTCACGCAACATCTCCCACCTCATCTGGGAACGCCTCGACGAAACCCTCGGAAGCGATCACCACATCATCCAAGTGACTCTCCCCCAACATAAAGCAAAAACGCGCATTGGACAACCTACCCTTACTGACTGGAAAGCCTTTCGCGAAGATCCTAACCCACTCCCCACCACCATCACGGACCTTGATCAATGGGTCTCTCAAATTCAAGAAACCGTATCCCGGCACAGCAAAACTCTCCCTCTTACCTCCGAAAACCCAGTCATGGATGCTCATCTTCTCCACTTATTAGACGCCCGCAAGGGCCTACTTCGCCGATGGAAAAAACAAAAACATAACAAGAAACTCCGCCGCCGGATCAACGAGATCACCCAAGAGGCAGCCCAATACGGCCTCACGCTACATCAGCAAAACTGGGCTACCTTTTGTAACAGCTTGCAAGGAACGCTTGGAACTACAAAGACATCGCACATACTGCGATCGCTTCTCGGGGACAAACCCTCCAAATCTGCTACGGCACATCACCTCAAACGTTTGCTTCACAACTACCCCGGACCCCAAGACCAGCTACTCTCCGATATCAAAACCACCCTATTTTGGCCTCCCCCTTCTTCTACAATAGGTCATCCAGACTACTCAGGGGCCCCAAATCCCATCCTAGATGCCCCTTTTACAATTCAAGAACTTCAAGACGTCCTGGCCAAGCTCACCCGCAACACCACTCCCGGCCACGACCGCATCAATAACAAAACCCTGCGTAACCTCGACAACGACTCTCTCCAAGCACTACTCGACTTTTTCAACTCGCAATGGACCCAAGGCACTGTTCCAGCCCAGTGGCGACATGCGGATATAACACTTGTCCCGAAACCTCACAAACCGCTCTCCATTAATAATCTCCGCCCGATCTCCCTGACATCATGTCTAGGCAAGCTTTACGAACACCTCATTCATACTCGCCTTACAGCCTATCTTGAAGACAACAATCTAGTCCCGCATACGATGATTGGTTTTCGAGCTCACCTTTCAACGCAAGACGTCCTGCTCCAAATCAAAGAAGAGGTTCTGGACCATCTCAGCACATCCACCCCACGAGCCATCCTGGCTCTAGACGTCAAAGGAGCCTTTGACAATGTCTCACATGCTGCCATCTTAAAGAACCTACAAAGCACCAATTGCGGCCTCCACACCTACAACTACGTACGTCAATTTTTAACTGGCCGGACAGCTACGATCGGAATCGGTGACCTCCGTAGCTCTGCTTTCCACCCACCACCCAAGGGCACTCCACAAGGCTCAGTAATATCCCCACTCCTATTCAACTTCGCACTTCTCGGGTTACCACCAGCTCTTGACTCTCTTTCTCACATTCACTACGCACTCTACGCCGACGACCTCACCATCTGGACTATTGGTGGATCAGTAGGCGACCAGGAAGACTCACTCCAGCAAGCTATCAATGCCACTCTCACCTATTTGACAACCTGCGGACTTACTTGCGCCCCGGAAAAATCGTCTCTACTCGTTCTCCGCGCCCGCTCTCGTGGCAGACGCCCACCTCCACCGCCTGAGCCCTCACTCACCATACAGGGTAAACCCGTTCCCAAGGTGACCGTTCTTCGGGTACTAGGACTTCAAATTCAACAAGATGGGGCTGGCCACGCAACTCTCACCCAACTGCAAACCACCGTAATGCAACTAGTCGGCCTCATTCGACGAATCACCCACCGGCGCGACACTGTAAGCCTTGTACAGGCTCTCCTAATAAGTCGCATAACATACGGCACGCCGTATCTCACACGAAAACCTGCTGAAAGTAATAAATTAAACGCCCTCATATTGAGAAGTTACAAAATGGCACTTGGGCTACCTATCACCACGTCAACAATCCGTTTCCAACAACTCGGGGTTCACAACACCCTTGAGGAGCTCATCGAGGCGCATCTCACCAGCCAAAAAGAACGCCTCCTCCTGACAACCACCGGTCGCTCAATATTAAGTCGTCTCGGCTATCCGCTCCCCCCACCGGAACATACTCTTCAACGCATTCCACCAGCTATCCGTCGTCACATCACTGTCTCCCCTATACCCCGCCATATGCACCCAACGTATAACCAAGGCCGCCGCAAGGCGCGGGCTGCCCACCTCTACGTCAAGTACGGATCTCGGGACGACACTCGATACGTGGATGCCTCTCCATACTCCTCTCACTCAGCCCACACGTCAGCCGTTGTCGACTCCACAGGAAGTCTTGTGAACTCAGCTACCACCCCTACCAACAACATAACAACAGCAGAAGAAATTGCAATCGCCTTGGCCGCCCACACCGATCTAGAGTACGTGACGATCCTGACAGACTCCCAGACCGCTTGCCGCCACTACCAAGCTGGGCGAATCTCGGCCCTTGCCCTCCGCATTCTTGCCCAACGATCAGCGCCAATTCCCGATATCCGCATCGTGTGGACACCGGGTCACACGGCTCTCCCTGGGAATGAGGCGGCCCACGCCTCTGCCCGCGCCCTCATACCCCGGGCACCCACGGGAGCCGACGACCCAAGTGCTTCTCCGCCCATACCCCTCCGCTACGCTGACATCCTTGCCCACTTACGCCGACAACGCCAGCACTTCTCTCCACCCCATCCGAACCTTCCCAAGACCGACGAGTGCATCTTACGACGGCTGCAAACCAACACCTTTCCTCATGGCACACGCCTTCATGCTATGTATCCTGCACAGTACTCTCCAAAGTGCAAACACTGCCCATCCCCATGCACCCTATACCACATGGTGTGGGAGTGCCACCTAACCCCAACTCTACTCCCCCTTCCCAACCCAACCCCTGAGCAGTGGGAGGGCCAGCTGGCTAGCGGCGACCTGGGTGACCAGCAACAGCTGATATCCCGGGCGCAACTGGCCGCACGTGCCCAGGGCCTCCTGGACTGAGGACGCCCCCCACAAGAGAGGAACGGCTCAACTAACTCCGTTCCAGCTCAATAAAACGTTTTCACCACCACCACCACCACCTCCTGTAAAGCATACTTCTTGGCATGCTGCGGCGTGTGACACGAAGACAACTTACGGCCAGTCTGTCTCTCATTCAATTGCTTAAATCCGTTTCAACGCAAGAGGGGGGGGGGGGGGGGGGGGCGCCAGCGCTTCGGCAAGCGCGTGATTGCTCCTCCCACCGGCGCTTCTCCGGCGCCCAATCAGCGCGCGCCGTGTGGCAAGAGAGCCAACGGCGTTCGTTGGCTCCAAAAACACACTTTCCTGCTGTGGACGCTCGCTCATTAACATCAATTTTGCTATGGGAAAACACCGGCACACACTGCATGCTTTTCCCCTTTCCAGGTATCACCTTAGTGGAGATGGCCCGGGATTTTTTTCCCTCTTGCTCGGCCTTCACGCCATATGGAGAAGCAGAATATGGCCGTACGAAACCGAAAATGGCCGCACGAAATTATTTCGCCGAAAGTGCGTGTAAATTTAGGGTCGTGCATGCCGCTCAAAGACGCAATAATAATGTAGTAGATATAATAAATGATTTAATTGTGGTGAAAGGGCGCAAATGTAAACTACCTGCTCAAAGTATGACAAGGCTATTACTAGCGTTAAATGAACGGACAGACAATATTTGTGGATTGCATTCCCTCTAGCTCATACGAAAGCCAGCATGTTATACACCGGGGTGACCGCAAGAAATTTCTAAATAAACATGCAGAAATCATTTTAATTTAGCACAAACATTTTTGAAACCTGAAAGGTGGCACTATGTAGTGACACTACCTTACGTGTCCAAACAACTCCGCCGATTTCAGCGCGTGATTCAATAACCGCATGAATTAATAGGAAAGGTAGCACATTATTGTTGTTTTAGGCGGGGACGAATTTTTAAACATCTCTTTTAATCTCACATGCATGTTGCCGCAAGGCTCACTGTTATGGTTCCCCGCATTCCTTTTTTGGAGGGACACGTATATGGGTGGTAGATCTGATAATTCCTATTTCAAAAGTTCTAGGGCGCTATCAGCAAAACCGTCTCGGGTTAACGTGTTTTAAGTGACGCCCTTTCATTTGGGATAGAGAAAACATACTCGATAAAAATTGGTTGTCTGTTCCAATGTGGAAATAAGTTTGCCTGAATTGGTAGAAAACAGTTGCCGTGGGTGCAAATATACCACTCACAGCAAAGACGGTTGCGTATTAGCGAAGAAAATGCCGAGAGCGTCAAAATAGGTATTGCCCCATGCAGTAACCTTCCGGCAGCACGATTTATGACTAAAGTCCTTTCATAAGCCAATTAGGAGTCTTTAGTTCTAATTTAGTTCTAGACTGTAGGTCTAACAAATCCTGACTGTTAATCGAAGCGCGGACTGGGGCAGCTTGCTTAAACGGTTTTCTAGCAAAAACAATTCAAATGCAACGAGCATATAATTATGACGCACGGCTGAAGTGTTTATTTCAGAAGAATGGTTAGGCTTTCCAACAATTCGTAACGTCACAAATCGTTTTGCGGGAAAGTGAACGCAGGGGGATACCTGTATTGACACTTTTGGCATGAATGTGTACGCTAATAATTAAGATACTGCTGTTGCCGTTTTTTTACATATTTTTATTCATAGCACTGTATTCTACCGATAGAGGCAAACTTTTTTCTACATTTTGTATCCCTTCAAACCTCTAGATTGAACGTGTATTACGTGGGGAAAAAAAGAGCGGGGGTATTCCGAGGGTAAAGTGCCTGTCTTACATTCCGGATGAACTTGGTTTGCATCCCACGTAGAGCAAAGTTTACTTAATTTTGTTTTCAACTAAATTAGTTACTTTGTTTATTAGTTACTTTGTTTGTTAGTTGGTGGCTCAGTGGCTAAGGCGTTGCGCTGCTGAGCACGAGGTCGCGGGTTCGATTCCCGGCCGCGGCGGCCGCTTTTCTGATGGAGGCGAAAAGCAAAAACGCCCGTGTGTACGAGACTTCGGCGCACGTTAAAGATTCCCAGGTGGTCAAAATTAATCCGGAGCCCTCCATTACGGCGCGCCTCATCGCCTGCGTTGCGTCGGCGCGTTAAACCCTACAATCATCATACTTTGTTTATGGAAGCTTTCTTGAGAAATATGGTATCGTTCCGAGCATTCATTGACCTTTTCATCCATTCATCAGCCGGCCATACTTTGTGTGTCGTGTTTCGGCCATTTTGTGTACCACGCGTCGGCCATATTTCGTCGGCCATGGACGCCTCATTTTCGGCCAACATATAGTTAACGAATGCATTCGCAAAAGCATTAAAATGCAATCGTCTTCCAGGTGAAAGGAGGTTGCTCCCAGCAAATGAATGCCTCTTCTCTTTATTTAGTACGAACTGTATACGTTTTCCGCGATTCACTAACATCCAAGGTTTTAGAGCGAAAGTTCTACTACGCCAAGTTTCGCCAAGTCATTGTGTCGCAATGACCTTGAGCCACCGGAGCGCAAGTGTGGCAGGTGTGGCGTCGTGCCACGTGATCCGCTGCGGAGAGACGTCGCAGCTATGCTCTCTCGGAACCTCGCCGCTGCACGCGGTACCACGTGACTAGGCGAGGGTAAAACGGGTGCTTCGCCAGCGCTTGGTCTCAGTCTCTCTTTAAAGTGGTTATCGAATGCGTTCAATGCTGCAACTGAAGGAGGGCCAGCCAATAGCCTCTACATCCCTGTAATGACGTCATTAAAGTGGCCGAAGAACGCCAGGACCAGGAAAGAGAGAAAACTCTTTTGAGCAAGTTTCTAAGTTATGCGACGGGCTAATGATTTAGGGTTTTATGGCGCAAGGCCGACCAGGGCAAAGAGCACCATGACAATGATGGGATGCTATGAGGCGATATTAAAATGGGATCTATAAAAAATCCACTACATTAAAATTAAACTATGGAAGTTGGTGTGTAGGGGAATAATTAAAAAGTAAGACATGTTGGCACGCAAGGCGTTAAAAACACCACGGTACCGCCATTGTTTTGTCACGGAACATGAGGCCAAGTGAGAGCATGGGGAGTATGATATGTACTTTAAGAAGTTAACATCGGCAAGGTAATTAAATACTCTTCTGTAGGAAAACATGGGTCTACCTGATAAAAATAATTAATGGTGCAAGGGTATGTAATGAGTGTATATTTCATGAAAGTGACGTTTTCTCTCTATTTTGCACACCTCGCATTCAATAAGCATATGAAGAACTGAGAGCTGCCCTCTACACTGATGACAGTGTGGCTTATTTGCGTGTGTTAAAAGGTATGAGTGTGTGATGTGTGTGTGGCCAATTCTTAATCTACATAATGCTATCTCTACATATCTGTCATGTTTTTCAGCAGGGGGCTTTTCTATTTTGGGTTTAACGACATGTAATTTATTCTCTACTTCTCTGTCCCATTGTTGCTGCCAGTGGTCCCGCAGGTTCCTTTTTACAAAAGGTTTCAGATCTTGATATGGTACCTCGTTTATGTCTATGCTGCTTCGAAGGGCGGCAGCTGCAGCAGGCTGAGGCACTTTACGCCCTCCTAATTTATAGTACTGGATGTGCTGGTTGACTCCGTTGTGAAAGTGTTTAAGATTACGAAAAATGTCGAAAAAAATTGTTGCAGGATTTCTTTAACCAAAGCAACCACCGGACATTCATCAGCCGTCCAACACACGTCCATTCTGGCTCTAGCGGACGTCCGGTGGACGTCCGTTTCAGAGCCAATGGACGTACTATGTACGTCCGTGGGACGTTCGGATTTTACACTTCCTTATGTCCATTCGGGAGTTCAAAATTAGATGTATTTCGGGCGTTCAGTAAGATTTTACAGAATCACAATTGTATTAACGAGAAGCACATATTCCTTCAAGGAATGTTTCCCCGCACAACACCAACGCATCACCGGGCAAAGAGAATTTATTATAACCCACATGTCAAGGCGCAGCGACTAGTGATAACAGCGCTGCCCTAAGTACAGAAAATTATCCAATCAGTTTTCATGTAACGTGGTCATTCTACACACTGCGCAAAAATGTTTGGCGTGGGCAACAAGCTACTGCAAATGAAGTCACATAAAGTCCACCAGAGTTCAAAGAAAGAGTTCATAAGCTATACTGAACTCAGTACGGCACTACGGAAACGTTCAGGATGTTGCTCCTGACCACTATAAAGCGCGTAGACCAACGCAAAAGGAAGGCTTCTTCCCCTAGAGCTGCCAATTCATGCTCCAAATGACTCATGAGAATCGACCGGACACGCCACAGCAGAGGGTACATTGCCCGTTGCGGTCGGGCTCGAAGACATGCAGCACCACGATTTCTCCACAAAACGAAAGCACCAGCGCACATCAGAAAATTCACCAACACATCATTTGAACGAGGGTTCATTCGAAGTGTGAGTCCGAACATCCGGCTTAATACAGTCCAAAACGTTGCCGCTACACGACATTTAAACAAGGCATGTTCTAACGTTTCAGTGTGGTCGCAGTGTGGACACCGTGCAGAACGCACAACGCCGAATCTCGCCAGACGGTCACACGTCGGGAGAACTTCCCAGCCACGTAGCCATCCAAAATCCCGAACATCAGCCGGAAGTGCCGCCGAAGTCAGCTGATGCCACCGGACACCGCGTGACCTTAAGTATATATACATGAACCCGTGAACCTGCTTCACAGCGGTTCTCAGTTCTTATACACCTTTCTCAAAGGGATCATCGTTGCAGCCGGTGAGGTGCTTCAATAAAGTTAGAAAATGGGAGTAATTTTAGTAACGCACAGATGAAACTTGCATTATACAAGTCAGACTGTTGATGTACAAAAGCTTTTTAACTGAAAAGCAGAGTAGCTTTTCCTTTTTTGCTTTTATATTCATTTACGCCATTATTTGATGCCTTGTGGTAACTTCGTACGTCCACGGGCGGATGTCTTTCGGACATGCCAAAATGTGTATCCTTCGTACATCCCATGCTGGATGTCCTTTGTACATTCGTTGTTGGATGTCTACATCACGCTCGCAAATGTACATCCAAACATGGACTTACACTGGACATACAGTGGCCGTCCAAACTTGTCATTGGATGCTCCACTGTTTTTCGTACATTCCAAGGACGCCCGTGGCTGCTTGGGGAGCGCAGTCGACATGCTGAATTCAATCATCCAGTAGCCTAACTTTCATGACACACCGTGTGCATATCTTTGCAAACCCAAACCAAGCAGACCTTTCGGCTTTCGCTCGCGATAGCTTGTTAACATGACCACTTCTTTTCTTTCTTTCTTTTTTTCTGTTTTCTTATACGCATTCAGTCGGTATACGTATAAATGTACGCAAGCATGCGGAGCGTATCACATGTAATCGGTACGTGGGCAATTTGTCTCCGCGTACAAGCGGCTTTCTTGTTGATAGCTGTCCTCCATGCACTACACGCGAAGTGCATATCAGCACGTGAATCGAGCAATGACAGATTAACAGGCGCCCATATAGCGAGCAATAAATTTTCAATCCATTTGTACCGGTCGCAGTGGTCGGGAATACAGCGATGACTACCCATACCGTCGACTGTCGTATACCTTCTCGGCGAGCTGTAGCAATCCATCTGTTCATCTACGATGCTAATCGGTGCAACTGGAAGGATTCGTATGCAACAATATTGAAAGGTTTACACTTAGGCGAACACAGAAGGCTGCAGGCAATCGTCTGTAAAGGCAACGTCACCGCAATACAAAAAACGATGCGTCAACCGGTGTTGGCCTGCTTGACTGCGGCGAAAATCAGTTTTGGGATAAAAAAGTTTGGTCAGGTTTACCACTTGCTGTAGGTGAAAGATCTGTTTGGCTTGGTTTTCTAGACTATAATGCACTTTGTGTTTAATGATAGTTATGCCTCCCTTTGCTCAGGTGTTCCAGCGACACTTTGCCTTTGCTTGGGATTTCGCGGCCTGTCGTCGAGCTATGGCTACTATTTTATTGGATTGGATTATTGGATATTATCAGAATGGATTGGCTACTGGATGATTGGATTCAGCCTGTCGCTTGCGCTGAAGCCCACGCACAGACGGCCCAGCCAGCGCGCGGTCCATATCCAGAGTGAGCGGCCAAGCGCCAGCGAAGCAGCCGTTAAACCCTCGCCTAGTCACGTGGTACCGCAGCGTTGAGGCTCCGAGCGAGCGCAGATGCGACGCCTTTGCGCAGATCGCGTGCCGCGAAGTCACATCTGTTACAATTGAGTTCCGGTGGCTCAAGGTCATTGCGACGCGATGAATGACCTTGCGAAACGTGGCGTAATAGAGCTTTCGCTCTAATAACTGTCGGGGACGGGCGTCTGTCCAGTGGGTAAACTTACGTAAACTTACGTGCATGACAGTCAAACATGCACAAATTAACTTGGTGTTTCACTTTGCCGTTAACGTCAGCCCGTTCAACTTATAGTTTCAACAACCCGAACTGGCGCGAACAGTAGAGAGTTTTATATCATTCCGTATGGTCCGTGTCTTCCGTTCTTACGTGTTGACCGGGACCCGACTGGGCACTTGCGAATTCGTTCCGGCAGGGTGGATTAGTTCTGCGGGCCGGCCCTCGCCATGCCCGCGCATATCGTTACCGTGGTGAGGGGTTTCCTCCTCTCCATGGCCGCGCGCGCATGCGCAGTTCGGTACAGACACACATGGAGATGCGCACGTGTGTCTTCTGCGCTACACTTTGGAAGTTATGAACCAACTCAACTCAAATTCCCACCATTCCATTAAAAAGTTGCGGTCACAGATTAAGTCAAATGTACAATTTTGACATTTAGGACCTCCTGCGGGTTCCTTGGTCCGATTATTGCGCACAAGCATCACAATATTAAGTGCGAATGCACTTCTTAAGCGAGCCTGAAGCGTCCGCCGCCGTCCGCATAGCAACAGCTGCGGGTGCGCGCGCTCCTCGTCTTCCTTGGCAACGGGGGGAGATGGGTGCGCGCTGCCTGGCCGCTGACATGGCACATACCCACGTGGGGGATTGGCCAGGAATCTCCTCGTCTTCCTTGGCAACGGGGGGAGATGGGCGCGCGCTGCCTGGCCGCTGACATGGCACATACCCACGTGGGGGATTGGCCAGGACTCTCCTCGTCTTCCTTGGCAACGGGGGGAGATGGGCGCGCGCTGCCTGGCCGCTGACATGGCACATACCCACGTGGGGGATTGGCCGGGAATCTCCTCGTCTTCCTTGGCAACGGGGGGAGATGGGCGCGCGCTGCCTGGCCGCTGACATGGCACATACCCACGTGGGGGATTGGCCAGGAATCTCCTCGTCTTCCTTGGCAACGGGGGGAGATGGGCGCGCGCTGCCTGGCCGCTGACATGGCACATACCCACGTGGGGGATTGGCCAGGAATCTCCTCGTCTTCCTTGGCAACGGGGGGAGATGGGCGCGCGCTGCCTGGCCGCTGACATGGCACATACCCACGTGGGGGATTGGCCAGGAATCTCCTCGTCTTCCTTGGCAACGGGGGGAGATGGGCGCGCGCTGCCTGGCCGCTGACATGGCACATACCCACGTGGGGGATTGGCCAGGAATCTCCTCGTCTTCCTTGGCAACGGGGGGAGATGGGTGCGCGCTGCCTGGCCGCTGACATGGCACATACCCACGTGGGGGATTGGCCAGGAATCTCCTCGTCTTCCTTGGCAACGGGGGGAGATGGGCGCGCGCTGCCTGGCCGCTGACATGGCACATACCCACGTGGGGGATTGGCCAGGAATCTCCTCGTCTTCCTTGGCAACGGGGGGAGATGGGCGCGCGCTGCCTGGCCGCTGACATGGCACATACCCACGTGGGGGATTGGCCAGGAATCGGGCGTGAGAAGGGCTAATGCACCCGCTTAAAGGAGTACTGACACGAAATTTCAAAGCTGAGATCCGCTCTAGCAATCAAGTACAACGACAACACAAATAGGTGTCTGTGAATAAATGCATCTTTCTTTCTTTGTACTTGTGTGTGTGTGTGTGTGTGATCTCTCTTTCGCGAACATTACCGAACCGCGCAAATTCAACTCGTGCATTCGCACTTTCACATTCTTCCCCTCGGGGAAATGCGGGGAATTTTTACGATCTCCACTTGTGACCTGCAGTTGTAATCCAGCTGTGATCTCCATAATGTGGCCTTTAACGCCTCTCCAATATTAAATTAACAGGAATCCCGTATAGGATGAGAAACGTCAAAAACGTACTTGACTTGGTGGTCAGTAACCGCTGCTTTGTTATAAACTCACAACCTGACGAGACGGACTTGAGTCGAACCCTGGACTGCACAAATTTCTGCGATGCCATTCGGGAAACGCAGTTGGCCGAATGACATATTAAAAATTTATGCAGGGCGGATTTGTACAGGAGCAGATTTGTGGATGTGCCGTAGGGGGGGGGGGGGGAGGGTTCATGATGATGATATACAGGAGACGGTAAGAATAATAACAACGATAATATAAGTAAGACTGATAATATTAATATAAATAATAATATAATAATTTATCGCTCGCGTTTATAGATCGTGTGCATTATTCGCTCACTTCGGTGAGCGAAAAAGAATGCACACTTGAAGTTTCATTGAGAATTATTTTAGGTAGTCTAAGACGGCGAGAATTGGGGGGGGGGGGGGGGGGAGGGAGGGGAGCTGGCGCTTCGTTAACCCTTTCGCTCCCGTTGACGAGTAAAGTCATGAGATTTTGAACCAAAATGGCCGATGACAATTATAGTCGTCATGAATAGAGACCGGAACTTTAGGCAAAATGCCTATTTTTTCCTTCAGTCCGTATCAAGCCTGTTTAACCTATAAGCACGAACTCAGGGAAGGGGAGTATTTTAAGCAATAGTTTATTGTGCCTATAGTGCCTGTTTTGACCATATGGGCTTTTTCGGGCCTATTTTGATTACATGGGCTTTTTGGAGCCTAAAAATGCCTTTTCTGTGTTATATATGCCTCTTTTTGAATTTTTTGAGTCGATGTTCTGCAGTGACTGTCCTCGCTTCAGCAACCCGCAACGGGATATTTGCTTCACGCCGTTTACGAGAAAAATCCACGAACCGTGCCAAACACGCAAGAAGCCCGAACCGTGCCCAAGCCACCACCATCTGGAACTTGCCACATCTGCCGAGCCGCCAGAAACCGCGCGCAGCGACACCGGATCTAAGCTCAACGACGACACCCCGGTCAGCGCGAACTCTTTTGTTTTATGTCCTTCTGACGTGCTGTGTCCACGGACCAACGGGGATAACTTCTGCGCACGTTCCCTATATATAGCTAACAGAATAAAAAGACAGCAAACAAAAAATAAACGCGACACAGCCGCGTACATGCCGCTCAAGCTCAAAGACGCCTGGTGGGGGAAAGCACGTGCAAATCTGAGACACCAAAGTTTTAAGGTGATGCCACGAACACGTGCACTGTGAGGCGCCGATAATGGGTGCACCGCCGGCTGGCAAGATGCAGTAGGCGTATCACGAAGAAGGAACGAGAAACGGAGCTTAGGAATGGGGATCTCAGCACTTTGCAAGTAGTCTAGTCGTGACACCCGTCATCTGCCGCGGGCGGGTTAACTATAAGGGCATTTGGAAACCTAGTATGACGGGAATTAGTTTCGAAGAATCTTGCGCGCTGTTTAATATTGATAATCCGTGTATAGTACATAGTTACTGAATGGTGTCATTCCAGCAGCTTCACTATACTCGGTGACAACTTAAGAACGGCACCGGAAGTTGCCGCTGTGCCTTATCACCGTAGCGGGATGTTTCTCCGCGCGGCGGAAGTAGGGCGTTACTGGGAATATTTTGAACATGGCGTGAGCCGTTCCCGTGATTTTTTGGACTTAATATGCTTATAAACGACTCCAGTGACGACAAAGAAACTGCGTGAGACAAGGCAGACGATATTACGCATTCATAGCAAACCCCTTTCAAAACGCGCGCGCACTGACGTCACGGGTCTGGCGCTTTGGCGGAGTGATACACTACATGAGGTGGTGCCGTTCTTGAGTTGTAACCGAGTATAGTCATCCGCTTCTGCAGAACAGAATTAATAGCTCAGTAATTTGTACAGAATTATTGCACTTCCCAGTACTATTCATGGGATTACTCGGTGCTGTGAAGAGCTTAGGAGGTCGCTCTGCTTCGTCAATGAATAATACGTTGCAGTAAAGATCTTTCTTCGACGCACAGTTATGTCTTCAAGGGGCCGTTACCGATTGTGACTCTTCCAACCAGAGCTCGTTGTTACTCCTTCAGGAACTCGGCTGAGGGCAGAAAACTACACCAAAAACACCCCGGTTTCTATCAATAGCTTTAAAATGGACAAAAGCGTCGCAGCCAGAAGTATTTCACACACGCTACGATTCAACGTGACAGGGCACATTCGTGTGCTTATTTCGCACTCTTACCTGAAACCATTTCAGTGGCAGAGAGATTCGGCGCCACTCTCAGAATGCTAAGTTCATTTGAGAGGTTCGGGACAGATCTGCCACCATCCCTGAAGGACCGATTGATTAAATCTGCCTGACATAACATTTCTGGATTCCACGTGCTTAAATAACCTCCGAATGTTCTGAGCAGCCAAAATTGTGATATTCCTGATGGAATTAGATCATGGAGCGTCCCGAAGTCGCTCCGCCAACTTCAATGGACGTTGAGCGTTGATTTTTTTTTTACACAATTGACCCAGTTTTGCCTCATCACGACCCCAACGTGGACCCCTTTGAAGCCCGTGCCACCTACCAGCGATGTGCTAGAGCTCGACTCCGCAGCCACATCCCTGCCAATGACTACCCGTTACCTACAGGACTGCCACGTGGCCTTCAGGTTCTGATCCACAAGGCTCGTGCTAGGGCGGCGCTTACAGTGGACATCCTTTTCAAGTGGCGTTCTTACATACCAAAAAAAGGGCGGCCACCCGTTCTCCCCGGCGCTACCGCAAGCAATTCACCTCCGCTTGCCATGACACCACGCACGTGCGTCACGTGCTCTTTAGGAGCCACACCGACCATTGAACATCTCCTTTGGACGTGTCCGGGTCTGCACGCGGAGCGCACGTCTTGCAAACAGCAGCGTTACGTGTTTGACGGACTGGTTCTACCCACCCGCAGCCACAGCCAAGCAGGTGTTTGCCTCCTTGTGGGACTTCGCTCTCGCTACTGGCGTTCATCTGAGAATGTAAAGTTTTCCCGAACTGACACCACCCTCCCCACCCGCCCCCACATAGGCCGAGTCGCCATCCTTGTGTCAATAAAGTTTCATTCATTCATTCATTTCACACAATTATCGACTGAAAGGGGGTACAACTTCAAGCCGCAAACCATTGAAATTGGTGTGGTTTTCCATGGCTTTCAATCTTTTCTTTTGATGTTGAATCACCATAAATTTCGCGTAAATTGCAAAATATGATCTCTTGTGCTGCTTATTTTCCAGAAGAAAATAAAACTACTTTCCCGCTGCACATCATTTGTCCGTGGTTTCACTGTAAGTCAGAAATTTGTGCCGAAAGATGCTTCTGAAGCAAATAGGAATTGAGCCTACATATGCCTAATCGAGAGTATTTGGTGCCTATATATGCCTAAATGGCACTTCTCAGTGCCTATTATAGGCACATAAAACCTGGATTTTTCGTGCCTAAAGTTCCGGCCTCTAGTCATGACCGATGACGGCTATACTCGTCATCGGTGATGTTGGAGCCGTGACGGTGCTTTTTAGCAAGACACTACGTCCAGGCGGTGAAACCATCTTCGAGCAATCTTTTTACTGATGTAAGAAATAAAGGAGCGTCATTTTGTCGAAATAATTCGGCCGTGTGAAGCCATCTTAGAGAAATATTCTTCACACAATTAGAGATATAAAGGCACCTCATTTCAGAGAAATAATCCTGCCGTTTTATTCAGAAAAAAAAAGCTCTACAAATTGAGCGAAAAACATTTTTTCTGTAAATTCGGTACGTCTTTCTTTCTTTTTTTTTTCACGGTACGGAAAGGGCTAAATCCGCCGCAGGCTTTGTAGCAAAAAAAAAAAAAAAAACCCTGCTCTATCTTCCCACCATTGTCCTAAAAATAGATGGAAACAGTATACCACCGCAGGATACGCTCACAGGTATCCAGGAACCCTTTAATATACACGCCCGCACGCACAACACGAGCATCACACGCACACAGACGCACATGCACACGCCCTCGCACACTCACTCACACGCAATCGCTGGCTCACGCCAGCGTAATCTACACGACGCCGTTCCGCCTCACGCGACGCCTGTCCCCTCCTTCGCCCTCCCCCGACTATCGAGCGGTTCCACCTCAAAGCCGCGCCCGGAAACGCGCCACTGAATGCAGCCGTTACGGCACGTCAGCGGGTCAAGGGTAACGGCACGTATACAGACCCCCCGATGCGCGCGCACAATGACGAACGGCGCTGTCCTCGGGGGCCCGTGCTTCAAGCGTGGGGGCTATACACGCCCATTCTGATCTGCACGGTACAGGTCTAAATGTGTGCGTGTGTGCTCTTATGCACGAGCGATGCAGCACGGACTGTCATTACGGCCTGTTTATTATACAAGGGGAAGTTTCATAAGCCACGCTGCGGAGTTGGGCACAACGGTCGTCCAAGTATTGATTGATTGATTGATTGACTGAAAAAAAAAAAACCTTGGTTGATTTCTCTGTCATAAGAATCGGTAAAACACGAAAGTGAAATGTGCAGCGAAATCTGCAGCTGAGCATGATTTGCGGGTCGGCGGCTATCTTGTGGGTGTGCTTGGCGAGCGACGTCCTGCTGGCGGGTCGCTTCGGCAAAGGTGTACCGGCGTCATTTCCGTGATGGATATGAAGTCAGCGAAATCTTGGTATATACCAGCATAAAACACTTCGGTGTTAAAATATAAAACCCGAAAACGAACAACACGAAGTATAATGTACTCTTTAGACTAAGGGTTGCTTCTTTGCAAGAAGACCCTGTGTGCAGGGGTGCACCCTTTACAGGCCGCTTACTCCGTTGTACTAACGTCATTTCCGTGACGGATATGATGTCGGTGAAATCTGTGTGTCCGGGAATAAAACACTTTCGGGTTACAATGTTCTCATGCACTCCGTACGGATCGCTAACAAGCGAAACTGTAACGTGCGTCTCCGCCCACGCTGACTCCGCCCCCTATCCGCCGTTGTCGCTTGATCTGTGCTGCACGCAGTCCGTCTGCTGTAGTTCGCGCGTCACGTCTAGGGGCACGGAGCGATAATATGCTAAACGTCCCATTGTGGAAAGCGCGGGCGCTCGAGCAGATAATGTCACAATGAAAACGAACGCGGGGTTCAAGGCTTCGTAGCTGCGACGGTGAAGGATAAGCTAGCGCCATCTGATAGACGAAATGATAGCGGCCACATGCCATTCCGGGGCTGCGCAGTGAAAAGCCGATTGTGGCGGCAGCGCATTTTCTTCTCCCGCGACAGATGCCGCTTAACCTAGGCTAAGCGGTCGTGACGTTACATGGCCGCCCTAGAAAGTGCCGTTTCCCCCATCACCCCTGTGTTGTTCTTACTCCGTGCGTTGGGGTAGGAACAGGTTCCCAGACCCGCCGGCGGCCTCGCAGAAACCGGTCCCCAGCCCCATCCAAAGAGGGCGCAGTGGTGTTGCAGCAGCGGGTTCTTTTCCCGAATAAAAACGCAGTATCCAGAGTGCCTTCCGACGGCACTTTAACTGGCGTTAGAGCGCCGTCAACGCAGCAATTGTGCAGACGTCGCGACGTACACAATGTTATACAGAGTACGTGATTTACTTTTGGTTCATTACATTACCAGATGCGAAATTTACGACCGTCCCCCTCTTACAAAAATAAAGGTCAGGGCGTGTAACCGCTCCATCAGAAGAGGTACGAAGGGCAGAAAAAAACTTCAGTACTGCATTTCATGCTTGGTATACTTGCCAGTCATGATGAGACAGCTCTTCTTTTCAGCACGACAGCGCGCCTTCCGTGCTAGTTACTTGCAAGCATTGTCATAGGACACTCCCCGCCAATGGCCAAGGATATTCTTGGCAACAATGCAGAAGAGCTGTTATCTATTGCGTTTGCATTGATGGAAGAAAGCCCTGCACGGCGCAATATACTGTTGTAACGGGCACACAGCACGACAAAAGGTTTCCGCTCGTAATCATGTGCTTGAATTCCCGCAAACCATTCTATTATTCCTCTTTGGTACAGCGATTCAAATACGGCGGTCTAAACAACAAAGCCACTATCCTACGAATGTATAATTTTAGACTCCTGCGTGGCTAGCTACAGCACTCAGTATAATTATAAGCCCATGTTTGCGCTCCCCACCAGCCCGTGGATCGAGGCGCAGTGGTTATGATATCCGCCTCCTGGTGTGTTGTGGGCCGATTCCGCGTATGGTTGCGTGTATGTGCTCATGTGTACTTTGTGTGCCTTGTGTGATGTAACATGTGTTGCAGCATTCGTCGCGTGATGCTGGCGATGGCCTGGCAATGAGCGCAAAAAAAAAAAAACAACGAATGAAATCAATTCTGGGTTGGTGGCTTTCTTTTCCTTTTTTGTGAAAAGCAACAAGGCCGCTTTTCTGAGGGGCCGTATGATTTGAGGGCCGCTTCGTAAGCGGGAATAGATTAGCATAACGGGCCGCATCGAAAAATTACGGCCAGCGACCCACCAAACACACGGCCCGGCGTTTAGGCGCCCCTCTGGTTAGGCGACCCTCCAGAGGGCCGCCTAAACGCAGGGCCGCGTGTTCGGCGGGCCGCGTGTTTGTCGGGCCGCTTGCGCTCGAGGCCGCTTAAACCGCCGCTTTATAAGCGGCTTTAAATCGACACGGCGGTCCGCTTGCATGCGGGTCGTATAACCAGACATTGACTACAAGAGTGTAGGGACATCCCTCCTTCCCCACTTCCCATGCGTAGGTTAGCCAACCGGACTGTAACCTGGTTAACCTCCCTGCCTTTCATGCACTGTATCATCCTTCCTTGGATTGTACCACTTGCGGATAGTTTCGGGTGCGTACAGCGGCATTAGCGAATAACTTGTTAATAAAAAAACTTCGGCTGCATTAGCGAATAATTTGCCAAATAAAACTTGACAAATAAAATAAAAAAATTTGTTAAATAAAACTTGGTTGAGCAGTGCAAGGAACATGTGTATATGGTCGGTCGCCATGAGTTGCTATAGTCGCAGCTCCTCGTCCTTTTTGTGTCGGTGAATGCGGGTGACGGTTCGGGGGAGGGAGCCTGCCTCCGCTGACGTTTCGCTGTCGATTCCTTTGCGCCAACCGTACAATTTGCGCGGAGACGGCGCTGCCGTTCTCCGGCGAGCTCTCGTCCACTTTTGAGCTGACGCAAGAGAACCGAATCCCCGCTGCTTCAGCAGATTTCACGCTGAGTGGAACTAAGCTTAATTTTTTTAAAACAAAGCTTGACTACTTTCGTTCAGCGATTTCGTGGAGGATTCGCAAATGACCTTTTGACCGCAGACACACTCCCGGCGACACACCCCTCGAAGCGCATCGCGTGATTCGCCGGGCCCGCTGTTGGCGCCCGCGGGCGCCGACAGCGGTCGCCACCGCCGGTGCGGCCGAGACAGCCAACCACCCCCGCAGCCTCCCATGCATGCGGTGCTGGGTCGTTTCGGGCAACGTGACTCGTCTCGCGCCCGGCGAAGAGGAACGGTGCGTTCGCCATGAACGAATGCCGCGTTCGCCTGGCCTCCTTCTGTGAATGTTGCGCGGAACTGAACGGCTTTGAGACGTGGTCGGCAATACAGCTAAACCAAAGGTTAACCAAGCGAAAGCAAGACTCAACCAGACTAAGTCAAGCTTGCTTTGCATATTGCAGGTTAGCGGAGCTAAGCCGCTGCCATTTTTTCGCTCCCTTCGATGTGTGCTCGCGTTTACGCGTGTCACTATAGAAGCGAAAGAGCAGCTATGTATAAAACGAGCCGATCTCTTTTCCCTTACTTCAACTTCTCTGCAGAAGGGTTGCAAGCTGGGGTAGTTGGAAAGACATATTCTTGGATGACACCAGCGCGAACTTACACAAACACAGAGGAAGTGGAACACAGGGACAGCCGCTGGTCTAACAACTGAAGTTCAACATCAAGAAGGGTGATTTCTTTTTCTCACGCTGTTTTTTTTCCTAGTTTTTCCTAGTTATTTGTCTGTTTTTCTGGTTCTCCTGTTTTCTTTTCTGGGTTTTCCTAGTTTTTCTGGTTTTATTCACTGGCGCATGCGCAGGGCGTTGCGCCGGAGGAGGTTTCTGCGTACACAGGACCGCCGGTGTTTCATTTCGCCTAGACGTATCAAGACTCGCTTTAAGACACTTCAAGAGCATGGAAGTAACTGGCTTGCTCAGTCCACACAGCCGCGAGCCAGCGCAGCAGCCACCCGCCAAGGTAACTCAGTGGTTGAGGTACTGTTGTGCTGCTGAGCCCATGCATCGACGCGGGTTCGATTCCCGGCCGTGGAGGCCGCGTTTCTGATGGAGGCGAAACCGTCCATGTGTTCAAGATTTCGGCGCACGATAAAGATCCCCAGGTGGTCAAAATTAATCCGGAGCCCTCCACTACGGCGCGCCTCATCGCCTGCGTTGCGTCGGCGCGTTAAACCCTACAATCAATCAATCAATCAATCAATCAATCAATCAATCAATCAATCAATCAATCAATCAATCAATCAATCAATCAATCAATCAATCGATCAATTGATCAAATCGATCGATCAATCGATCGATCGATCAGTCACTTAGCATCAACGAGTGGATCAATTAATTAGCATCAACCAGTGGATCAATCAATCAATCAGCAGCAATCAAACAATCAATCGATCAATCAGCACAGCAGCCTGGGTACGAGCGATGAAGCCTTCCTGGTCTTTGCGGTGAGCTGACCAGCTCGCGCTTCCATTGCTTAAGGTAAGAGGGAGGTACCGGGGGTTTGGCTCGTCCAATTTAAGCCCGCTCGTATACCGGTCATTTTGTAGAAATAAGTTTGCGAAACGCACCCTGCACAAAGCTACGGGCCTTACCAATATCCGCCACAATACTGCGGGCCATAGCGATATCAGCCCTTCCGGCTGATACAGAAAGCCAAGGTCTTTGTGGAACGCGGACGACACCTCTCATAGTTGCGTTCTTTCAGTCGCGCGCGCCCACCGATAAGCGAAGGACGGTCACATAGGCTGCTGTCACGATGTCGAGAGAAAAAATAGATTGTTCACCGCGTGCAGTGAAGCGCTGCTTTTTGTGAGGCTTCGGCAGCTACATCCCAAGCACCTTTTACTGCAAAGCAGTATATGTCTCACCCCCCAGTTTTCATTCCGGCATAGAGTTTCCGGTGTAGCCGATTTACGCGGCGCCGCTTCTATGATCCTCCTCTCCACCGCTGCCGCTTTCATAAGGTGCGCATACGGCTGAATGGGGATAGCACCTTTACCAGATGATTGCGGATAATTAACAGAAGCGCGAATGGGCGTCAAAACGGCCTAGCCGCTGCCACCGAACGTTTCGCCATCATTGCTGCCAGAAATGCCACTTCGTGTAGCAGTTGCGAATTCCGCCCGTGTGTAGAGAAACTTGCCCGCTGGGAACGCCAGAATGAGCCGATAATTGTTCTTCAGCATGAAAGCTTTCCGAACGACGTTTTCGGCGGTGTATTTCGCGCCTAAGCACAGGCAGAGTCCTTCAGTGCTTTGAAGGAGTCCTTCAAAGCATTGAAGGACTCTGGCACCGGCTAATCACTGGTTGCCGGTTTATGCGTGCCCGGTTTTGGGGTGGAAGGAGGGGGAGTTCACACGCAACTAGGCTTCACGCCCGTACCAATGATACGCCCTTCGTGCTAATGGGAGATTTACGCGTGTAAGTCTCGCGGCTCAGTGCAACCTGTCAGTTGTTCTCTGTGGTCGAGCATTTTGAGTTTGGGTTAGTGTGTTACAGTGTCAGTAAAATGCCTGCGACGCAATTGAAGGAAACGGACCGATGGAATAAAGCTCCAGTCCTTCAAGGTTTTAACTCGCTATGGAACGGACGCGTGTCATTTGCTCGGAGGAATAGCGGGGATTGGAGGAGTGTCGGCCGCACAGAAGCGCGAACGGGCGCGACAACAAAGAAAAGCCGCTGCTGCCGCCGTTGCCGCCGCAAGTTCCAGCTCGCCGAGTAGCTGCAAATCCCTCCAGGATAGACGGCAACTTGCCCGCTTGGATCGCCGACGTGAGCCAATATTTCTTGTTTAGCTGGAATGGTCTTCAGAGCGACTCTTTCGCAAGTGTCTACCACTTTAGCGATGGGCACATCACCGATTGCCGGTTGATGCGTGCACGGGTGGGGAATGGAAAAGGGGCGGGCGTGCACGCGCAGCTATATGCGTCAGGTTTTCACGGATGACATGACCGTTGTGCTGGCGGGAGGTTTAAACTTGGACGTCAAACGGCCCATCTGGCGTCCTTCTTGGCCGAGCGCAGTGGTTTGGTGTGTTACCCAGACAGCAGGAGGCCTAAGATGCGGGATGGATACAGGCAGCCGTATGTTTGTGCGCTAGAGTAATGCTCGAGTCCTTCCAAGTTTCCTTCAGCTAATTTTCTCGGAAGTATGCTCAATCGCAAATTACAAAGAAAGATGTTTTGATTCGTGCACTCCGTGGACTGCTTCCTGTTTTGCAGGTCTTCCTTCTTCACGGAGCGGAAGGGCACCTAACTCTTTTGACACTGCTCCAGACAGCGCGAAGAATATACACAAAATAAATGGTGACCAGCCTGCTTTATGTCATCTCGCGGTGATTCAAGGGATAGTGTGGGTTGTGCGGTTATTCTCTCATATCACACATAATCACAGCTGTGCCAGAATGCGTGCGTGTGTGCGCGTCAGGAAGAACGCAAAAGTTGCGCATAAAAAAATTACACCATCTTCCCGTAGGGGAACCCTGAGTAGTATGCGAAGCAGCCATGGGGTCGATTCAAGTGCCCATTAGTTTTCAGTTCGTCGTTTCCGTTAGGTTGAAGGACGTAGCTACCGTTATATTTACCGTTTGGTTTCCATGGTAACTACCACACTTCTCACTTACCGGAACTACGAAATGGGGAATCGCGTTGACCCCACGGCTGTTTCGCATACTACTCAGGGTTCCTCTACGGGAAGATGGTGTAATTTTATTGGAGTGGGATGGGGGGGGGGGTGTTAGAGTGGAGAGGCATATAAGAGAGAGAGAGAGACGTTGTACGTGGTATGAGTTTGTCTTTATTTAAGCATTATCATCATCATGTCCAACGTAGGTGACGTCTAGCTGCGGTTGGCGTTCCGCTTTGATTATGACCGCCTTATGGTCTCTGAAATGTAAAGTCAAGGGCTGTTGTAGTGAATGAGCCCTGAAGTCGCTGAAGATGAGGTCGATGCACGCTCCCCGGATGGTTGTGGGCTGCTTGTAATCACGGCCCACCAAGACTCGCCGACGCACGCCGCTGCCGACGACGATGAAACGTCGAAGGCCCGTGAAGCGTGCTCGTCTCGTGCCGGCCCAGGAAGACACCGGCAACACTGTCGCTCCAGGAGCCAGCCGAGCATGCGCAGTGGGGGTGTGGACGGCGCAACAACAAGGGAGGGACATAGCCCCGACCATGAGATGCTTCTCATCTGAAATCAAGACTTCGGAAAACAATAAAATCACGCACCCCTCCGTATAACGACGCCGATGGTTGAACGCGAAGCTTTCTCGTGATGGATTCTTTAGTTGGCCAATCCCACATTGCGGGTATGTGCTCCTCTGTGGGTACGCACCCTTTTTCTAGCAATACCCGCAGCAGCTCTCAGGCGTGCACTACGTATACGACTAACGTTTGGGTTTGGAGTGTACGGCGTCAATCGGCATCTGCTGCTTGGCGCTCGCTTCGACCACATCGAAATGAAGCAATCGCATAGACGCCGGCTTCATATATAACGCGAGGGGGCCAGGTTTGATTCCGGCCACGGGGGTGTTTTTTTCTTAACTTCACCCACGATCATCGTCTGAGAAAGTTGGCTTTCCTGCAGGGCGTATTGGCGTACAACGGCATCAGTGAGGAGGACACAGAAGCTTCGCCTTAATAACCCGCCGTTGAGCCCAAAGACGCGGGTTCGATTCCCGACCACGGAGGCCGCTTTTCTGGTGGAGGCTAAAAGCGGTGTGTTGGAGATTTCGGCGCAGGTAAAAGATTCCCAGGTAGTCAAAATTAATCCGGAACCCTCCACTACGGCCCGCCTTATTGCCTGGTGTCGGCGCGTTAAACCTCATAATCAATAGCGGAAAACTATACCCAATTGCTGTTCCGATTATTTGACGGAAAAGCTGCGGAGGACACCTACGTTTCGTTATTAGCGCCATAGTTTACGAGCTTCAATTCCACGCCGAAACATGTTTTCACTGCCTCGATGCAACTCATGAATCATAACCAATGCGTGCAATCTCCGCTGCGTCTCCAAACACCACAGCCAAACGTCGCATACAATTAAGCGGGCGTTAACTCGCGACGCAACAGCGATTTCTTGTTCCCGATAACCGGACCTCTAGAAACGGAAACACGCTCGACTTTGGGAGTCACGAAGCTCACATGGCGTCTCCGCCTCCCAAGCAGACTAAATGTGGCGCTGCTCATGCTTACGCCCCACACCGGAGATCGAGTAGGTGTTGAAACAGGAGGAAGTCAACAAGACCGCGCGCTTGTTTGTAAACAGGCACGCGACTGACCCGTATCTTCAACCCGTGTTCGCTGGGTGACGTCGCAAGGGCGCAAGCGACTCTCAGTCGACGGATCCAAACAAGCGCACAGCTATCGCCCTACACGTGTCCCGTTCTGCAGGCACATTCCCACACACACCTTCCCACTCGACTGCATCTTAAAGGAGCCATGAAGAGAAAATACAACTTTGTTTAATTTGAAAGAACTAGGATTCAGTATCCCACTCAGCTACATTGCAGCCACAAAAGATGTTTTTTGAAGGGAAAAAAGCAAGAAGTATTTAAAAACTTTCAAATTTTGCGCCACAGTGACGTGTTATGAGCAAGAATGACGTCACACGGGCCAACAATAAAACATAATTTTCAGTGCGTTAACTGCACGTTAGCATTCAAGTGATGCGGTCAAATGGAACTTGAGGCCCCATTACAGACGTCCAGTCATGTGTCGTCACGAAGGGTCAGTTAGGCGGCGGCCAATCGCACAAACAAGGTTCCGTGACGTCATAGAAAAGTTGCGGGAAATTGGCTGGGGGTTCGCGACTGCTTCACACGTTTTCTTTAATATCTCCGTTATTTGTTCGAAGATTGCGATTATATTGGTATCATTGTTATCGGGACTAAGCAGTCTTTATAATAAGCCCAACTTGTATTTTGTCTTCATGGCTCCTTTAAGTGCCCACTCCACGAGAGGCCGCTGGTGATTATACCTGGCCCCTAACTTACGGACGCTCAACAGTCGCTGTTCTGGAGTTTCGACCAGCCGGTACGCCCGTCCTCCCGTCAGCGGTATGCCCACACTCACGTCAAGTGTTGCTCGCGGCATTGTGACCGGATTAGTTGCAGATAGCCAGTTTTGAGCACAGCTGGCCAGCTTCGAGATTTGGGAACCTGGAACCTCGCAACCTGACTCCACCCTGCTCTATGAAGTTGTAAGATCCACTGCAAACGGCTCGTCGCTCCACGACTTCCGTCAAGAGTTGGTACCACAGCTTTGCTGGTCATATCCACCTTTACAGAGTGGAATGTCTCGTGAGTTCTTCACCTTAGTTACGAGGAAACCAAAGGTCGCGACCACGGCACGGACGAAACGTTTATCATCACTCGGTCAGTTTCAACGCACGGATGTTGCTTGATAGGAAGATAACATTCACACAGCGTCGACCAGCGCGGAATGTAAACACGGAGTGAGCGAGAACGTGCAGCAACCGCACGATGTCACGTGCGGCCATTTGTGTACGCAAATGCGCCACGACGCAGTCTGCGGCGAAAGCAATGTCCTGTGTCTACTTTGTATGCAACGTTGGCACGCGCTTGGCGTTTAAAGACAATAATCCTTCTTGTGCTACTTAAACGAGAAAAATTTGGTCTATCTGTCTGTCTGTCTGTCTGTCTGTCTGTCTGTCTGTCCGTCCGTCCGTCCGTCTCTGTCTGTATTCTGTCTGTCTGTCCGTCCGTCTCTGTCTGTCTGTCTATCTGTCTGTCTATCTGTCTGTCTGTCTGTCTGTCCGCCTGTCTGTCCGTCCGTCTGTCTGTCGGTCTGTCCGTCTGTCGGTCCGTCTGTCTGTCCGTCCGTCCGTCCGTCCGTCCGTCCGTCCGTCCGTCCGTCCGTCCGTCTGTCTGTCCTTCGATTCAGCTGCGCGGCCAAAAATCCACTGAATCTGGTAACGTACTTCGCACTTGTCTACATTGTTTCGTCAGCCACCGACACAATGGGCCATTTTGACAGATTCAAAAGCCGCCCTACAAAGCCTGCGACGTGCTAGCTGCTTCAGCATCCGCGACTACATTCAGCGCGAAGTAAAATATACATTCACCATCTCGCGCACGCTGCTGGCCATCGCGTAACCCTTCAGTGGCTCCCTGGACATTGTGGTGTACTAGGAAATCAGACAGCAGTTCAGGCTGCACGCAGGCGCCTAGAAATAAACAACAAAAGAAGGATTTTCTTTACAAAAAATGATGCCTCAACTATGACCAAAGCACCAGCCCTAGCAGGAAGAAACCCCTTATGGTCCCTTCCGGAACATCACCATGATTTTCTATTCTCAGTTGACCCACAGATGCGATTGAGGCTGCCAAAACGACTACCTCGCCGGCTGGAAACGCTATTTCACAGACTGCGACTTAATGCGGCGTTTACTAATGCCTACTTACATCGCATAGGCCAGAGTATCATAAGCCCATATTGCGCCAACTGTGGCTCCCCCGAAACCGTCGAGCATGTCCTCCTAGAGTGCTCCGCCTACATCGACGCAAGGAGCCGGACCTCAGCGAAAAGTCCTGGATGCGTTATTTGGCTATCTTGACGGTATTGGCGTTACTGAGACTTTATAGCCCCCCCCCCCCCCCTTATGCGGGCAGTCCTCGCTACATCCCATGACCCCGTCTCTTTTTTTAACACGAAAGTGTTTTATGCCCGGGTACACCAAGATCTCATTCACGTCATATCCGTCACGGAAGTGACGTCACCAGAAAAAGTGCCATTGAGGCTGCGACGCCAGGATTTGATCTCGATCCCTCTCGCCGCAACGGGAGGTACGTGGCGCTCTGCCCACTGCGCTATGAACACAGACGTAAGCAGCTCTAAGAACGCGCCTTATGTCCTTCCCTATGACTCATTCAAATGGTGCTGCCGTCTAGGAGAGACAAAGCGAGGTAACGGATCGTGACGCTAATGAGCGCCGACAGTTGGCGTCTCGATGCCAGCGCCTTCGTGGACGGGGGACGCGCGTTAATTGAGGCCCTTTCCCTGTGGCGTCGTTCCCATCACGTTGTTTCAAGCTGCTGTTTCTGTGCATGTCATTTTTGGTTTTGTTGTCCCGAAATAAACAAGTTATTTTTTTTTTGTTTCTTGCGTGTCAGCGTCACTTCGCCTGGCGGGGTAAGGCTCGCCAACCCTTCGCACATGAAGGAGGTTCCTTTAACATTCAACTGCTCCTGTGAAGGCACTTTTCACTTTCGTGTTTTACCGATTCCTATGGAAGAGGGATCAACCACAATTTTTTTTCTGCTTTCGTCTGCTACTCCTCTTTTTACTAATCATCTATCTTTCCCCCATCCCTTTTTCTGCACAGTAGCATGTCGACGTACAGCCGGTAAAAGGCTTGTCTATAACACAGCGTTCGTACTCTCAGCCCTATCCTGCACCGCCGGAGCGGGATTTGAATAAAACTACTGCGGAGCTCTGAAGTCTTAGCCCTTCGCTTTTGCCTCCGACATGTTTGGAACGAGTATGTTTCGGCAGTTTTCAGATGTAGCTGGTTGAAGTTGAAATCGCTGTTATAGACAAGCGTTTTACCGGCTGTACGCATGTTGGCAAACCTCTCTGCATTTCCTTCTTTAATAAAGAGCTGTCTCTCTCTCTCTCTCTCTCTCTCTCTCTCTCTCTCTCTCTCTCTCTCTCTCTCTCTCTCTCTCTCTCTCTCTCGACATTGTTGAGCAAAAAGAACACATCATTAGGCATATTTTACACGACACATCAAAACATAAGTGGTGCAGGCAGTAGGCGAAAATAAATGTGTGCCTGACATTTGGGATAGCTAATAAAAAATACACACCGAAAATAATATTCTCACCGAAAAATGCATGTGGGGCTCGCATCCGATCTTAACTCTTTCGCTACCGCAGAAAATTGACCAATTTTTAGGGGTCCAAGAAAACATTTTTTTTCCTGCTAAAACATTATTTAGGCACTAATTGCAGGAGCAAAAAATGCAGATTATTTAACGGCCTTTCCAATAACACCAGTTTTTTAAAGGTTTTTATATATCATAGTTGTGAAAAAAAATATCAAAATCAAAAGTTTTGTCAAGTTGTCGAAAAAAATGATAAAAAAGGAGTTGTGTATATCAAACCACCGGTAGTAGAAAAAAATTAGAATATACATTTTGTAGGGAAACATTTCAAAAACAAACCCTAAAAAAAATGTCGACTTGCGCGGAACAGTTTTTCAGATATAAAAAAAAAAATGTTAGCACGCACGGTGCTCGTGTCATGCGGTGAAGCCCAACCTCTAATTCAAAATGGGCAATTTCGGGTGGTTCCCTGGAATAAATCTGGCGGTTTGACGTTATCAGAGGCACCAATTTGCCCCCATATAACGTAAAAACATCTTGTCAATGGCTGACTTTGCATTTACAGCGAGCACAATATTTGGGACATGGAGGAAAGAAAAGCTTAGGAGAGGCCCTGACGTCACACCCAGCGCAGCCGGAAACGCCATTTCTGTAAGTCGAATGGCGGACCATTGGCCCTCCATGCCATTGGCGGACTCTTTTTGCCTCTCTCTCTCGGTGCACCTTCTCCGCCTCCTCCGTCCTGTATCGCCTCTCTTGTCGTCTGCATCTGCCAGCGCCGAGCCGGCGGAAATCCGCTGATAGGCAGGTAGAAGGCCGTTTTGCAGCGCGTGACCGTGAACCTAAACGCGCGGTTACACCGTTACACGGCCTTCGGTGTGGTCGCAGCAGTTTTGCGAAGCGGCTCGCTCTAACAATGCCGCAATGCTCGGTGCCAGGCTGCAAGTTGCGATCGGTACCCAAAGAATTGGGCGTCACTTTCCACCGGTTAGTGCATCATTCCGCTGACAAGTATTGCTGTACATAGGTGTGCATTCATCCTTTGTTGATTGATTGATTAATTGTGGGGTTTAACGCACCGACGCAACGCAGGCGATGAGGCGCGCCGTAGTGGAGGGCTCCGGATTAATTTGGACCACCTGGGGATCTTTATCGTGCGCCGAAATCTCGTACACACGGGCGTTTTTGCTTTTCGCCTCCATCAGAAAAGCGGCCGCCGCGGCCGGGAATCGAACCCGCGACCTCGTGCTCAGCAGCGCAACGCCTTAGCCACTGAGCCACCGCGGCGGGTATCCTTTGTTTGCAATCGCCGCCGTTTATAGGTTCCCAAGCGATGGAGAACGCCGCAAACAGTGGGCGAACGCCGTGCGGCTACCGGACTGGAAAGTGCCCAAGTTTGCGTTGCAGTTTCACTGGCAATCCCAGAGATGACTAGTCAATTAAACGGCCGTTCTATATATATAGGTAAGCAGTTCTTCATGAAGATTTCACGCTAAAAAATTGTGGAATGTTTTTACCGTTGTTCGCGCGCCTTCGATAGAATTTTTTGCGAAGGAGGAGGAGGAGGAGGCAAAACGTTTTATTGAGTAAAAAAAAATGAGAGGGTGGGTGGCGTCAATAAACCTTTTTTCGCCAAGTTTCAACTTGTCTCAGTGTCAATAAATTCAAGGTGATATCAGTTGAAAACGCTCATACACTAACCTCGCAGTATGAAGCGTTGAAAAGCGAAATCCAGAGCGAGACCACAAAAAGATCCAGATTCCAGATCCAGCACTCTTCCAGTCAACAGACGGACACCTACTAAGGTAATAGGACGATGGAATTATATCAACTGGGAATCTACCTTGTAACAGTTGCAAAGGCACTGCCGCGCACTGCCGGCCTAGCAAACTATATATTGCAGCGGCGATAACCAAAAAATTGAGTTGCGAATCGTTCGGTTGCAAGTCGCCTACGTACTGCACACCGTGTATCACTTCCCGAAAATCTACCTGACGGGTGTCCGCGCGTACGACGGGACGGCGCGTTCACGATATCTGCACTTCAATAGGCGCGTCGTGATCGCGACCGGAGCAAAAGCTTGACGCGGTACAAGGTGCACTTGCAAGTAGAAATTAAATGACATATTCACATCGGCGCAGCTGTCGCAACGCGCAGCATCCTTTTCGAGTTCCGCAAGACCACAGCGCAGCAAAGCGAAGCAGCAATCTTCGCAATCGGATGACAAGGCAGGCGCTGCCTTTCCTCCATTACTGGCGAACGGCGGGCGGGCTGTTGCTAGGACGCCGTTGCTAACGCGACTTCCAATGGCCGCCGAAAACACGTGACTTCCTCCACACTTTTGCCAATGCGCGGGGATAGCTGGGGGCATGGAGGAAAAAAAAGCTTAGGAGAGGCCCCCAGCTATCCCCGCGCATTGGCAAAAGTGTGGAGGAAGTCACGTGTTTTCGGCGGCCATTGGAAGTCGCGTAGCAACGGCGTCCTAGCAACAGCCCGCCCGCCGTTCGCCAGTCATGGAGGAAAGGCAGCGCCTGCCTTGTCGTCCGATTGCGAAGATTGCTGCTTCGCTTTGCTGCGCTGTGGTCTTGCGGAACTCGAAAAGGATGCTGCGAGTTGCGACAGCTGAGCCGATGTGAATATGTCGTTAATTTCTACTTGCAAGTGCACCTTGTACCGCGTCAAGCTATTGCTCCGGTCGCGATCACGACGCGCCTATTGAAGTGCAGATATCGTGAACGCGCCGTCCCGTCGTACGCGTGGACACCCGTCTGGTAGATTTTTGGGAAGTGATACACGGTGTGCAGTACGTAGGCGACTTGCAACCGAACGATTCGCAACTCAATTTTTTGGTTATCGCCGCTGCATGTAGTTTGCTAGGCCGGCAATGCGCGGCAGTGCTTTTGCAACTGTTACAAGGTAGATTCCCAGTTGATATAATTCCATCGTCCTATTACCTTAGTAGGCGTCCGTCTGTTGACTGGAAGAGTGCTGGATCTGGAATCTGGATCTTTTTGTGGTCTCGCTCTGGATTTCGCTTTTCAACGCTTCATACTGCGAGGTTAGTGTATGAACGTTTTCAAATGATATCACCTTGAATTTATTGACACTGAGACAAGTTGAAACTTGGCGAAAAAACGTTTATTGACGCCACCCACCCTCTCATTTTTTTTTTACTCAATAAAACGTTTTGCCTCCTCCTCCTGCTCCTCCTCCTCCTCCTTCGCAAAAAATTCTATCGAAGGCACGCGAACAACGGTAAAAACATTCCACAATTTTTTAGCGTGAAATCTGCATGAAGTACTGCTTACCTATATATATAGAACGGCCGTTTAATTGACTAGTCATCTCTGGGATTGCCAGTGAAACTGCAACGCAAACTTGGGCACTTTCCAGTCCGGTAGCCGCACGGCGTTCGCCCACTGTTTGCGGCGTTCTCCATCGCTTGGGAACCTATAAACGGCGGCGATTGCAAACAAAGGATGAATGTACACCAATGCACAGCAATACTTGTCAGCGGAATGATGCACTAACCGGTGGAAAGTGACGCCCAATTCCTTGGGTACCGATCGCGACTTGCAGCCTGGCACCGAGCATTGCGGCATTGTTAGAGCGAGCCGCTTCGCAAACCTGCTGCGGCCACACTGAAGACGTGTAACAGTGTAACCGCGCGTTTAGGTTCACGGTCACGCGCTGAAAAACGGCCTTCTACCTGCCTATCAGCTGATTTCCGCCGGCTCGGCGCTGGCAGATGCAGACGACAAGAGAGGCGATACAGGACGGAGGAGGCGGAGAAGGTGCACCGAGAGAGAGAGGCAAAAAGAGTCCGCCAATGGCATGGAGGGCCAATGGTCCGCCATTCGACTTACAGAAATGGCGTTTCCGGCTGCGCTGGGTGTGACGTCAGGGCCTCTCCTAAGCTTTTCTTTCCTCCATGGCTGGGGGCCTCTCCTAAGCTTTTTTTTCCTCCATGATTTGGGACAAGCACGCGATGCGGAAAAAAACATGCATGAAGTTGAAAACGGAACGCCGTGGCTGATGCTTGTTGTCGTTCATGGTCAGTTATCTCTCAAAACATAAAGCTGAGCTTTATTATCATCTTCTTACTCGCAATTGTAGCCTTGCTCGCAAAAATTAGGTACGATGAGCTAGAATCGTGCCCGGCGATCTTTGGCCGAGTAGCAGGAGCGCGATGAAAAAAAACAGCACAACGAGCCTCCTCAATTGCAGCGCCACCTAACATTTTTCAAATGAAACAGTACAAAAACTTATCAGAGACTCCGTCCGAATAGACAGTTCAACTAAAGCAGCAACATTAGACACCCGGATATATCCTCGCATGGAAACGAAACTGGAAGGCGAACAGCTGGCAGTGTAAGGCCGGTTTGAAGCGCTGTCCTCGGCGGAACAGATATCTGGCGACTGGGTGTGACCTTTTGACTTGCATCTGAAGATCTTATCGCAGAAATCGAGTTAGGGTGGGGGGAAATCAGGAGCGGCGTGCTTTGTTCGAGGATCAGTCGCGGACGCTTCAGGCGCCATGGCAGGTAGCCTTGAAGTTGGGTAACTGCGTAGTAGCGCTAAATATGAATTTCGCGATGCAGAAACGAAACCGAAACTGTTGTAAACTGTTTGCTAATGGTCTTGGGGTGAGTAGAACTACCACAGTACTTAGAACAACTTGCGCAAAGGCAATAAAACTGCCTAAAATCATAAAGTAGCTTTGCAACCAGGCACTGCTTGACATTTTCAGCCGATTTCTGGGATTATTACTGTCAGAGCGCGAACCTGACGATTGAAAATCGTTTGCTAGTTCCCCATTCACGCCCTGATAGCAAAAAACAAGCGCTGGTGCAGAGTAATTACGAGTTGCACGCATTCTTCGTTGGTAGCCGTGACGCGCGATGACCACGCCCATTTTCCACACCCAGGTGATTCAAAAGCGTGTCAAAAATCACGTTTCCGTTGCAAAAATGAAAACAAAACTGATTTTGAAAGGCCATTTTCTGATCTAACTCCGAACAGCTTTACTTGTTCGAGAAACGCCTGGAACGCTATGAAAAGGCGCTCGCAAAAGTATCGATCAAATTGATCGATTTTGATAGGCGCGGTAGCGAAAGAGTTAAACCTCTTGGCGGCATTCCAAGTCCAACAGTAACGAAAGATTCCTCCCATAAATGGCGCGCCGCCGGTGGAACGTGGGAAAATTGAATTCACTTGAGCAAACTTCCACCGTGTTTATCGGGGGAGGCACGCGACGGGAGGGGAAGAGCCCGAGAGGCGGGCGGGGGAGAGAAGAGAGCCAGTCATGTGACAGGGCGGTAGAAGACTATCGTCTTTCGGCGACATTTCCACCGAAGTAAGCAGGTACGCTGTGTTGTGCCCAAATTCGCTCCATCTGGCGGCGCACGACGGCTAGGCTGATTCGCGCCTCTGTCAAACCTCCTGTGGCAGACGCTCCCCAACTTGAATTCGCCGAAGAGTCGCCTCTTCTTTCCACTTCGCAACGGCTGGGCCGAATCATGTTTCGGACAAACGGCCCGCGGCCGACACGTAGCAACACGCCTGGAGACTGCGCCGCTGAGTCGCCTTCCCTTTCCCGTTGCGGCGGCTTTGCCTGACGCAATTGCTTCGCCTCCATTCGTTGGATTCAAACTCCGGCCTGTGGGAGTCCTGATTGGAGCGATTCAAACTTCTCGCGGCTGCAACGGAGCCCCGGGGGTATAAAACAACCAGGAAACACCAGCGAGCGCGGCACTTGTCGGAAGCACCGAGTTGAGGCGTGCTGTCGCCTTTGTGCGACCCATGTAACGCTGTTGTTACGCTCGTGCATACTGCATATAAATGTTGCTTCAACTCTTCGTTGGCTCGAGAAGTTCATCGCTCTGCTCTGCGCCCCGTCGATAGCGGACGGAGCACGGCGTCGCCGCAACAGCGGTGACTAAGCTGAGATGGCCCAGCCACAACATCGGTCACTTTTTTTTTAAATGCAGAGCATTTCAGTAACTCACGATGTCACCCGCGTTGACGTCCGTAGTCGTAGTCCGCACCCCTCCCCCTACACTATATAAAAAAAAATACTATCCGGCGCCTGGTTTCGATCCCTCGACCCTGCGGGCGGAACGCAATGTACATGGTGCTCTACCCACTGCGCCACAAAGCCGACACAGAATGGGAGGTTACGAACGCGCCTTATATCCTTCACTCATTCAAACTACGTCAAGAAGCTGCTGATACAACGCATTCACTACCACCAACTCCCCAAACACTAAACGTTAACGCAATACACCCACCCCCTATGCGACGCATTTACTCGAGTCCCCCTCGCGGGGAGATGGGCCCAATTTTTTAATTAAATACAAGCTTGCTCAAGATGTCAGGGTTTCTGTCACAAAGATATCGCAGCAGATCTTTTCCTGATGCCCTGTTCTAACACGCTGCCCGTATAAAATTTATAAGACAAATCAATCAACACATGTTATGAAAGAGACAACACTATCGCGTAGCATGTGTTGTCTCATGTTATGAGACAGGCGGAAGACGCACTACACAATTCATCAACGGTAAGAGCCACGACCGAGAATCACTAGGAGGTGTACCAATCATGGTGAGAGAAGATATTGCCGCTAACCGTGGACTGGATTTGTTTATTTATGTTTTTGCCTTTACCGCCTGTCTGAGCCGGGCTCTGTTATCTGTGTTCCAAGTGAAGCACATGTTCCATTCTTTCCTTCTTATGCCCCACGGGTTATCTCATTTGATAGGGAGAATGTTTCCGAACTAGCGTCACTAGCCTAGAATAGTCTTCTTTTGTCTAACGTGTTCTCGATTTAAATCGTCGGTTTGAGAAACACGCGCGCCGAAAGATAAATGCCCACAGGGCAGACGCCGCCAAATTCGACTCGCCGACACACGCCTGCGCACGTCACTTTGTTGACTGCTGCTTCGCCACCCGTGTATTCTTTTAGTTGTTACGGAAGCCAAGTTCGCTCGGATAAACATGTTTCTTTCTTCAGGACAGCTGCGTCGTCTTTGGCTACGTGACAATATTCAGTGCTTTTTGATGCACGTAATTTCAAAACATCAGAGTGTTCGGTGCGAAACTAAGTTTTACAAATGCCTCATTCTTTGATGGAGCATTGTTGATTGATTGATTGATTGATTGATTGATTGATTGATTGATTGATTGATTGATTGATTGATTGATTGATTGATTGATTGTAGGGTTTAACGCGCCGAAGCAGCGCAGGCGATGAGGCGCGCCGTAGTGGAGGGCTCCGGATTAATTTTGACCGCCTGGGGATCTTTAACGTGCGCCGAAATCTCGAACGCACGGGCGTTTTAAATGCGAATGCATTTCTTAGTCGAGCTATGTCAGGCGGCGTGCGGCGTCCACACGCCCGCAGGTGTTATCTCTCCGCTCTCACCCCCTCTCCCATAGCAACAGCTGCGAGCGCACGCGCTCCTCCTCTCCCCTAGCAACCGGAGCAGGTGGTGCGGGCGGATCAGCGGCGAGTGAGTGGAGAGGAGGAGCGCGCTCGGGCGTGTGAGGGCGCTCGCATCGCCGGAGCTCCCGCGTGGTGTTAAATAAATGGTTACGCTACAAATCACCGTCTCCTCATTTTGCTCCCGCGTGGTGTTAAATAAATGGTTACGCTACAAATCACCGTCTCCTCATTAATTATAAATTCCGTGCACTCTCGCGCAAAAGAAATGCATTCGCATTTCCTCACGATTCCGTTCGGGGAGGTGGGGTGAATTTTTTTTTGCTTTTTCGCTTCCGTCCGAAAAGTGGCCGCCGTGACCGGGAATCGAACCCGCGACCTCGTGCTCCGTTGGAGCATTGTACAGGCCACCAAATACCCATAAATCGTAGTTAGATTTATAGATGCGAACTGGAAAAACTCAAAGCCTCGAAACGTAAGCTGATTTTTGCAGGAGATTTCAACCTTCTGACGGTATTGACTGGAATAATTTGTCTATTCGTGCGAAAGAACCGGCTTACTGCGAGATCGCCTTCAATCCTGATTTGATCCCGGTTGTACCCTTTTATTCGGCATCGCTGCCGACAGGAACGACTGGTACAGGAAAGAAACCTGTGGTATTCTAACGTAATGACGAAAAACCTGCAATTTTTGATTGATTGATTTATCCATTGAATGTAATTTATTTATTTATTTATTTATTTATTTATTTATTTATTTATTTATTTATTTATTGTAGGGTTTAACGCGCCGACGCAACGCTGCAGGCGATGAGGCGCGCCGTAGTGGAGGGCTCCGTATTAATTTTGACCAACCGGGGATCTTTAACGTGCGCCGAAACGTCGAACACACGGGCGTTTTTGCTTTTCGTCTCCATCAGAACAGCGGCCGGGAATCGAATCCGCGTCCTCGTGCTCAGCAGCACACGCCGTAGCCACTTAGCCTTAGCCACTTAGACACTTAGCGTTAGCTTTAACGCCTGAGCCACTGAGCCTCCGCGGCGGGTAACCTGCAATTATGGCATTCAGCATTTGTGTAAGCTGCTTTCTCCTGATAACGTCATGCACGTAATGCGTGACGTGTCAGCAATGCATTACCGAAGGAGATCAACTAATTATGCCTTGCCGCGCGCTTTCGTTTTGGCATCGTTGTCGTTTGCAGGGACTATTAACACGATATATTAACACGAAATTGTTTTATTCCCGGAAACACGAACATTTCGCTGACGTCATATCCGTCAAGGAAGTGACTCCTGTACAATGAAGCAAGTGGCCTGTAAAGGGCGCACCCCTGCACACAGGGTCTTCTTGCGGGGAAGCAACCTTCAGTACTAAAGAGTACGTTGTATTTATGGTTGTTCGTTTTCGGGTTTTTTATTTTAGCACGAAAGGGTTTTATGCCGGGATACGCCAAGATATCCGTCACGGAAATGAGGAAAATACAGCAGAATGTCGCTTGCCAAGCACGCCCACAAGACAGCCGGTGACCCGCAAATTTTGCTCAGCTGCAGATTTCGCTGCACATTTCACTTTCGCGTTTTATTGATTCCTTTGACAAAGGAATCAATTACAGCTTTTTTTTTTTGCAAGGACAGTTCATTTGTGATGATCTCGAGCGTTCAGCCGCAATACAGCTTTCTTAATTCTTAAAGCCCACATCATCTTGAAAACAACATATGCCTAATGTTTTCGTTTTGCCCAACAATGTTGACAACTATGAACATTGCCACCAGATTTGGAAGCTTGGAAATGTTTTGCCTGTATGAACGCCTCGTTCCCGGATTCGTTTAATTTTGGCCTGACAGCTGAATCGAGGGACATACAGACAGATTATCAGACAGACCAAAGTTTTCGTGTTTAATAAATAGCCCAAGAAACAGCATCGCATTCGAAAACAATGGCCGCATATCTACTCCTTTCAATGTAAATGTCGACAGAAGACGATAGTCTCTGTCGACATTTGCCAAGTGTATGCCTCCCTTCGCTTTCCCGCTCTCCTCTCATGTTGTTCCTCTTCGTCGCGCTCCTCCCAAGGTAAACACGCTAAAGGTTTGCTCAAGTCAATTTAAATTTACCCCGTTCCGCTGTTCCAGGCCGGGTGCCTCGATCGATGCCAGCGCTGCCTGACGACGGAGACGCGCGTGAATCGAGGCGCTCAACTTTATAGAACCACGTTGCCTGAAACGTGAAACCTATCTAGTGGAACCTTCCGTAACTGTTGCCGGTTGATTTCTTAAAATGGCGCCAGATGCTACAGTGGCGTGGGCAACAGCAGGCGACAGTGTGATTATTTTTTCTTCTGTAGATGTATTTTATTCCTCAAAAATCAAGCATCTGGGATTTTTTTATAAAGGAACACTGTAAATATCGTATTGATTTTCTGCCTTATTTTTTCGTAATCTCTTGTTCTTGTTCAACTATGGTGACAAATATGAACATACAACCGGACTTAGACGTTTGGATTTGGTTGTGAGTATATAACTATTCCGCAGTTTTTGTTTCACTTTGGCCGAGTTGCTGAATCGAGTCACAGACAGACAGACAGACCAAAATTTCTAGGTTTAAGTCGCCCAAGAAAGACTACCGTCTTCTCAATGTTTCTAAGCCGCCTGGACACCATTTTCTGGATACCATTGGACCGATAGCAAGCAAACACACGATATGGGACAGCGACACTTCCAGGCGTTGTCCAGTGCGTCCCTTTCTGTCTCATACCTCTTCCCTTTCATACAACACGTTCGTTCTATAACAGACAGGTAAGCCAGCTGCCCATTCGAAGCCCTGCCTGACGTCATTTCGCGATCCCTCCCCGCCCCACTCCAAAGCACGTGACGTGCACACCTCCACGCACGCACGCTGCACTCGCCGTAAAGATAACACGTGTTTCGTCGACGCCTCCCCGACAAGATTAAAGCACCCGCATTGACCACGTCCGCCCTGTTTTCTCGTTGAGCGATTAGCGGTAAAGTCTGTGGGTATCGCCGTCCAAGAAGGGCCAAAAAGGCTATCACTTATGCCGCCACGTTGAAGCAGCGCCGAGGCGCCCTCCTTATCTTTAGGACGTTTGTCTGCTGGGCTGTTCTTGGACGCTGGTCAACGCTGCGGCGCGCATAAACAATTCCCTCGCACAGTTGCCATCAACAAGCAGAAACCCTCACGTTTTGATCACATAATAAGAACGAAGCAGGGTGGGGGAAGTTGTGGCTGCTGTTTAGCTCAGCTAATCCTGGGTATGCAAGGTGAAAGCTTGGGTAGGGCTGATTAAGTCTTGGTTTCACTTGGCTAACCTTTGATTTAGCTGCAATTATTATACTATTTGAGATAGGCAGTTTGAGATAGGTGGCGAGGCAGTGGAAGTGGTAAGCGAATATATCTACTTAGGCCAAGTTGTGACCCCAGATCGCAACCATGAGGGAGAGGTAATTAGAAGGATCAGAATGGGGTGGGGTGCGTATGGCAGACATTCCCTGATAATGAATAGCAGCCTACCATTGTCCCTGAAGAGGAAAGTGTATGACAGCTGCATCTTACCGGTACTCACCTACGGGGCAGAAACTTGGAGGCTCACTAAGAGGGTTCAACTTAAATTGAGAACGACCCAGCGGGCAATGGAGCGGAAAATGATAGGTGTAACATTAAGGGACAAGAAGAGAGCGGAGTGGGTCAGGGAACAAACGCGTGTTGAGGACATATTAGTAGAAATTAAGAAGAAGAAATGGACGTGGGCAGGGCATGTAATGCGAAGGCAAGATAACCGCTGGTCATTAAGGGTAACAGAGTGGATCCCTAGAGAAGGCAAGCGTTGCAGGGGGCGGCAGAAAGTTAGATGGGCAGATGAGATCAAGAAGTTTGCGGGGATAAATTGGTCACAGTTGGCACAGGACCGAGGCAATTGGAGAATAATGGGAGAGGCCTTTGCCCTGCAGTGGGCGTAGATAGGCTGGTGATGATGATGATTATGATGTATATACTATTCGTCCAAGGCCTGCCTTTTATCTACGGTTGTGGTCCCGCTTCCGGCGTTTTCCGAGCCGAACGGCTCGCCGGGCGAAAACCGCGGGGTTGTCAGATGCCGCTTGCCGATGACGGCTCAAAGCCTCCAGCTCCCACGCAACGCCAAGAGAAGACGGCCCGGCCTCGCTCTCATCCTTGGCCAAGCTCTCATGCACGCGGCGAGTCACGTGGTCAGGCGCGAAGCAGCTGCGGAGAGCGACAGCGGCGAACGCGGCTGTTTTCTTTTTTTTTTTTTTTTTCATTATTAGGCGAACGCGGTCGTCAGCGGATCTGGACCCGGCGAGTCATGTGATCCGTTGCCGAGGGTACGGTGCAGCTGCGGTCAAACGAAGGGCAAATTTACCGCGATGCCGCCACCGCTCGACGAGATTCGTAAAGCTTTGCTTTAAAATCAAATGCCTCTTCGTCTAACGGCAACGATGGTTGCAACGCTCAGCTTCCTCGTTACAGATTCGTTCGCTGTCGTTGGGGTCGTAGAGGTTCACAGAGTTTTGGTCACGGGACGGTCGCATCGGCAGTGAGACTAAGAAAGCCTCGCTTTAGAATTTCAACTTCTTCAACCATGTCGGAATGGCGCAATCGGACAGACGTCGGTTTTGTAACGCGAGGGACCGAGGTTCGATTCCGACCACGGCAGGCGTTTTTTAAAGACGATGGTCTTTCTGGGGCTACTTATACGCAGAAATTTCTGTCTGTCTGTCTGTCTGTCTGTGACTCGATTCAGCCACCCGGTCAAAGTGAAACTGAATCTGCGCAATAGTCTTATACAGCCACAGCCAAACGTAAACGCCCAAGTCCGGTGGCAATCTTCAAACTTGTCAACCTTGTTGAACAAGAACAAAACATCACGCTAATCTGAGGCAGAAAATCAATTCATAAGTAGTATTTGCAGTGTTCCTTTATTAAAAAAATTCATGGATGCTTGTTTTTTGCAATATCAAATGAAATACTACATCGACTACAGAAAATTGTCGCCTGCAGTTGTCCGCGCCACTACAGCTCCTGTCGGAAGTTGAAGAAATGAAACGGCAACAGTAGCGAAAGGTTATACTAGATAGGCTCCATGTTCCGCTTGTAATGCACGTGGAGCAGGGCAACGTGGTTCTATAAGCATCGTAATAGGGTGCCTCGAATCACGCGCGTCTCCGCCGTACGGCAGCGCTGGCATCGAAACTCCCGACTTGGAGCAGCGGAACGCGGTAAATTTAAATTGACTTGAGCAAACCTCTAGCGTGTTATCTTGAGAGGAACGAGACGGGAGAGGAACAGCATAAGAGGGGGGCCGGAAAGAGAAGGGAGGACTTTACTTGGCAGAGGGGCCAGTCGACTATCGTCTTTCGGCGACATTTGCAACGAAAGGAGCAGATATACGCGGCCGTTTTTTTCTTAAGCCGCTTGATGTGCCTTCGCTTATCATCGTTGGGAAACGCGGTGTGGCGCTTCTGCAGTGCGTTTTAGTGACGGAACGGTTGACAGCAGTGAGGCATGGCTAGTCGCCCGCATGCCTTGATGCGACCAGCCGACCAGTACCACCTTTTCCCGAAGACCCTTGTGGAAACCTGGCACATCAAAAGGAAACTTTCCGGCGCACCACGCGAGCCCTCATACCCCCGTGTGGTTCTAGCCTCCCTGGTGACCTAACTCGTCGAGAGGAGGTTGCACTGCGAAGGCTAGATGGCCCGTCCGTGACTGCCTTTGGACCATCACCGCGGCCCATACGACTCCACCTGCCCAATCTGCGACTCGGCCGCGCAGAATGTTGAATGTGTAGCATCTGCCGTGGACCTGCCCGGGACTGCATCAAATCCGCTTACGATACCTTCGTGCGACCGGCCTCCACCCTGGACGCCCTCCGGACCATTTTGTCGACAACTTCTGGACTTTATACACGAAGCCACACTGTTCGTGTACCTGTGAACTCGCGTGCCGTATGCCACGGGGGAAACCTTCGAATTAAAAGAAAAAAGCTTCGCTTTAAAACGTTGCTTCCTAAAGCGGCACTTGGTATAAATTAATCTGCAGCTACATCTGTCGCGGCGGAAGAAGCGGCGCTGCCACCGCGATCGGCATTCTACTGCGCAGCCCCGGAATGACTTAATTGTGGAATCAACGTTAGTTTTCATTACATTATCAGGTTACTCTCCAGCGCCCTCCGAAATGGGCCGCTTCGCCTCCCATATATATTCTTGCCACGTTGATTTGATGTCTCGCAGCTCTTATGTTTCAGGCGAGCTGGGGGAAGGTGAACGAGTATTGCTTGGAGGAAGTCGCCGAAGACTCGGCAGACGCGTCAGGCGTAGTACCGAAGAGACGTCGCTTACAGGCGACATGCTATCAGCCGCTGATAACGGCGCCGAATCAAGACTAACAAGCTTGAGTGCCCCGGGATCAAAACTTCTCCCAGGAGTGCGTGCGTGTGTGTATGCGTCCTCTAGATAACAGGGGACAGGGGTCTATCTTGGATTCCTTCCGAACCGTCCCCCAGGCATTATCAGTTTACTTGGGCTATTCTGGTGTTGTGCGTTTACATCGCCAGCAAACGGCATCACGACGCGGCGTGCCTCGGTGTAGCCGACTAGCGCGGAGGATTGAGTCGAGTTGCTATAGCAAACGGGTGGATTTAGTCTTGCGAGTCGCAGAGGTTTGTGTCCTTCAAGAAATTCAGGACATGACGCAAAATGTCCTGCCTAGCGACGCAGAATGTCTTCGAAAGAGGAATGCGGGGTGGCTTTTCTTCGAAGGCTTATTATCTGAAAATAACTACAGGTTTTCCCGCTCAATTTAATCCAATCGCCATCCAATTTAATCCAGGCGCCAGCCAATTAAATGCAAGCGCCAGCCAATTTAATCCAAACGCCATCTAATGTAATCCAGGTGCCAGCGAGTTTAATCCAAGTGCCGACCAATTTAATCTGGCCGGCAACCAAATTAATTCAGTTGTCACAAGGTTAGTCAGGAGTGTTTTGTGCGAAATTAGGCGCAGCGTTGCGGACTGTGTTGCGTGTGGTGCGGTGAAAACGCGGTATTTCCTCATCCATTATGTGTAAAATATCTTATGCGCACACCTTAATGTACATTTACTAGCACGCGCAGACCAGGAGAGCTGGCCAGGAGGATCACGGCACCTATACACCATTTTCCTTGCTAGAGATGGGCGCCGCCATTTGCTTTTTCTCACCGGACGCTAGCGCCGTCTATGAAGCGACCGCCGAAACTTCCGCGCTGGGCTGTTAAGTGCTCCGTTCTTTCCGTGCGTCTGCTCAGTACCCGTGCATTACCAAGTGAACCGTAGTGGTTTGGCGTTATGTTAGCGGTTGTAGTGCTTGTGTGTGTGTGTTCTGTTTTGTTTTCATCATATGCGGGCGGATTTTAGGTCCTAATTTGCTGCCAGAGCGGGAATTCCGACCCCGGCTGTTGCGAGCAGCAGTAGCAGTGTGGCGGTGGTGCCGGTGGTGCTCCGCAGTTCCGCGATGCAAACGTACCGGTATGGCACCGACTGACATAGAAATCGATATCGGGGAGTAAATACGTGTTTTCAATGCCACCGCGCTTGTTATGTTCACCGATTAGTCATGTTTACGGAAGCGCGGACGTCGAATTCAGAGCGCGCACAGCATATGTGGGTCACGGTGATCCGTGCTCGCGATGGACTTTCGACGAGGCGATTGCTACGCTGTTGACATTGCAATGCAATATAATATTTCTTAACTAGACTTATGACGGTTACTGACGAAACGAAATTATACCTGGGCGGAAAAACAACACGACCGCACAACCAGTCAAATTACTATTCGAAGGTTGAGCAAAAGGGTTGACGTTCGGGCGAGTTAGTATCGGTTGATCATGATCGTGATCATGATTGACCTAACTCTGCGCAGCGCATGTGGCCTGTCGCTCGGAGCCCACCTTTGTGAAACCGCTGCTTGCACCCCGAATGCTTTACCCGACCAGCAGTAACTGTTTTGTAATTGTAATACTTTAGATTCCGTGGCAACGCAAAAACATTAAAAGCTTTTCCTTTGACCGCGTTGTGAACAGGTTGAGCTATTTTCCAAATGCAGCGTTCACGCGTATCTCGAGCTGCGTTTCCACATTTGGCTGCCTGCTTATCCTGCTATCGACCAGCAGTGTGCGATGGAGAAAGTTATCCTTTCATATCGTTTGGCAGTGTAATGCGTTGGCCTCAAAAAAAAAGTAAACAAAACGCCGTGATTTTAAAGGTTAGATTAGATGAATCTGATGAAAAGGGTATTGTTTAATGCCAATCGGCTGTAATGACCAAACAATATATGGTATTTTAAATTGACTACAAGGAACCAGAAGTTATTGTAATGTTGTATTGTATCGGCGCTCGTGAAAGATCCCCAGGTGGTCAAAATTAACCCGGAGCCCTCCACTACGGCGCGCCTCATCACCCAGAAGCGTCGGGGCGTTAAACACCATAATGAATCAATTAATCAATCAACCAATCAATCAATGCTGTATGGTAAAGGATAAAGTTGCTTCTAACATTTCAGGGGGTTCCGTTCCCTGTCGCAGCTTTGCGTGTGATAAATGGATTTTGCTCCGTCTGCTTGCCGTCCAAGTGCACCCAACAAACCCTGGAGTTGGTCGTTGGTACAAAGTCGTTGCGATTTATCAGCGGCATCCACCAATATCTCAACTCGGTGTGTGTTGGGAAGCGATGCAGCAAAAACACGCCGCAACCGCACTGCATTTTCTCCAGGCAGTGTCGTGCACATGCGTGCTGTCAGCGACTGTTTCTCGCTTTCTCTGGTTGTTCAATAACCCACTACCGCGCAGTGCTGACCAAGTGACGTTTGCGCCTTGAACGGCATCGCAGCATTGGCTAAAACAGTTGAAAGTTCCGCAAAAACTAAGCACGCGGTGCGAAATACCCCCGTATACGCAGCGGAGCATACCGCGCCGAGCGATGTTAACAGCCCAGCGCGCACAGGCAACACTGGTCGGCCGCCGAGAGAACTGGTTTGAGAGTATTTTCCTCCTTTCCCGACTGCTTATGGAAAATGGTGTATAGGTCTGCCCGGGAGGCTCGCGCCTTATACACGTTCATGAAGATTTGAAATGTCCCTCATTTTTAATGATGATAGCCTTTCCTGTGATACTTAAGAGCAAAAAAAGTGATCTGTCTGTCTGTCTGTCTGTCTGTCTGTCTGTCTGTCTGTCTGTCTGTCTGTCTGTCTGTCAAAACTCAACCTAACCTATCTAAACCCAATCTAAGTCCAATTTGAAAGAAAAAAAATTACGCCCACCTCCCCTCGCGGGAACCCTGGTGTGATGCGACGCTGAAGGGGGTTCAAGCGCAAGCGGAGAGCAACCGTCGACCGAAAGGCCGCCGGAGAGCGGCACACCGGTTATATGCGCAGCGCGCCCGAAGGAGAGGAGACCGCGGAGAGAGAGAGAGTGCCGCGGCTATGACGCAACACAATCCAACACAATCCACTTTAATCCAATCCAACCCAAATCCGATCCAAGTCAAGCCAAGCCAAGCCAATTCAATCGAATCCAATCCAATGCCCCTCGCAAGAGAGTGTTCGCTATCGGAGGGGAGAGGGGGGAGTGGCTGCGGACAACAACGGACGCACGCGGACAACAACGGACGCACGCAGGAAGGACAGGGCCGCCGACAAGAGATGCTCTGAGCGTCGCATCTAAAAACTCTGGTTAGGTTAGGTCTGTAGGTTAGGTTAGGTTCACGTTATATAGTCTAAGGTCGGGTTTAGGTTAGGCTAGGCTGAGTTTTGCTTTCGTTAGGATACATTATGTTATGATGAAACCGCCTTTTTATAGGAGGGTTACGCTGGGGAGCGAGCTTGCAACAGACACTCTCACAGCAGCAACCGTCGGGTGTGCGCCACGGCGGAGGCCTAAGTAACGCTTCACTTCTTGGTCTTACGACGTCCGTCGGTACCCGCCGATTGAAGTACAGTGAACACAATGAGTACTTTTTCCAACGAGTACCGGTTGACGAAGCTAGACCACAAAGCGTGACGTTCGGCCTTTAAGCTTAAAGGGGCGACAAAGTACAACTTTGTTTAATTTGAAAGAACTATGCTTCAATACCTCAGTACGCTCCATTCTAACGACGAAAGATATTTTTAACCCCCAAAAATGAAAAAGGTGTCGAGAAACTTTCAAATTTCGTGCTACAGAGACGTGTTATGGGCAGGAGTGGTGTCATATGGGCCGGCACTAAAACAATTTAACTGCACGTTAACGTGCAGTTAACGTGCGGTAACTGCACGTTGGCATTCAAGTGATGTGATCAAATAGAGCTAGAGGCCCCACTACAATCGACCAGTAATAATACTTACCAATTGTTTAATAAGTCGGAGGCCGCCAATTGCATAACTAAGATTCTGTGACGTCATGAAAAGTTGCCGGAAAGTGGCTAGGGAGTCGCCACTGCTTCAGATGTTTATCTGCAATATGCGAAGTTTGCGATTAAATTAATACCGTTATTATCGGGGTAAAAAAAAAATGAACCGAATATATGTTTTGTCTTCATGGACATTTAACGTTAGGTAACCTTCAAATTGAGTCTGGCGACGGGACAAGCGACGTCACGCTGATTGTACGTTGAGCTGCGAGTACCGTTGGCGATGGCAGACCTCAGAGGTGTGAAGACAGACCGCCATAACCTGACACAACCTGTGTCATCTCCTCCCGCTGCTGCGCATCAACCTTTTTGGCACAAGAATTATAAACCGGAAAATACGGGAGGCTTTACCGAGTGAACGATTTTCCGAATCCAGAAAATCGGCCCGGGTGAACTAGTAGAGCCTAACACCTAAAACGGAAATTGAACTTGTCACGATTTGTCTTTAGAAAAATGGGTCCAAGCAGGAATTTCCCTTCAAAAGGAAATAAAGTTGATTGATTGATTGATTGATTGATTGATTGATTGATTGATTGATTGATTGATTGATTGATTGATTGATTGATTGATTGATTGATTGATTGATTGATTTTGACCAATAGAAAAAAGTTGGTTACGCGAGGAAGCACCGCGTAACACCTACCGGGGCCGGGTAGATTTCGAAGTTTCTCTGACGACGCAGTATATACACTCCTTCTGGTGCCCTGCGGTGTGTCGTTGCGGAAGAAGCGGGAACGCTTCTATATATAAATTCCTACCGCATTCCACGGGGCCCGAAGAGTGCGGTCTCGAAACCACGCTTACAACCAGGGTCACTAATGAGCGGATTAGGACCAATCAGATATGCAGCCAACCGGGGACAGGTGCCAAGTTCGAACACGGCGGCTCCCGTTTGCCGCGGTGAAGCAAACAACGCGAATTAAGCTATCGAAGAAACGAAATCAAAATACCCGAAGACAGCCCCTGGGCTTTCGAGCAGCTGAAGAGAGTTGAAATAAAAACAGAAAAAAGGAAACGGTGCGAAGAGCACCGGCGGCAGCGCGGTGCCCAGTTCGGGGATGGTTCGAGATCACGGCGGCTTGCTGGGCACCTCTTAGAACCTTTGCCCCCGCTTTCCTCGCGAAGGGAATTTCTCCGGTGGTGATATTTTTTTTTTTTCGGCACCAAGAAACAAGTAATGCGGAAACGCTTAGCGACAATGTCATAAAACTCTGCGCACGTGGGATAATGACGGTTAACATCTGCGGCAGTAATCTGCATCTAAACTTGAATATACTACATATACAGGGTGTCCCAGCTATCATGCACCAAGATTTAAAAAAGGAGCAATGACGTTACTCGAATAAAACCTAGTGCGTAATGTTTGGAGTACTGTGGAGAAGCGGGCAGTAATTTTTTTGCTAATGATACTTCACTAATTGATTGTAATTAATTATCTAACTCGAGAAGTACTGTCCGAATCACTGAAGCGTCAATGAGGCACTTGTAGGTACCCACGGGGGGCATCTAACTGCGGTATTTTCAGCAACGAACTAATTGCGTACTCATTTATTCTGACTGATAAAGAAAACCCGCGAAATATGAAAAATACCACGTGACGGCGCCTCGGCGCGCATTAGCGCGCATCGTAAAGCAATGCCCTCAACCAGGCTGCCTCTGAGTTAGCCGGAATGAGATAAACAAAAGAAAGAAAGAATAAATCGCGACCGAGTTTTTGCCTTATCTGTACACGCGCCCCGCGAATCTTGCTGTTACCCCTCCTTCCATGCATGCCATTATCAAGGTGATGCCCTGTCTCTTCAGGCGGGTGACATGCGAAGCACTTGCTTTCAATCAGCTTATTTGGGGACGCTGCTTTACAATGCGCGCGGAAGCACCGTCACGTGGTATTTTTCATATTTCGCGGGTTTTCTTTATCAGTCAGAATAAATGAGTACGCAATTAGTCCGTCGCTGAAAATACCGCAGTTAGATGCCCCCCGTGGGTACCTACAAGTGCCTCATTGACGCTTCAGTGATTAGGACAGTACGTATCGAGTTAGATAATTAATTACAATGAATTAGTGAAGTCTCATTAACGAAAAAAATTACTTCCCGCTTCTCCACAGTGCTCCAAACATTACGCACTAGGTTTTCTTCGAGTAACTTCATTGCTCTTTTTTTAAATCTTGGTGCATGATAGTTGGGACACCCTGTATAGTCTCCTCGAAGAGTGAGCACTGCGAGAAGAGTGGAACATTTCACTCGCTCACCAGCTCTGATTAATCACCATTACAAATCCCATTGGCGCCAGCAGTCACCATGTGCGGACAGCCGAAGGTACTCACTTCGAGAAATTATTCGCGCTCTCAACGAGCCTCTCCAAAAGAGACATTTTCTTGCGTCCACTCCGTCTCCTCTGTTCTATAGATAAATCAGGCCAAACCGATGTTACCTTCTGCAAGCTTAGAAAAGCTTTTACATTATACCCCACTCCAAAGTTATTCATAAGCTTAATCTGATTGGCTTCCTCTCTACTATTGTTAAATGGGATGCATCGTACTTATGCTCACGTACACAGTTTATCGGTATAGCTGGTGTTCACTGTAATCCTCTCCCAGCTAACTCCGGCGTTCCCCAGGGAAACGTCCGTGGACCCATACTCTTTAAAGTTTATATTAACGATATTAAAGCATCATGGGCTAAACAAGGTGTCGAAATGAGTTTATTTGCTAATGTTTGATCTTTATACCGTTGAAATAACTCCGTAAATGACCAAATAACAGTGGAACAATCTATCGATGTAGTCATTACCTGATGTGACCGCGGGGAATGAGTATAAACCATAATAAAGCCATTGACTTACCCGAGCCTTATATGAACCCCGATGTTACTAACAGACATTTATTTATTTTGTATTTGTTTGTTTGTTTGTTTGTTTGTTCCCTCAGGGTCGAAGCATTATAGAAGAGAGTGGTAAGTACAAGAATAACTAAAAACGGTGAACATTAAAAAAACGTACACCTTGCAAAGAATTAACCTCAAAAAATAATTAACAATATTTTCGACATCGAACATGCGTTACACAGTACTATCAAAGAAATTTACAACAGGGGTATTTGACACCGAGAAATAAGTTATGCAAGGCCAGACATTTTAATTTCACCGGCGAGAACAGACCTGAATTTATTCACGTTATCATACCAGCTGCGGAGGCGCGAAGGCGTAACAATCGCTAACAAGCTCTCCCACATTTACGAAGGAAATTACGCTTGCCAAGGCATAAACTTCAAAATTCTCCCCGCCCCTCAAGCATAAAACCCCGCGCATATAATAACACAGCCTAGTTCCGCATATGCATGTGAGGATTGGGATCCACATAATGAAAAATGGTATCAACAATCTGTAGAAAATCCAAAGATTATAGCCGTTCATTTTATTTTCAACCGCTTCCGCCAGGCTGACTCCTCAAGTGAACTGCTGAATAATAACGAAATTCAAACACTATAATGGAGGAGGAAAATTGCGAGACTACATATCTTTTTCTACCTATCTAGCAAGAAAAGTGTATTAGGCGTATCAAACGTCCATGCTCCGTTATCCTCGCGCCCGACAAGACGGTATCACTAATAACGTCACACTTATCTTTGCCCGTAGTAATAATTTTAAATGCTCTTTTTTTTTTCTTCGCACATTAATAAATTGGAACGAACTGCCACGTGAAACCTTTGAGCCTGGAAACGTGACAAAATGTACTGAAAATTATTTTGAGATTATATCTGTCTTATTTGCCTCACCTGTATTGTCCACACATTTGGTCATGTTTATTTATTTGTAACAACCCCTCTCCCGCTTGGGCCAGTTTTTGGACTGCAATATTTTCTAATAAATAATAAATAAATAAATAAAGCTAACAGAAATTTGAAAAATTTTCTGCCGTGGCTAGAATCGCGTACTCTGTGCAAGAAAGAAGCTGCATAATTTTCGCAGCTAGACATACCCAAATATCTGGAGAAATTGTGTATTTTTTTGACATATTACCACCAGCGTTTATTCCGCCACGCGCCCGAGATTTTACGGTTGTTGTACTTAACTAAGAAGGCATGCGCTAATTATGTGTGGAATGAAATTTTTGACGTGTGCAAGAAAATGCTTTTATTCGCGTACTTAATTTTTATTTCTCGTTACACGCGCTTCGCACTTCATGCCATAGCTCCGTGCATACACTTATCACATAACATGAGAGAGATGAGAGAGAGAGAGAGAGAGAGAGAGAGAGAGAAAGATGAGAGAGAGAGAGAGAGAGAAAGAGAGAGAGAGAGAGAGAGAGAGAGAGAGAGAGAGAGAGAGAGAGAGAGAGAGAGAGAGAGAGAGAGAGAGAGAGAGAGAGAGAGGAGAGAGAGAGAACAAGCATATTAATTATTTTTCTAGAAGGGAGTGTTTATGTGGCCTCCTCATTCCTGGAGTCCAACCGGCACGGGCCGCTCCTTGCGCCCTCTCCACCAACTTGTAGTGGACGTCGAGGGAAGAGCTAGCCAAGGCACTCACTCTCCCGAAGCTCATAAGGGTGGAAGGAATTGGGAGAGTCGTGTGGACTTTGTGTACAGCCGCCGACCACATGAAAAGGTGTCCAGGATCCCCAATAAAAGCTGTCCACCCTACACTACCCTGTATCACATAATAAACTGCAGTTTATTGAATAATCTCTCATTTCACGTTCCCGTCAACAGTAGCCAAAATAAGCCTGGTCTCCCTTTTTTTTGCACACAAGAGAAACGGCACTCGTTTAATTATACTCCCCCCCCCCCCCCCCCCCTCCAAAACGTATAACTATACTCGGTGACAACTTAAGAACGGTACCGGAAGTTGCCGCTGTGCCTTATCACCGTAGCCGGATGTTTCTCTGCGCGGCGCAAGTAGGGCGTTACTGGAAATATTTTGAACACGGCGTGAGCTGTTCCCGTGATTTTTTGGACTTAATATGCTTATAAACGACTCCAGTGACGACAAACAAACTGCGTGAGACAAGGCAGACGATATCACGCATTCATAGCAAACCCCTTTCAAAACACGCGCGCACTGACGCCACAGGTCCGGCGATTTGGCGGAGTGATACACTACATGAGGTGGTGCCGTTCTTGAGTTGTAACCGAGTGTAGTTACAACATACTGACTATGCTCTCTTGACATTGCTTAGAAAATTTCTACTTAGAAAAATCAATCAATCAATCAATCAATCAATCAATCAATCAATCAATCAATCAATCAATCAATCAATCAATCAATCAATCAATCAATCAATCAATCAATCAATCAATCAATCAATGTTCCTGCGGAGCTACCAGGCATCGTAACGAGCTACCACAAATCACTGCTGCACCTTCGTCGATTCGTCGTGAATGCCTACGGACGCCTGAATCGACGACTGCTTTCCTTGCTTGCTCAGTGTTTATGAAATCAGAGGCGATGTCATCTCATACGTTAACGTTTCGTCGCCGAGAGTAGTACGTAACTCAAGTGTTCTTCGCCACTTCTTTTTCTCTCACTGCTTTGCTAGTGGTCCCCGTTAATATTACTCACGCTCGTGTTCTGCGAACCTGTACCTGCCTAATGAAGCTTCCAGAATAATGTAGTACCTATTAGTTCATTTTTTCCCTGACGGAAGTGTTATTTCAGACTTATCCGTTTTATCTTCTTCGGTGTGCGTGCGCGCGTGTGCGCGTGTTTGCATGTATCCGAGATAAAACTAGAAAATTGTGTGCTAGTGAAAAATGTAAAATGCCCATGTTTTAATTATTGTGCGTGAGTAATCCTTTCCTAAATTGTTCTGACTGTTGAGATTTATTAAGAAATAGCGAGAAACTAGTCATTTGTGAGTGTGATGCGCAACAAAAAATTAGAGGAAGGACGCGGCAAACAAGGGCAGCGCCTGTCCTCTTATATGTCTCGTCGGAATTTCGTCGAATTTTTGTTTTGCTTCATGGTCGCCCATGTAGAGTACTCACTAGCTCGTCCCCATGCGTGGTAATTTGTATTAAGTGGTGAAATTTCTCAATATTTCTTCTCCATTAGCCGTCTCCTAACCAAATTGCAAATGACTGACTTGTTTTACTAGGAAGTGTCCTGGCAATTGCAGGGTAGTTATCTCGCGTTGTTTTTTATTTATGAATGTTTCCTGAAAACACCACGCTGATTTCTAAGTGCGTAATATTCGTGCTTCTTATATACCTATTTCTTTTTAATTTTTTATCTTCTGCCAGGACTGTAGACAAGGCCTAAGGGTACGTAAACTGAGGCCCACCCACCCCACCGAGTGGCGGCTCAACCACTACAGTTTGCTCGAATAAACGCTTATTCTCTCTCTCTCTCTCTCTCTCTCTCTCTCTCTCTCTCTCTCTCTCTCTCTGTCGCTCTCTCTCATTCTATGTAGATTTTTTAAGCGTTTGGGCTGGCGGCTCAAAACGCCTATGTGCAGAGCATTATTGGCCGCAGTTCCCCCTTAATTTGAGTGATATATTTGCTGCGAGGATACGCTCCGTGTCTGCCTTTTTTTATTCTTTTGTACGCTATACCACATAAACGAGGCGGACACATCAATACACCGACACTGAACTCGCTTCTCTGAGTAAACGACTACTGTCCTAACTGATATTCGACTGCCGGCAAGCTCATTACTGCTTGCGAGATGGATACCCCCTTCGTGTGCCTTGTCTTTCTTTTTTTCCCCCTAGGCTTCTACGCCGCGCCGTCTATGCAAACAAAATTCTTTGTTTCCAATTCGCCTACATTCAGTCCTCCTAAAGCCTCATGGTGGTCTAGCAGAGCGCCTAAATGAATAAATATCATATAATTTTGTCTCCCCTTTACGAAGCCACGAAGTTTTAAAGGGGACGTGAACCCAAATACAACTTTGTTTTCAATTTGAAAGAACTCGCGTTTGGTCACTAATGCAGCTCAATTCTGCATGCACCGCGTTTTCTAGCAGAAACAGCGCGAGACTCAATAACACTTTCAAATTTTGCGCTACAGTGACGTAATATGGACAGAAGGGACGTGATATCGGACAGCAATGAAAACAGAGATATTGTTACGTGGAGGCGGGACAAAGATGAGACGAACCACGCGTGATGGTGAAGCGATGTATTTCGAACACGGTGATATCTACGCACAAGTGTTCACGTTAGCATTCACGTAAGCGTTCAAATGGCACGGTCAAGGGGAACTATACTCGGTTACAACTCAAGAACGGCACCACCTCATGTACTGTATCACTCCGCCGAAGCGCCGGACCCGTGACGTCAGTGCGCGCGCGTTTTGAAAGGGGTTTGCTACGAATGCGTGATATCGTCTGCCTTGTCTCACGCAGTTTGTTTGTCGTCACTGGGGTCATTTATAAGCATATTAAGTCCAAAAAAATCACGGGAACGGCTCACGCCGTGTTCAAAATATTCCCAGTAACGCTCTACTTGCGCCGCGCGGAGAAACATCCGGCTACGGTGATAAGGCACAGCGGCAACTTCCGGTGCCGTTCTTAAGTTGTCACCAAGTATAGAGGCCCTACTTAAATCGCCCAGTCGTGTCTCTTGGCAGTGGCTTAGGCCGGCGGGCCCCAGTTGCGGAAACAAGATTCTGTGACGTTATCGAGAAATGGCCAGAAGGGGGCTTGCGTGTCACCATTTTTTTTAATATCTCGATCATTTTTTCCAAGTTTGTGATAAAATTAACATATTTTCATCGGTGCAAAGCAGTCTTTCGAATGAACCAACCATCTAACTTAATTGCCTTCAAGGCCCCCTTAATTCTAGAAAAGCAGTCGCGGTCATCGTCACTACTCGGTGACAACTTAAGAACGGCACCGGAAGTTGCCGCTGTGCGTTATCACCGTAGCCGGATGTTTCTCCGCGCGGCGCAAGCAGGGCGTTACTGGGAATATTTTGAACATGGCGTGAGCCGTTCCCGTGATTTTTTGGACTTTATATGCTTATAAACGACTCCAATGACGACAAACAAACTGTGTCAGACAAGGCAGACGATATCACGCATTCATAGCAAACCCCTTTCAAAACGCGCGCGCACTGACGTCACGGGTCCGGCACTTTGGCGGATTGATGCACTACATGAGGTGGTGCCGTTCTTGAAGGCACTGGGTAGAAATTGGGCAAAAAAAAAAAAAAAAGGCTCAGCGATAAGAGCACACCCGAAAGGGGCCCGGGATACAAAAAATAAAATAAAAGGGAGGCTCAGTGGAGACAGAACACAGCTCTTCCCGGTTGGGGCAATTTTAACGCGCAAAAACGCACCAATTCAACTTCATACCTTCGTATAGCCGTATACAGTGCACACGTTCTTGCATCCCACGTTCAACTAGTGTAGCACCAGTGCAGCGTAGCTTTCACTGTACCTTGCCATGAGCGCCCCCTCTGGGTAATTACATTGCCCCGCGTTTACATGACAAGCACTGTTGGCGCTAATTAACTCTATTCTGCCAAAACTTTAGTCAATGTACAGAAATTTTGAGCATCCTTCACTACTGCGTAAGCCATCCTGTGCGGCTTCACTTCATTTTAAGCCATTTTCCCACAACCTCCGCTTACGCTATTACATTAAGTGAATGTGTCAACTTTGCCAATTATGCATTTCGCCACAGTCAAAGGGCGTTGCAGGGTTGGTGCTTCTTTGCCAATTTTTATTTGTGTTTCGGGTTATTTTTTCGGGAATTTTTCTTATTTCTGCCTTCATCGTGTAGGAGACATTTGTATTTTGTTCATTATTTCATTATTATCATTTTTTTATTATTACGTATGTGCTGGTTTTCTTACTTCTTTCCACAGATTATCTCAATTTACGATATTAACTCGACCAATGACGGACATTTGTGCGATTGCAGAGCGTTGCACATCTGATGCTGTGGTCTAACCACCGTAGAAAGCTTACCCTTCAAAAGGGACATGAAAACAAAATACAATTTTGTTTAATTTGAAAAAAAAACTAGGCTTCAGTACTTCACTCACCTCCATTCTACCCGCGAAAGACGTTGTTGCAACAAAAACAAAATGCTACAAATATTGAGAAACTTTCAAATTTCGCGCTACAGTGACGTTATGGGAAGGAGTGACGTCACGTGGGCCAACACTGGGGCTCTTCGATTTACAGTCTCGGACTCACCGCGGACTCCCAGAGAAGCAGTCCGGCATTCGATTTTCCCATGTATACCTATGGCTTCGGGGAATCCTCGGACTACCCGCTGACTATCCGCGGTGAGTCCGAGACTGTAAATCGAAGAGCCCCACTATAAACAGTTTTATTAACTAGTGCACGTTAGTATTCAAGTGATGCGATCAAGAGGAACTATGTAAAGGCCGGACTAAAACTGTCCCTTTATGTGTTTTACTCGTGGTTTACGTCGACAACTGTCTATCGCGCAAACAAGACTCCGTGATGTAATAGAAAAGTTGCCGGAAAGTGGCTAGAGAGTCGCTACTGCTTCAAATGTTTCCCTTGATGTCTCCATTATTTGTTTGAAGTTCGCCATAACATTAATGTCATTGTTATAACCGGGGCAGAGCAGTCTTCTTAATGAACCAGACTTGCCTTTTGCCTTCATTTCTCCTTTAACAAACGCGTCGGAATTCAGCTTTCCACATTTCGACGCGACAACAGAGTAGCAGTAACACAAAACTTGGGAGCGTAGTATTTGCAAGAGGAATACTCCAGGACTGCCTGCAGCCCCATCGTCGAGACCATAGTCCCACCGTTCCGACAGCAGTGAACGGTTAGTCAACAAACAGGATTTTCAACGTGTTTTAAAGCGAAGCTCTCTATGTCTCACTGATGGCGTCCGTGCGAACCGCAAACCGCACTGCAGGAAAGCCAACTTTCTCCGGCGATGATGATGATCGTTGAGGCGCCTCGAGAAAAAAAAAGCACTTCCCGTGCTCCAAATCGAACCGGGATCCCTCGCTTGATGCAGACAACGGCTATCCGACCGCGCCATTCGGACAGTTACTTTTTCCTTGTTGCATGGGAGAATGCGCTCAAACATAACGACATACGAGGAGTGCACAGTCAGCAGACAACAGAATGCGCAAATTAGGGCAAGCACAAAGGCGTCAAAATTCGGCTAACACAGACACGCGTTCAGTAGAGGGAACCAGTCAAATCTTTGGTCAGAAGAATTGTACACGCTATGTACAAACGCCGCAGTTTCTCGGAAATACAACTTTGTTGATCCAGGTGTCCCGGCATGCCTATCGCGCGGCCAAAACAATTTGAATTTGGAGAGGGGTGCATAGGCGTGCAAAAATTAGACAGACAAATTTTGCACCCCTCCGTCTAACGTTGACGATGGCTGAATGCGAAGCTTTCTTCGTGCGAAATCAAGCGGCGAAGGGTCAACGTCAAAGCCGCTGCGACCAAAAATCCAAACTGCGTGCGAACCATCTGCGAGTCGAAGTCCAAACTCAGACGACAACCAAGGAATCCGTCACGGGAAAGGTTCGCGTTCGACCATCGTCGTCGTTAGACAGAAGATGCGGGATTTTTAATCGACTGATAAATCGCGGCACTGTAACCTCCTGCTGCAAGTGCATTAACGCCCAGTTGTTCCGCGACAAGCGCTCCTTCTTAACCAGCTGTTGAATATGGAGGCGCACATCCCGTTGATGTGTTTTGGCCGTTGTTGCCTGACAGCGAAGTAATTGTCATGCATCACAACAAGAGCGGCCGCGGGACAGGCAAAAGCGTGGGAGTAGCAGACGATCATCAAACCGTAATTTGCTGATTCCATTACCGCTTTGAAGCGGCCACCTTGATGCAGCAGTCGGATGAAACCTGCCATGGCCATATATCGGGAGAGGCCTTCGTCCTGTGGGGGACAAAACTATGCTTATGAATGAATGAATGAATGAATGAAAGTGTCCATACCTCCAGGTTCTCGTGGGGGTGTGGACGCTTTACTCAGCGGCTTGCGTTGAGCGTATGAAAAAATTCATGAAGCGAAAGAAAAGGTCTCAGAACCTCTATATGTTGATATGAGACGTCCTAGAAAATGTCTTTCTAGCAACGCACTGAATTTTAGTGGTGAAGCTATCTTTAAGAAGATCGATGGAATGTTGGTTTTTGTAAGCTGGATTTCCTACGTTAGAACGAGGGTTTGGGCTAGTTGGCGCATACTGAAATTCGAAACAGCGCAAAAAGACGGGACAAGAAAACAACAAAGGAAACAAAGGACAAGGAGCGCCTTGTGTCGTCGTTTCCTTGCCCCGTCTTTTTGCGCTGTTTCGGATTTCCTACGTTGTGTATGGTTACAGAGAGAAGTATGGCATGCTGGGCGGCGAAAGTTCTAAAAAAAACAAGTTAGTGGTAAAAATCACAATACGTCAAAAGTGAGTTAACTTTTGTTAGCTTACTTAAATTCCCGCAAGAATCTGGCATATCAACCACCCGTACTAATACATTCTGTCGGTAAGTTGATTGCAAAAATTTCATTGTTGAGAAATAAAAATAAAAAATAGAGGCTTAACGTTTACAGGCTTACGTACACGCTCAAGAGCATGAAATGGGGCGCGAACGATTTTCTTGAAATGCCGTATTTTCCTCTGTTCTGAACCCACCACGATTCTCACCACCCGTGCCAGCTGTAGGCGAGAGAAAATTTCGAGAAAGTTGAAATTTTAAGGTGAATGTGCCTACAACCTAAGCGCCCGTCCCCAGTTCTGGCATTACGGTTCAAAGAAACGCGGGTGCTTAATCGAAATCGAGAAAACATGATCGCCCCCGCCAACAGTTACCGGCCGCAGCCGGTATACATCTCGATGCCATATCCCTCACAGCGGCCCGAGAGGTGCTGTTCTAGGCGCATTATGGTCACCGGCAGTCGCACTGAAGGTTCTAATAATAACGTGAACACAAAGTTACGCGACTTGTATTTTTATATAGACCTTCTTGCTTTAACAGCGTGAAAATAACTACAGGGACAAGAGGAAGAAGCTTCCGGTAATAAGTTGGGCATAGACAGGAGTAGGTACGTATACGCTGCGGTTTTTCGGGAGTATAAAATGTTTATTCCCTCTCTTGAAGCCAGCAACCAGCAGTTTCTTGAAAATCGACGTCTTCAGACAGGCGCTGCTTTTGCCGGAAAAGTAACCATTGGAACACGCTCCCTACCTTGTAAGTCAAACACTTGAGCCAGTCATCACTTTGAAAACAAATCATCCTTACTTAGGCACCTGTTTTTAATCATATTGTGCAATTACACCGAGGCTGTATATGTCTAAACAGGTCTAACCTCCCAGGTTCTCACGGTGCTGCGGACGCCTCACTCAGCGGCGTTTGTTCAGCGCATGAAAAAATTCATAAAACGAAAAAAAAAAAAAACCAAGAACGGGTGACATCGTGAGTTAAAGAAATGCTCTGCATTTAAAATTTGTGGTTTGCAAACGATGTCCACGGGGAAGCGATGCAGAAACATCCCCCTCGCGAGGGGCACGATGAAATGCAGAGCATTTCCGGGGGCGCACGACGTTAAGTAGTTTGCGTTACGTTAATGTTGTTGCACTTGTGGCAACTGCTGACGAGAGATCGCGGCGATGAGTGCGTTCCAGCCTCGCCGACACCCGCCTTTATCACGCCACGATCGCGTTGAGAGGGCGCACCTGCGAGCGATACGGACAACTACGGACGCCAAGAACGGGTGACATCGTGAGTTAAAGAAATGCTCTGCATTTAAAACGTCTGGAATGCCTTCCTATCAATGCACTTGTGTTTAGCAGTGAAGCCGACTTTAAGAAGATCGATGGGATGTTGGTTTTTGTAAGCTGGCTTTCACGCGTTGTGTGTGGTTAGAGGGAGGAGTACGGTTACAGCCCCTCTTTACTACTCCTCTCCACTTCCGCCGCATTTTTCCCAAGTCGCGCATACTGCTCACCACGCCCGGCGTCTCTCTCTCCCCTGTCATTGCGCAAAACCGCGCGCTCCTCGACGGACACCTGTGCGGCGCACTCGAGACTCTGCTGCTGTGATTGGCATAGCCGCGCTGTAATAAAACGTCATTGTCTCTACCCACCAATTGTGTATGTCCCGAGTCTGTGACGTAGACATTGGGCCACTGTCCGTATAATTAAATGTAACGAATCCTTATTATAGCTAAGCCAATATCCAATAACCATAGCAAATCCAAACCGACCGTCAGCTTCGCTGTACTTCTCTTTGTCCACGGTGGAAGGGCTCTGGCTTCTCCCCGTTGAAATACAAGGTATGGACGTAAAACGAGACTGTACTATGTTGCGTTTGCGTTCAACCAACTTCGTGGTGATATTTTTCGAAAATACAAACTGGGAACACTTTTTCAGAAATTGATATTGAATGCACTGCCAGCTTCCCCCAGCGTGTGGGTTTATTTTCCATGTATCTTTATGTGCACTTGGAATGTCCGAATTTATTGTTCTCTTATTTGCTTTTGTTTTGCCGTGTATTTTCTCCGTATATGTGGGTTCAGTGAGTGGCAGGCTCTGTCATTCAAGCACTACGTGTCTTTGGCAGGCCAGACTTTATGTCCTGTTTCAATAACGAAGTAATCTATCTCATGATCATCGTCATCAACAACAACTTCATTGCTGGTTTTATTTTGATTTTATGAGGCAGTACATTTTATTATCCGGGCACTCAAAATAAGAGCCTTGCCTGCTCTCACGGAGGGCGTGCTTCTAAAGTGGCGGGCGTAAGTTCCCCGGCGCTCAAGGCAACTACCCGGGAACTGCTCGGAGACCACCACCGTGGCCTGCTCCTCGTGTCACGCGTCAACGAGACCCACAATGCAGCCCATGCTGTGGGAGTGGTGGGGGCTCGCGGCGGAGAGAAGAGCCCATCTTCCGTCGACCATCAGGACCCTCCAGGAGGGTGCATGGCCTCCTCTGGGCGGGACTCACCCAAAAGAGACTGTCGTGTCCCTGTGGACTTTCGCAAGTTCGTACCACGGGGATACACAAGATTATGTACATGCCCCCACCTCCTTTACCGCGGTTGTGACTCGCATCCCAGCTTGTCACCAATGTTGGGACTGGGCCATCCCACCGCAGCCACCACTGTTGCGACTGGCCGTCCGAGCGCAGTCACCGGTGTAGCGAAGTTGCCTTGCTCCGTCCGCTATCGACGCGGCGCAGAGCAGAGCGATGAAGTTTTCGAGCCGACGAAAAGTTGAAGCAACATTTATATACAGTATGTACCTGGGTAACAACAGCGTTACATGGCTCGCACAAAGGCGACAGCACCTCTACACTCGCTGCCTCCGAAAAGTGCCGCGCTCGCTGTGCCTCCGGGCTGGTTTTATAGCTTTGGGAGTCCGTTGCGGCCGCGAGAAGGTTGAATCGCTCCAGTCAGGACTCTCGCTGGCCGAAGTTTGAAATCCGACGAATGGAGGCAAAGTGGTTGCGTCAGCCAAGCCGCCACAACGGGGAAAGGGAAGGCGACGCCGTCTCCGCGGAGCCGTCTTCAGGCATGTGGTGGCATGTCGGTTGCCGGTCGTTCGCCCGATGCATGATTCGGCCGAGCCGCCACGACGGGAAAAGGAGAGGTGATTCTGCGGCAATGAAAGTTTTTTTTAAGAAGAAGAAGAAGAAAAAGAACAAGGCTTTATTTTTCAGCAGACGTTATTACAATTCCTGCTGAAGGGGCAGGAGCTAAGGGCATTGAGTGCCTGACGAGGGCTCGTAACCCTCTGGAGTTCACAACAGAGGAGTTCACAGCAGAGGACATGTTCAAATCAAATATGCGTGCTTAGCAATAAGATCCAGCATTACAGAGAGAAAAAAAATAAGTAAATTAGGAAAAATACAAAAATCGTACATTTCCAATAATGAGAATCCCAAGTTACACAATATACATAAAACTTTTTTCTTCAATACCTGTTGCCAGCAGATACAATACAACACGAAATATTTCCTTACTGATTGTTCCTCATGTCTATAAAAAAATCACGTCTTCACACAATACAGTTTAAATTCCTTAGAGTGAGACACGCCTAGTGATTGACATATCTCACTTTCTTTTCTATAAACATCACCTTGGTTTCAGTCTTAAATACGGTTGCACTGGTGCTAAATTTTAAATTATCCGCTAGGATGTTCGAGACATTGTGGTACTTGATAAGTGGCCGATTGTTTGCCGTAATTAGTCCTAGTTTTAGGTGTACGTCTTATTGGACGCCGTACACAGTAATGACGGTTTTCTGCGTCACCATCTACATATAACTTGTTCTTGTGTACCATCTGCAGAAGTCTAAAGTAATACAGCTGGTCAGCTCGAAGTATTGAGTGTTTTGAAAACAAAGGTGAAGTTGAAAACAAAACAAAACAAAGTTGAAGTTGAAAGGTAAAGTTGAAAACAAAGGTGAAGACAAAACGACGAAACCGCCCGAACCTGTCGGCCGCGGGCGGTTTCGTCTGGTTTTGTCGAGGCGAGAATCGGCCCCGCTTTCGGCGCGTCGCCCCATGCAGAGAATTTGGGCTGGGCGCTCTGGCACAACACCGCCTTCCCCACCCCTGGCGAAAGCTTGAGTCACCCTTTTAAGTGCGAATGCACTTTTTAAGCGACCCTGAATCACGCGTCCACCGCCGTCCGTCCGTCCGCACCACATACCCACTTAGGGCGATTGGCCAAGAAGAGTTCCTAATTTCTTTAGCACATACCCACTCAGGGCGATTGGCCAAGAATCGGGCGTGAGAAGGGCTAATGCACCCGCTTAAAGGAGTACTGACACGAAATTTCAAAGCTGAGATCCGCTCTAGCAATCAAGTACAACGACAACACAAATAGGTGTCTGTGCATGGCACATACCCACGTGGGGGATTGGCCAGGAATCGGGCGTGAGAAGGGCTAATGCACCCGCTTAAAGGAGTACTGACACGAAATTTCAAAGCTGAGATCCGCTCTAGCAATCAAGTACAACGACAACACAAATAGGTGTCTGTGCACGGCACATACCCACGTGGGGGATTGGCCAGGAATCGGGCGTGAGAAGGGCTAATGCACCCGCTTAAAGGAGTACTGACACGAAATTTCAAAGCTGAGATCCGCTCTAGCAATCAAGTACAACGACAACACAAATAGGTGTCTGTGCACGGCACATACCCACGTGGGGGATTGGCCAGGAATCGGGCGTGAGAAGGGCTAATGCACCCGCTTAAAGGAGTACTGACACGAAATTTCAAAGCTGAGATCCGCTCTAGCAATCAAGTACAACGACAACACAAATAGGTGTCTGTGCATGGCACATACCCACGTGGGGGATTGGCCAGGAATCGGGCGTGAGAAGGGCTAATGCACCCGCTTAAAGGAGTACTGACACGAAATTTCAAAGCTGAGATCCGCTCTAGCAATCAAGTACAACGACAACACAAATAGGTGTCTGTGAATAAATGCATCTTTCTTTCTTTGTAGTTGTGTGTGTGTGTGTGATCTCTCTTTCGCGAACATTACCGAACCGCGCAAATTCAACTCCAGCATTCGCACTTTCACATTCTTCCCCTCGGGGAAATGCGGGGAAATTTTCTGAATAAAGAATTATAATAATAATTCTGCCTGAGGTCGCTTCTTTCCCGGTATGCAGTAGCCGCTCTATTTTGCGGACCTGGAGGGGAACGAAAAATATATAGCCCGAATAAAAACGAACTTTTTTCATTGAAATAGGACTGAAAAAGTAGCGAGTGGCTCCTTGTCTTAAATTCCTCCTTCGTGTGAGAACGCCTCTGTTTGCATCTCTGCGAACGCCACGTTTTCTTCGTAAACATTGGACAACAACGCCAAAGTGTTGGCAATGTCTTGCGTTGACGGTTGCGGGCTGTCGGGAGTGTCGGGCCACGCATGACCCATTTTCGGATTTCGAGACTACTTCCGCCGCAGACTACATGCAAAATTGTTTCCTCTAAGATCAAAGTTTGTTACCCCGGCGGGAGTCAAACCAATCCCCATCCAATCCGAAGCTAGCCGGGTGGCTTGGAATTCAAAATGGCGTTGCCCTGGAGTCGCACCCTGGCTCTGCTGCGGAAAATTTTGTCCGGAAAATCGAACTGCCGGCTTTATTTTGTCCGAAACATCCGTTGCTCATATGCATTACTCATATCGGACCACTGGCGGTTCCTTTGGAAAGTGCGGAATAACCAGCGAGTCCGAATTTTCGTAGTCCGAAGAAACGGTCGGCTACTGTACCAGGAGTATTCGCGCTCCACGCGGAACCTGGAAAATTAATATCGGTCAGGGTCATGAGCTATGCAAATAGTGGTGTGCATCATCATGCTGCAAAACGGAAGTCCCGTGCATGGATTGGAGAGTACTGGCTCAAGTTCTTAAAAAAAGCTAGCGTCATTCATCGACAAATTTTTTGCCAAAATGGTGAGTCCGAAAATGCTGCGCTCGTACGAATGCGCGTGACTTCTGCACGTACCCGATCCTCCGTCAATACTCCTTCCGATTCGATTATCATCGTGATGATTGTTCGTTCACGTTTGTTTTGATTTTCTATCGATCGTAGAGAACCGCCTGTTCACCCGAACTGATTCGGCAAAATAAAATAGTTTGGCGAATCAACAACTGTCCTTCCTTACGTTCTTTGACGAATCGACTGTGCGTGTGTATGTGTTGACGCAGCGGGCAAGCTTCGACAGCGCACAACGCGAATCGCCATCGGGCTTTTCTGCAGAGATTCAAAGGTCTGTTGTGAATACTACTACAAGCGTGAACCGTGCAGGTCGGTACACGCTGCGACGTTCTCGCGAGAATGCGGCGCGGCCAGAACCCACTCGCACATGCGCGGGCTCACCGCGGCGGCTGTTAGATGCGACTGCATCTCATTCACTCGCCTTGTCCCTCCATACAGCGTTGTTGTTGTCCGTCCACACCCCTCCCCCATTCTCCTCGCCGCGCGAGCTGCGCTCTCCGTCGCTCACCCCCTCTCCTCTCCGATAGCGAACACTCTCTCGCGAGGGGCATTGGATTGGATTCGATTGGCTTGGCTTGGCTTGGCTTGGCTTGGATTGGATTGGATTTGATTGGATTTTGATTGGATTGGATTAAAGTAGATTGTGTTGGATTGTGTTGCGTCATAGCCGCGCCACGTTGCGTCATAGCCGCGGTCGTTCCAGCACCGGCCAAAGAAATAAAGAATACATCATACGCGTTCCTCACACGTTTCACGCAATTAGAGAATCAACTCAACGGAAACACCAAGTGAACCCCCAAGATGCGTCGCATCTCCACAGGGTTCCCCTCGCGGGAAGATGGGGTAATTTTTGCGAATCATCGCGTATCCGACTCTGCGACAGTGCATTTTTTTATTGCGCCATTTTCCCCCAGGGCATCGAAGGAATTGAAAGAAAAAAAACCCAAACTGGCGGGAGGCAAGCGGCTTCAAGCACTACAGAATGCCGTATAGGCCAGTTTCAGCGAGAAATTCCAAGACCTGCCTGTAGAAAGGACCATGCGTCCACCGATGAATATCGGACGGGCGGCCTAGTCACTGTCCTGGGGCTACCATGTGCCGGGTTCGGGCTCGTTGGAGTCCTGGACATGTTCCAAGGAGGTGGTTTAACTTCGCTTCCGAAGCGGAAACAGGGCAGTAGGGGCAAGTTGCATATAGGTAACCGCAAGGCTAGAAAGTCCTTGTTGCACGAACAGCAGGTGTCAGTGCAACGCCCAGGCGATTGAGAGACATGAATAGAGAGAATGATAGAGACAAGGAGAAAGAGATAGAGAGAGATAGAGATAGAGAGAAATAGAGAGAGAGTTATACAGAGGGATACCAACAGAGACAAAGAGAAAGAGAGGTAGAAAGGGATCGTGAGGAGGTCAACGTGACAGTGCATTTGCTTGTGCGTCTTTTATGCTTCGTGTTGACAGTTGCGTTGCAGAGTATACGAATAGGCTGTCTTCCTCTTTCGACGAGAACAGTGGGGCACCGTGGAGAACGTTTCTCTGCCCGTTCGAGTTGTCACGTTGTAAGCACGCCAGTCTGCTGCTTCCTGTATCATCGCGGTTCTCTAGACGACACGTATTAAATAAGTTAAATATAGCTTCGGGTCTTCGTCGTCGGAACGGAGACAAGCTTCTTGCAAGCCGCTCACCCAGCACGCTACCTCGAGACGACGGAGTGTCGTACTGTCTTAGCCCACGTAGCATTTCCTTACATCAGCTAATTTTCGGGTTCCTTTAGTTTGAAGATCTGGGCGTCACCAAAGTTTTTTTATTACGTAATTTCACAACAAACGGGGCAAGTTTAGATTTTTGTATGCCTTTTTTGTTCGCTTTAATGATTTAGCTTAGGGCTATAATAATTGCTGGGTGGCGGTAACACCTTCGGCAGGGGTCGCACTCCTCTTGCGCAGCGAAGAAGAAGTGACCATGCAAGTACCCATGATGCCCCCGACGTTACGAAAGAGAGATAGAGAATACACATCTTTAATTTCAAGCCTAATGGTGCAGAATGGTGAAAGCACCGGTAGGGGGCGTCCGGTAGTCCGGGATGCCCTGGTCCTTGCTGGCTGCTCGTGCCCTCTCTATCAGCATGCGCTGGGTCGAGAGGTCCGAGCTGGACAGCCGATCCACCCACTGCTCGTATACGTGGGACGGGATTGGGTGTGAGGGATTGGGATTGTTGGCACTCCAGATGGTACAGAGTGCCTGGCTGGGGGCAAAAGTGGCATAACATTATAATAAAAGTATCATAATATTGCGTGTGGTACGTATGGTGGAAGATGGTACAGTGCGGGTAGGAGTTGGCCTGTAGCCGGCGGAGTGTGGTCGCTTCGGCTCTGGAAAGGTGGGAGTTGATGGAGGGAACCGTTGACGCTCTTTTCTGAAGTGAGCGAGAATGTCGGCGTAGCCATTCAGTGTGTGGGGGGTCTTCTCGGTGTCTTGGCTCTCTTCGGAAATGGCCAGGAAGGTGTGTACTCGGGCAGCGGCGCGTGCCGCCGGATTTCCGGTGAGAGACTCGTGTCCAGGGGCCCAAACGATATGAATGTCGGGAAGCTGCGGGATGACATTCAGGATCCTGAGGGCGAAGGGTGATATGCAGCCTAGCTGGTAGATTCGGCATGCTACTTGCGAGTCCGTAATGACTGCAACGTATTCGCTGTTTGTTGTGGCTGCTAGGGCGATGGCGATTTCCTCAGCGGCGTTTGTAGAGGTGGTGCATATCGTGACGGCTGTGACTTCGGTTCCCTGGTGGTCCATAACCGCGACTGCGGCGGGTTTGCGGGTGTAGCGTGCGGCGTCCGTGTAGCGTGTTGTAGGGTTCCCGGCGTGCTTCTTCGTAACTGCATCGACCCGTGCTTTGCGGCGTTTTGTTGTAAAGGGGGTGCATATTCCGCTGCACGGGAGCTACACGAACGTGTTGGCGGATGTGGAGGGGGACACGTTGTGGCTGGTCTTCTTTAGGTGGTACTGAGTATCCGAGGCTTGTAAGGGTGTCTTGTCCGGTAGATCTGAGCTTGAGACGGGTGGCTGAGCTTCGTGCAATTCTTCCAAAGTGTTGTGTACCCCTAGTTGGAGCAACTTGCGCGTGGATGTTGAGGGGGGTAGGCCAAGGGCGAGTTTGTAGGCTTGGCGGATAAAAGTATTGAACGCACAAACCAGGTCGACACGAAGGCCGCCAAGCCTCCTCCTTCAAATCCCAGCATTTCCCCACGCCTTATAACCTACCCCACATCCGGTGACCCGTCGTTCCGCCGGGTGATTTCCTGCCACAGCCGGGGAGGCTGAACAACCCTAGGTATAACCGGAGCATTGAAGGGCTCTGGTATAACGTACTCTTTAGTACTAAATGTTGCTTCCCCGCAAGAAGACCCTCTGTGCAGGGGTGCACCCTTTACAGGCCACTTTGTTGTACTGGCGTCACTTCCGTGACGGATATGACGTCATCGAAATCTGTGTATATGCAGGAATAAAACACTTTCTTGCTAAAAATGAAAAAAAAGGTCCCAGGGCCTTTTTATTTACCATTCGACGGCTAAAATTGCGCATAGAAAATGTCTTCTCGGCAATGCTCTATTGTTAGGGGTGAAGCCGTTTTCCAAAGTATTGCTGTAAGCTTGGTTTTTGAATGTTGGCTTCCCCACTTTGCCCGTTCTGCAGTGACGCATGGCCATCAACGGAAGGAAGTATGATTACAGAAACGGCGCCAACTCTTCTGTTACCAAAAGTATCCAGAAACAAATTTCAGGAGAATTACCCGCTATGACGATTCTGCATGCGTGAAACCTGGCTTCTATTTTGTTAAAACGGCTAGTTGAAAATCGCGAAAGATGAACGGTTCTGGTTAAGACAGTACATGCATTATGAAGAACGAGTACAATAGTATCTATCTTCTAAATCTCGTACGTATCGGTATACATTTAGGTCATTCGTAGATGCGTTTACTTAGTGCGCCAAAAATCGCCGCTTTTGTGCTTCTCTCAACTTTTTAGATGCGACGCTGAGAGGAGCATCTCTTGCCAGCGGCCCTGTCCTGCGTGCGTCCGTCGTCCGCGTCCGCACAGCTGCGTCTCTCCTCCGCTCGCCTCCTCTCCTCTCACCGATAGCGAACACTCTCTCCTAACATCTGCGGTCGCGCTGCGCGCGGCTGCGCACTGTGCGCATGTGCAGTACTCTCTCTCTCCGTGGTCTCCTCTCCTTCGGGCGCTCTGCGCATAGAAGCGGAGTGCCGCGCTACGGCCGGTCTCTCAGTCGACGGTCGCCCACGCTTGCGCTTGCGCTTGCTCTCTTGCCGTACCCGACGATTGCTTGATGCGACGCCAATGGAACCCCCTTCAGCGTCGCATCACACCTGGGTTCCCGCGAGGGGAGGTGGGCGTAATTTTTTAAGAAGGGGTGGTAGATTTTTTTATAATTGCCTTTTTGTGATTGATTCTTTTCGCTTTTTAGGGGGATGTCTAATCGCGAAACAAAATTTTGTTGACAGTTCATTCACGGGAGCTATGTGTTTCGGTGGCTGAAGCCTGCAACGGTGACCGCGAATCAATGCGCCAGCCAGAATTGTGTTCTTATGCATGACGCCGCCTAGAGTCCAATCAGGTCACAGACCATGTACATTTCAAGCAGATAATGCTGCTTAAAATGCGCAAAGGAAAAGAGGCGTTCCAGTGAAAAAATGGTTAGTTGTAACCAAAATGCCAGACAACTGCTGTTATTCATGAAGAAGCTAGCGCACACGAGCGAAACCCCAATGTCGTCTGATTGACTGTATGATTTTGTCCGTCTGATTTTAAACCTTCTGTTGACTGACTGATTTTAAGTCTTTATGGGCCTCGTGCGCTTGTATGGTGGCGCCACTGATGTGCTGTGTTGAGCGCCATCTTGCGGGCAACGGGGGCATAATTTATGAAGTCCGTGAGCAAACGACGTTCGGAGGATAGTATTCCGCGCAGTACGATCATTAGAAGAGAAAGAAGAAATCACCGCTATTCTGTTGCCGTGTGATACGAACAGCCAAACGGTACTTTATTAAATAGAATATGGTTCGCAAAGGCGACAGAAAAGCGATGCATCACACAAAAAACAGTTTTAGACAAGTGCGGGATTGTCTCCGCGCAGCGCGCGGTCACGCTGTCATTTCGCAACGGCTTCCACTGAACACCAGCAGCGCCGCCCAAATAAAAGATAAAAATAAAAAGACGGAAGCCCGCGATGTTACAAAGAGAACGAGAGGAGTGCAGGAGTGTGTGCATCGCCTCCCGGAAGCGATAATGTATGTGTGAGGGAGGGGCGATCGCTCCGCCAGTGGAAAATTTTTTGTGGGGCCGCCGGCCCCCGAAGAGCATGAAATAACGGCATTGGCGGTGAGATGTTTGAGTGGCGCCCCCTGGCTCTGACGTCAGCTTAGGGACTCGCGCCGCTGTCGTCTGCTACACTCCGCTTGTGAGGGGCAGCAGTGTCTGTGCTAGAAATCGCCCGCTTTGTTGCTGTAGTGCATTAAAAAGCGCATTTCTAGTGCTTCAGTTATTTTGCCAGCTTCTGACGCATCTGAATAATTTGAAGCTGTATCCCCCACAAGTTTGCAACACACGAGGAGATAGAGAACTTTCTTTTTTTTAATTTTTTTATTTACAGATACTGCAGGTCAAGAATTTGACCCAAGCAGGAGGGGCGTATACAAAACATACGTACGAATCAAGTACGAAAGGGAACACAAGCAACAAATATATCAGAAACAATTCATGGTACCCTGCATCTTTTACACATGAATAACAAAAGCACACGATAAACATATTAATTTGAAAAAAGATGACGCTGTAACGCTTCTGCAAAATCTTTTGCTTTTAAAACATCAAGAGGTAAAGAATTCCACTCTTCAACGGTCCTGGGGAAAAAACTGTTTTTGAAGGCAACCGTTCGAGCGAAAATAGGTGTTAATACGAATTCATGAGTGCGTCTCGTAGCCCTAGTTACACGTGGTTTAACGCTGCCAGGAAGAGGTATTTTTATTTTGCCTGACAAGCAATCATGAAGAAATATCAGCCGACGTACCCGTCTGCGATCATCTAACGTTTGAATATTATTTTCTTTCATCAGAAGAGATGGTGAGTCACGCCTGCGGTATTTCCCGTAAATAAATCGGACGGCTTTTCTCTGCACCTTCTCTAACTGAGAAATGTCTTTTTTAGTAGAGGGACCCCAAACCACTGAAGCATATTCTAATTTCGCTCGAACACATGCATTGTACGCCATAAGCTTAGTGTTTGCTGGAGCATCTTTGAGCTTCCGCCTCAGATACCAGAGCTTACGAAGAGACGATATACAGACATCGGATACATGAAGAAGATAGGGTAACACCAAGGTACTTATATTTTCGAACTTCTGTGATTACATTGTTTTGAAGAGTATAAGAAAAGTTACTTGGATGCATCTTTCGTGTTACACGCAGCAATACTGTTTTTTCATTGTTGAGCAACATACCCCATCGATCACACCAATCATTAATTGCCAAAAGATTATTTTGTAGTACGTCGTGATCTTCCTTGGACAATATTTCCTTAAAGACTACACAATCGTCAGCAAATAATTTGATTGAAACATCACTCACAACTTCTGCTAAATCATTGACATAAATCAAAAACAGGAGGGGACTTAACACACTACCTTGGGGCACCCCCGAGGATACAGGAAGCATATCAGAGGCACAATTGTTAATTACGACGAACTGTTTCCTGTTTTTTAGGTATGACTTCACCCAACGAACAACACTGAGAGGTAACCCTAGTTGTTTTAACTTATACAACAATTTCCCATGAGGTACTTTATCGAAAGCCTTGCATAGGTCCAGAAAGAGCATATCCACCTGCCCTGACCGATCCAGAATTTCGGAAACCTCATGCACTGTTAAAACCAACAGGGTGGTGGTGGACATGCCCCTCCGGAACCCATGCTGGCAATGGGACAACAAATTTCTTTCCAATAACAACGTTTCTATATAATTCGCTACGACATGCTCTAACATTTTACAACACGTGCTTGTAATGGAAACTGGTCGGTAGTTGCTGTAATCTAATCTGTCTCCTTTTTTGAATACCGGGACTACCCGTGCCATACGCCAGTCATCAGGTATATCACCTGTCCGTATTGATAAATTAAACAAATGTGTCAAAAACGCTGCAATTTGTTCCGCATATGGTCGCAAAAAGGCACTTGGAATGGCATCCGGTCCTGTAGACTTTTTTACATCCAGTTTGAGCAACATTTCAACAACTCCCTCATAAGTTACCACTGGACCCTCAAATGAGCCTGAGCAGCACTCCGAAAAATCGCACAGATCCCTATTAGAGAAGACCGTATAAAAATACGCATTGAATTGTGTAGCCATTGTGTAGCCAATAATGTGCATATCCGCAGCGTGCTTTGCTTATTCACATGAAAGAAGATCGCGTGTAACTCGTCCTTTCTAGCTTATTCGCGAGGATCAGCGCTCAGAGCTCCTCGATAAGTATTCAAAATGCGAAGGCTTCCCTGCAGAATTTTTGAGGTGCTCTTATGAAGACCCAACAGTCTAATGCTGCGTACCAAGCAGCGCGGGCCCCTACACGCGCATCGCACGTACAGCAGGAAATAAAACGGCTGTCTTCTATTTCTTTTGTTGTTGTTGTCTTGTATCAGATGAATGTATCTTGTTCTTTTTTTGTGCCGCACGCATTAGTTTTTCTGCACCATCCCAAACGTCTTATTAGGAGGTTTTGGGGATGATTGGGAAAAGATACTGTGGATATTTTGTTTAGGTTTTATGGTATACATTCCCTTTTTCACAAATTGACTTTCACTACGGCTGCATGCAATAATGTGCATATCCGCAGCGTGCTTTGCTTATTCACATGAAAATACAATGAGGAGGTTTGTGCTACGCCACCGCGATCGCGCCCCAGACAACGTTGTCCACATTACTCGAAGGCGGCTTTTGTGCCCCGAATTTCTATCGTAATGATTGTTATCACAACGAACTGACTCTCAACCCGAACAATGATGACATGATTACGGTGTTGAATGCATTATATACTCGCTAACTAACGCAATAAATAGTATACCTGCAAATAACACAAGAATCGAAACCGATGAATATTTCTAGGCAGGTCTTTATTGTTTTCCAACCATTCCAGGCGCAAAGAACAAGTCTTATCCTACTCGGGATGGCGTTCTAAGAATTAAAGAAAATTGCTTTTACGCTCTTGTCCTGGACTGAGGACCCGGCCCATTAACCGGCTCGATTTCATTGTTAAATAAAGTTTTCTCCTCCTCCTCTTCCTCCTCTTGAGTGCAGTTTTCCTATAACGCATATACGAATATCGGGAGGATATGGCTGTGGAAAATGTACCGAAATATCCCTCCAGGTCAGAACAAACAGAGTGTTATTGTATCTTTAACGTAGACGTGACTCGTTTTGCTCAATGAACCTCCTACTGGTTAGAAGCCTCGTACAAAACAAGCGCGCGCCTATACACACAGTGGATTATTTGGAAATCAACCTATAGTTCTTGCAGCCTATAGTGCAGGTCGGCAAATTTCATGCCATGACAAAGTAAAGTGATGTGATACAATGTGATGTGATACTTTCGAGCGTTCGGCAAGGTCGCAAAAACTGTTCTGCCATACAAATGATTACCGGGAATCATAATGCCTTCTGCCAAAGCCGATAGCCCTGAAGGCCTAGAATTTGTTTTGGTCTTTCATTTTCGCTGTTGTCGGTTATTATTGCAGCTGACCGTTCCCTTTTTGAAAAATTGCTTAATACAGAAGCTGACGCCTAGGTGCGACTCGTCGCGCTCCGCACGGGACCGGCTTCGCAAGGAAGGGGGCGACGCCGGCAATGTTTCTTCCGTAGCGATATCTAAAACTATACTTTAACTCACACTTTACGCCTATTATTACGATAAAATGTTACCCACACGCCAACTCTGGTGCGGACAAGCATCGGACGTTGACCGAGCGCAAAGAAACGGCAGGGAGAGGGAGCCTGAGTGAAGCAGACGACAAATGCAAGAATCCCTAAGCTGACGTCACGGAGGCGTGCTCCGCAGCGCCGCCCGTGTTCGCGCTCACCGCCAATAACGTCCCAAGTTCCAACGACGCCAGCAACGCTTTGGAATTGGAGTTGGTTGCTGTCGTCGCTTTCGTGGACTTGATTTATTGAGCCTTAGATCAGAACGGCTGGGTTAGAACTGCTGGCATAACCAAGCAGTTGGCGGACAGCTTATTGTGAGGAGAAGACCGACTACGCGACTTCATGGTGCTTGAAGAAGCGAATTTCTCCCGTGTATACACTCCACTGTGCCTTGTACGTGTCAGGAAGTGATTTGATGTGTTGTGTGCGCGAAATCGCGGCGAAAGGTTTGTGTGTATATTGCGACACCAAGGATAAGCGGCTTCAAGAGCCCGAAGATTCAGGTTTGTAGAGGCAGGTATTTGAAAATGCCAACTGCTTGAGTAAACTCTACCTCAAACTGCTGAAACTACGATGAGTTCGTTGGATGGGCTCATAAAAATATCGCAATGCTTTTTGAAGTGCTTTCATAGCTTTGTAAATGCGTGCTTAATATACGAATAATTTTGGACGTAGATGCGCGAGACGAGGCCTTCATGAAAGCATCTGGACGTTTATTTACCTTGTTTATCGCTCGACATTTACACGGGCACAGATATGGTAGATCGCACAACAGGAGCTTTAATTGTGCACGAATGATTCCTCTCGCATTCGGAGTGCCCTTGATAAAATAAGACCATTTTGAATAATGGAGATTAATTTCAAGGCTGACAGAGTTGTACGTGATGTTTTTGCGTGACTACGCTGGCATGACTACATGCCAGCGTGAATAGTTGTGCTGGTGCAAGTTATTTTTGTCATCAGAAAAATTTTGCGCCACAAGCCCCACTTGAACTCGTTTTTCAAACACAAACTACAAGTTGTACATGTTTGAGATATTTGAGAGTCCTTTCAATAAAAGTGTAGATGCCAGTCTCCGAATTGTGGCTGGTTTGTGTCCATCTGTTTACGGTTGTGTCGCAGTGTAGCGTGAATATTTACGTTTCTGTTTTCATTTTAAAGCTTCATATTTTGCTGGTATGACTACATACAATTCAAGCATGCATATCCGTGGGTTGTTCCATGTATTTTCTGATGCGTGCACAGAAATGCGGGCACACCAAAGGCGCTACAAAAATGTGCACTGGATACACGGCATTTTTTTTGCAGCGGTCTTGCGCCAGGTAGCGTGCACATACGCAAATGCATTTATGGATCTCTCCTTTTTATTTCTTTCCGGGTACTATGTGCTTCGTGAACGTCGGCGTCGCAGGCAGCTGATCCGTGCAATGTCGTCTGCTTTTATTGGAGAAGAGGCGCTTTCTAAATTATTTCGGCTTGTATTCCCGCACACCTCGTGAGCGTAATATTTCTATTATTATAACAATTGTGAATTTAAAAAAACGTGGTAATTGTTGTATACTTATTTTACCGTTGTTGTCTACATTAGGCTGCGTAGCGAACTACTGTATATGTTTATTTTGTTCTTCAGAAAAAATTCCGCCGCCGCTCCCAGGTAGCGCCACATTTTTATTTGAAACTGCAGTGCACGAGGCCCATAAGCATCCAACTAGTGTTGGATGCACGAATACGACGGACATTGAAGCGAACAAGTAGTGAACAAGCTATAGCCGGAGAAGGAATAAGATCTCCGTACTGAAGGGACCGATAAAGCTTCCGTTTTTTTTTTTCTTTCGTACAATACGCCCATTAAATTGCGTTTTTTCTATAGTACCACGTACGCACGACTACTCATTGGTTAAGTGTGCTGCGCAGACGACCAGACAAAAAAAAAAAAAAAATCTGCGAAATGCGGAAGTGGGGTTTTA